>NC_091447.1:28724973-29024973 GCF_964237555.1 Oryctolagus cuniculus | reverse complement strand
TGAAAAGTGATTGCTGTTAAATATAAGAGTGGGAATAAGAGAGGGAAGAGATGTGCAATTCGGGACATGCTCAAGTTGACTTACCTCAAACGGTAGAGTTAGAAACATACCAGGGGATTCCAATTCAATCCCATCGAGGTGGCCTGTACCAATGCCATCTCACTAGTCCAGGTGATCAATTTCTGTTCACAATTGATCATAATGATAGGACTAAGAGCCAAAGGGAGCACATAAACAAGACTAGTGTCTGCAAATACTAGCTGATAGAATAAAAAAGGGAGAGAACAATCCAACATGGGAAGTGAGATACACAGCAGACCCATAGAATGGCAGATGTCCTAAACAGCACTCTGGCCTCAGAATCAGCCCTTAAGGCACGCAGATCTGGCTGAAAAGCCCATGAGAGTATTTCAGGCATGGAAAGCCAAGACACTCTGGCAAAAAAAAAAAAAAAAAAAAAAAAAAAAAAAAAACCCTAAATGAAAGATCTCCGCGAGTGAGATCCCAGTAGAAAGAACAAGTCATCAAAGAAGGAGGTACCTTTCTCTGAAGGGAGGAGAGAACTTCCACTTTGACTACGACCTTGTCTAAATATGATCAGAATCGGTGAACTCAAAAGGCTTCCATAGCCTTGGCAACTCATGACAAGAGCCTAGGGTGATTACTGATGCCATAAACAAGAATGTCAATTTGTTAAGTAAACAACAGGAGTCACTGTGCACTTACTCCCCATGTAGGATCTTTGTCCTTAATGTGCTGTACATTGTGATTTAATGCTTTAACTAGTACTCAAACAGTATTTTTCACTTTGTGTTACTATGTGGGTTCAAACTGTTGAAATCATTACTTAATATATGCTAAACTGATCTTCTGTATATAAAGAGAATTGAAAATGAATCTTGATGTGAATGGAGGGGGGAAGGAGAGGGAAAGGGGAGGGTTGCGGGTGGGAGGGAAGTTTGGGGGGGAAGCCATTGTAATCCATAAGCTGTACTTTGGAAATTTATATTTATTAAATAAAAGTTAAAAAAATTATGAGGTTATAAAAAAAACTAGAAGTACAGTCTACCAAGAGGAATATGCATCAGAAACAATAGGGGATAAATCTCACATACTCTAAAAATTGTAAGATGAGTATGATTCTAATAATTAACCAAATGCAAAAAGTACTAAACATTAAGGAAAAAAAGCAATGAATAAGAAAAGTCAAAAAATCAAATACATCCTCTAGTAGTAAAAAATAAAATTGACATCAAAACTCAAAGGTTGGCTAGATAGAGAAGTTTAAGTGAAGAAAGTCAAGTGAAGATAGAGTGGGTGAACTGAAGTATGGGTCTGAGGAACTTTAACAAGAATGCAGCTCAAAGAGTTAGAAGAATAGAAGCTACACGAAGGGTTTAAGAAATGTGGAGCCCAGCAAAAAAGGCCTAACATGAGCTCGACATGAGAACTCTTACAAAAGAGGTACTAAAAGGTATATGTCACTAAGAAGAAAATGACCTCAGATTGAAGGACTTGAACAGGCATTTTGCAAGAAAATTCAAATGCCAAGAGAAACTCGAAAAAGTGCTCAGGATCCCTAGCCATTGCGGAAATGCAAATCAAAACCACAATGAGGTTTCCCTTCACCCAGTTAGAACAGCTCTCATACAGAAATCAACAACAAATGCTGGCGAGGATGTAGGGGAAAAGGTACCCGAATCCACTCTTGGTGAGGATGTAAACTGGTACAGCCACTGTGGAAGACAATACGTAGATACCTCAGAAATCTGAATCTAGTCCTACCATATGACCCAGACATCGCATGCATGGGAATTTACCCAAGGGAAATGAAATCAGCATATCAGAGAGTTACCTGTACCCCCGCGTTTACTACAGCTCAATTCACAATAGTTAAAATATGCAACCAACCCAAGTGCTTGTCAGCTGAAGATTGGATAAAGAAATTATGGGATATGCACACCATGGAATACACAGCAGTGAAAAAAAATGAAATCTAGTCGTTTGCAACAAAATGGATGTAACTGGAAATCATCATACTTAGAGAAGTGAGCCAGTCCCCAAAAGATAAATACCATATGTTCTCCCCAAGATGATTACTAACAGAGTACCTAAAATGTAATCCATAGGAGTGAAATTGACACTTCAAGATGCGAGGATTTTTAACTGCCCTTGTCTCGACTGTTGAGGAACGGTGTCTCTCTTCATACTCTTTGTTGAACTCTCTATCTAGTGTGGGCTTAATCGTATGAGTACAAAGTTAACTGAAAATAGATCCTTATAGAAAATAATGGGAACATGAGAGGGAGGAGAAAGAAGTGTGGCAGCATGGGCAGGAGGGAGGGTAGGGTGCAAAGTATCACTATGTTCCTGAATCTCTATATAGAAAATACATGAAACTTGTATACCTTAAATAAAGTTAGAAAAAAAAATATCAAGAACCAGGGCAGATGTTGTCCCCGGGTTTAAGACACAGGTTAAGGTGCTCAACAACTATACTGGAATGCCAGGGTTCAACACTCAGCTCCAGCCTTTGACTGCAGCTTCCTAGTACTGCAGATCCTGGGAGCAGTGTGGTGATTCAAGTAGCTGGGTCCCTGCCACCCATGTGGGAGGCCTTGACCGAGTTCCTGGCTCCTGGCATCAGCCCTGGCACTTGTAGACACTTGGGGAGTCATCTAGCGCTAGTGAACGGAAGCTGTCTACCTCTCTGCAGTTCTGCCTCTCAAATTTCTTAGAAAACTTTAGACATATTCAAAAACAATGATAAAAAAAATGAAATAATTTGTAAAAAGCTTAAACTACAATAGGAAAAATCTGGTAAACCATGTGGATGTATCTAAAGCAGAGTCTGGGAGGCAAAAAGGTAAAATATCATTAATGAGAGATGAGGGATAAAAATAAGGTAGAATTAAATTACTAACTAACAATAATTTGTAAAATGGGAAGGTTGGAGATTGTGGTTAAAATATTTAAAGGTCTTTTATTATTCAGAAGAAGAGTATAAATATTGATAATCTCTAGAAATCAAGTATTCATGTTAAATTTTTATGAGTAATCACTGATAAATAGTAATACAACTTCTCAGCCAGTTAACAGATGAAATTTTTTTAAGTACAGTGCATTTCATAGGAGACAAGAAAGTAAAAAATATGAAAGGAATACATTGTGAATACAAGCAAAATAATTTACATTGAAAATATATATCAGGAAGTATAAAATACACTGAATAAATTATGAGTCAAAGAAAATTATTTTGGAAACTAAAATGTTTGGAATTAACAATGAGACCTTTAATCTTTAATAACTAACATAAAGCTACTTCAAAAAGTTCATCAAAAATGGAATTAGTTTATTCTGGTTATAAGTTTGTGAAATCCATGCATTGCTTTTCCATAATTTGCATTTTTCATGAGCCTTTTGAAGATCCCTTATATATATAGGTTTACATTTTTTGGCACCAAAAAAATCTTATCTGTTAATTCTATTTTCTGTGAATATTTTTAAGTATCTTCATGTAGGTTCCTTAGAGGTCAAAGCATATATCCTTGAGTTCTGTGGTACGCAACTTGTGAAGTGTTTCCCTGAGTAATTGGACCCTTACAATCCACATCCACTGGAGTGTATGAGAAGAACCTAATGACTAATTAATTACTAATTAATAGGATATGGTAGACCCAGTAGTGTATCATAGGGGGCCAAAGTATAAAAGACGTTGACTTGTGTCTCATGGTCACTCTTCCAGGTTCTTTTTGCTTGCTTACTATGTTCAAGTGTCCTTGTGGTGATTGGAGAGGTCCATGTGTTAAAGTATGAAGGGCAGCCTCCTACCAATAGCCAGCAAGAAACCAAGGGGGGGGAGGGAGAGGAGAGGGGAGAGGGGGGAGAAGACGGAGAGAGGGAGGGAGAAGGTGGGGGAAGAGAGGGGAGGGGGGAGAGGGAAGAGGGGAGAGGAGGGGGAGGGGGAAGGGGAGGGGAGGCAGAAGAGGGGAGGAGAGGGGGAAGAGGGGAGGAGAGGGGGAAGAGGGGA
This sequence comes from Oryctolagus cuniculus, assembly GCF_964237555.1. Taxonomy (NCBI): domain Eukaryota; kingdom Metazoa; phylum Chordata; class Mammalia; order Lagomorpha; family Leporidae; genus Oryctolagus; species Oryctolagus cuniculus. Next base: position 29,020,943 of record NC_091447.1, on the reverse strand, counting down.
GGAGAGGGGGAAGGGGGGGGAGAGGTCTTCCATCTGATGGTTCACTCTCCAATTGGTTGCAACAGCCGGAGCTGCGCCAGTCTGAAGCCAGGAGCCTCCTCCAGGTCTCCCATGCGGGTGCAGGGGCCCAAGGACTTGGGCCATCTTCTACTGCTTTCCCAGGCCATAGCAAAGAGCTGGATCGGAAGTGGAGCAGCCAGGACTAGAATCAGTGCCCATATGGGATGCCGGTGCTTCAGGCCAGGGTGTTAACCTGCTGCGCCACAGCACCGCCCTTATTTTTTCCTTTGTTGTTAACTTCTTGAGTTGAATGCTTATATGCTTCACATATTCAGATACAGGTTTATTTATTTTAGGTTACATATTTTGTACTTTATTACATATTTAGATACTTTTGCAAATGAGTATGGGATCACATATTCACTCAGTGATTTTTGGCCTTTTAAAACATTTTTATGTATTTATTCCAAAGGCAAAAGAACAGAAAGAAGGATCTTTCATCTGCTGATTCACTCCCCAGGACTGGGCCAAAACTGGGAGGCAGGAACTTGGCTGGGTCCTCCACCCAGGTGCATGTAGTCAGTTACTTGAGCCATCACTGTTGCCTCCCAGGGCCTGCATTAGCAGGGTGCTGTAAGCCAGAGGCTAAGCAGGCTATCAGACCCAACCCCCTCCCCCAGTATCAAACACCAGTGTCTTAATTTGCATTTTCATCGCTAGGCCAAATGCCCGCCCCTAGTTGAGTTTCTTAAAACCAAAATCTGTCCTTCTGACAGCACCAACTGTAATCACAGTTGCTATCCTCACTACAGTCAGCTGACTGATGGACAGCTAGGGACCGGTTTTCCAATGCACCAACAGTCAAATGAGGAGGTCTAGCTAGGACTCAGACATCTTCAGCGCCCTGCTGCTGTCTCATTAAAGCAGAAGAGAGTCAAGACACCGGAGATTTAACACAATCCTGTTTTCAGTTTCATGGGGTTCCTACAACTTGGTAATGTGGCACTTGGGCTGAGTTTTCTAAGATGTGATCTCTCCGGTAAGAGATTACTTATTCAAAAGAAGTAAACTTTAGAAAAAAAGAAGTTTCTTTTTTTCCCCAATTCTTAGGGAAATTATCTTCATGTTTTCAGGGTCACCTTGTGTAACTTAAGTTGTGTACTGAACAACTCCAGAGAGTTAATCACAGCGGCTATGGTGAGAACGGACCCCCTAGAAATGCACAATCCAGTGGCCCCACAGTCAAAACCGAGGACAGTGGATCCCCACATCACCGACTGCAGGCTGCCACTCAGCAGAAGTATTTTCAGCACTTATCAGTATAATTTTAATAGCTTAGTCTTGGAAAAAAAAATAGGGGCTAGCATTTTTGGCCTACCAGTTAACTTGCCACTTGGGGCACCTGTATCTCACCTTTAGAGTGCCCAAGCCTGAGCCCCAGTTTCCACTCCTCTCCATTCCCTGGAAGCAGGAGGTGATGGTTCACATAGTTGTGGCTCATGTCCTTCAGTCTGATACCCACGAGGGACACCTGCATCGAGTTCCCAGCCCTCAACCTTGGTCCTGGCCTTTACTGCAGACATCTGAGGATTTAGCCTGTTGATGGGAGATTCCTCTGAGTTTTTTTATTTTAAGGAAAAGAATACATGCTCTTTATAAAATAGTCTAGAAAAGTACAACCACGGAGCAGAAGTCACCAGAATCCTTCCACTAATATATCTATTAGAATTATACTTATTTGCAGGTAAATAACATCTTTACTATAAGCAGTCACCCATTTAAGATGTGGATCTTGGGGCCATCACAGTGGCATAGCGGGTAAAGCTGCCGCCTGCACTGCCGGCAGCCCATATGGGTGCCAAGTCAAGTTCCAGCTGTTCCACTCTGATCCAGCTCTCTGCTGTGGCCTGGGAAAGCAGTAGAAGATGGCCCAACTCCTTTGGCCCTTGCACCCACGTGGGAGACCTGGATCCTGGCTTCGGACCAGCCCAGCTCCTGCCATTGCTGAGGGTGAACCAGAGGGCGGAAGACATTTCTTGGTCTCTCACTCTGCCTTTCAAATAAATAAACCTTAAAAAAAAAAAAGTGACTCTCAAATGTTCACTTTAGGTTTCAATGAAATGTTATAATTTCCTTGTTATAACTTCTCCGCAACTCTTCAAGTTATTGCTGAACAGCTTTTGGTTTTGGTTCTTATTGTGACTAGAATATTCCTGAGATGCTTAATCTTGACCTTTAGACTATATTGCACTCTCCTAAATCCACTGCTCAGAACCTTCCAAAACTCAAGCTGTTTACTTGTTCTTAGCTTCGTCTTTGATTCTCTACTCCTGAACTCTGAATATCCACTGCTTGTTCAGTGCCTTGCTGGAAACCACAAAATCAAAATAGAACCTTTGATATTTTGATATTTCTTGTGGCCCAGCCAGAGCAAGTAAGTATAACATTGCATTTGAAGATGCTGATGCTATTCTGAAAAGCTCTGCTCTAAGACATCTCTTATCTATTTTACTCAATTATTGATATAAGAGGCATACTTTTAGATAAACGGCAAGTCATTATTACATGCCTCCAAATGAGACATCTGCCTTGTTAAGGAGCTCTGAAACAAATTTTTTACAGGGTTTTCAGTTTGAATAATGTAATTGCATTCAACTTGAGTTACTTTTAAGTCTATCCTGCTATGAGTATTTGTAACATATCTTCCTCTATGGGCACAATTATGTCTCACTGACAGCAGGCTTGGAGTGCATCAAAGAGAAGTACTATTTTAACAGAGAAATGCAGCAAATGAGATGCTAAGAGACTTTAATTTTGCAACAGCTAAACAGGGACAATAGTAGTTGTCTATAACCATGAGTACCTGAAAGTTAGTATCTCCAACACAAGAAAATATTTGCTATTTCAAGTACCCCTAATGTTGAACTTGATAAACAGGGTAGATTAAGAAGCAGTAGAATTCCCTAAAATTAAGTTTGAAGAAAACCGTTGAGATAACTCAAACCAACGTCTCCAAAACAGGTTGGGTTGATGTTACCGGAGGATGCCTTTTTAGATACGAGAGCAGAAAAATACCACACCCTGAAATCACCCATGAATATCAGCTAGAACTTGCTACCCAGTATCACACCTGGCCCCATAACTTTCCCAACTACTGTTGCTTCGTGAACTACAGTTTAAACAGCTAACCCAGAGCAGAGAAAATCAAATGCCACGATGGTGTATTTTTGTTATCAAGCTCATCCATGATTAAGGGCACAGGGAAATATTCTCATTTGGTATTTCTCAATATTGAGGACTGAAAAGCCACTTTGAACTACCTTCCAGAGATAACCCCTGAGAAGTCTGTTTCACACATACTTGAATATTGACATCATTACCCGAAGGTAATGAACAGTAAATGTGTTGAAGTTAATCCCAGTATGTCAAGCCTCTGCATTCGTCTCCTAAGGTTGCCATTGCAAAGGCCCGAAGGCTGGGAGGCTTAAAGAACAGAAATTGTGTCATTACAGTTCTGGAGTTGGAACTGAAGATGAGAGCGTGGGCCTGCTTGGTTTCTTCTCAGGGCCTCTCCTGGACCTGCAGGTGACTCTGCTCTGTACCTTCACGGGAGCCTCACCTCTGTGTCTGCTGGCCGCCCAGTCTCCTGCTTTTTATAAAAAACACCAGCCTTATTGAATTAGGGCTGTGTGATCTCATTTTACTTTACTTAACTCTATAAAGGCTAATTTCCAAACACGGGCTCTTTTTGAAGATATGAGTACTAGTTATTTGGGCTTCAAAATGAATATTGAGAGGGACACATCCATTTCATAATAATTCCCAACTCCAAACTTTTCCCTACCCAAAAACCTTTCTCTGCCTGCTTTTGAAATGTCCTGTCTTATAACTCTGCCTCCCTGCTCGCTGGTCTGCAGTCATGTGGGCCTCTCAAGTGCTGACACCTTTTCTGCCAAGAACTTGTCCCACCTGGCCCTCTTCAGGGCCTGCTCTGTCTCCCCAGCTGTGCCTGACTAACTTCTTATCATCCTTGACGTCTCATCTGCAACGTCTCTTTTACAAAAAGCAGGGAATCAAAGTAGGCTCTTTCTCATTTCATTATATTCTGTACTTTATTTCATAGTACAAACCACACTTTGCAAAGATATACCTATTTACATGCGCATTAAAGGCATTTCATAATATTTATAAAGTGCTTTAATACGTACCACATATAATAATCAAAAGATATGTTTTTAAGATTATAGATATGAAATAACAGAATATTTTAATTTTTAGATTTTTATATTTACCACTTAAGTACCATATCTCATGCTCTTCATTCTTTTAGATGGGTTTAAATTTCCATGTGTTTCTATTTTTCTTTTGCCTAAAGGATATTTTGTTTAGCACTTCTTATAGTGCTGATGTGTTTTGTATTCTTGAAAAAGTCTTACTTTTTCAAAAACACTTTGCTGGATGTAGACTCCCAGGTTACAGTTTTTTCCCCCAGTACTCCAAAGTTGTTTTATTCCCCTCTCCCTTTTTTCCATTGTTGTTTCCAAGAAGTTTACTCATTCTTCCCTTTGTTCTTCTGTACCTAAGATGTCCTATTTCTTTGGCTGCTTTTAAGATTTTCTCTATATTGCTAGTTTTCAGTCGATTGCTTGTGATATGTGTTTGTGTCGTTTTCTTCATGTTTCTTCTACTTGAAGGTTACGTCTTCAAAGTTTTTTCTTTAAGTTTTATCTTCTTTCTCCTCACTGTCTGGGACTTCAGATACATATATGTTAGAGCGCTTGACATCATCACACAGCTCTTCAATGTGCTGTGCAATTTTCCCCATTTTAATTCATGTGCTTCATTTTGAATTGTTTCTGTGGTTGTCTATGAGCTCACTAGTTCTTTGTTCTGTGGTGTCTTATCTGTTGTTAAGCTTATCCAAGTTAAGCTTTAAATTTTAGGTATTATACCTTATTAAATTTAAAATTTTGTTTTGGTAGCTTTCACTTATGTTTTTCTCCATCCTCCTGAACATGTGGCATGTATTTATAATGATTGCCTTAATGCTAGGGTCTCCTGGATCTATCACACAGGCTATTTCTGAGAATGTTTCTATTTAGTATACTTTCCTCAGTTATGAGTTGCATTTTCCTATTTCTTTACTGGAAAATAGCACTCTTTGAGTCATGATACTGATAATTCATGTGTTTGTTAATTTATCAGTATATTTAGAAGTTTATAAAGTTTTCAAGGAGCCAACTTTTCATTTTGATTTGATTCTCTACTATTTTTTCAATTAATTAACATTTATGTTGTAATGTTTGAATATTATTTATTTTTTGGAAGAATTAATTTTCTCTTCTTTCACCATTTCTTAAAATGCAAGCCTAGATAATTGATTTTAATCTCTCTTTCTTTGCCAGTATAAGTTTTCTGCCTGTGATTGCTTTATGTCAATCTCACAAAATGTGTTACATTGTGTTTGTTTGTTTGTTTGTTTTGACAGGCAGAGTGGACAGTGAGAGAGAGAGACAGAGAGAAAGGTCTTCCTTTTCTGTTGGTTCACCCCCCAATGGCCACTGCAGCCGGCGTACTGTGCCAATCCGAAGCCAGGAGCCAGGTGCTTCTCCTGGTCTCCCATGGGGTGCAGGGCCCAAGTACTTGGGCCATCCTCCACTACATTCCTGGGCCACAGCAGAGAGCTGGCCTGGAAGAGGGGCAACTGGGACAGAATCCGACACCCCGACCGGGACTAGAACCGGTGTGCCAGTGCCACAGGCAGAGGATTAGCCTATTGAACCATGGCGCCGGCCTACATTGTGTTTTGTTTTGTTTTGTTTTTTGACAGGCAGAGTGGACAGTGAGAGAGAGAGACAGAGAGAAAGGTCTTCCTTTGCCATTGGTTCACCCTCCAATGGCTGCCGCCAGCCAGCGCACCACGCTGATCCGATGGCAGGAGCCAGGTACTTATCCTGGTCTCCCATGGGGTACAGGGCCCAAGCACTTGGGCCATCCTCCACTGCACTCTCTGGCCACAGCAGAGAGCTGGCCTGGAAGAGGGGCAGCCGGGACAGAATCCGGCACCCTGACCGGGACTAGAACCTAGTGTGCCGGCGCCACAAGGTGGGGGATTAGCCTCGTGAGCCTCGGCGCCAGCCTTACATTGTGTTTTTAATTTAATACAACATGTTTTCTAATTTCCTTTATACTTCTTTGTTGACCTATGAGCTATGTGGAGTATATTGCTTAAAGATTTTTCTAGATATCTTTTTACCACTTCTAATTTGATTCTAATCATATTATGACTAATGGATAATACCTTATATGAGTTCAATCCTTTAATGTGTTCAGAGTTGTTTTATAGCCTAGCATCTCTTTTGAAGAGCATTATGTGTATCCTTGAAAAATTATGTGTTTTAGGGGCCAGCACTGTAGCGCATTTGGTTAATGCTCCGCCTGCGGCGCCAGCATCCCATATGGGTGCCGGGTTCTAGTCCCGGCTGCTCCTCATCCAGTCCAGCTCTCTGCTGTGGCCTGGGAGGGCAGTGGAGGATGGTCCAAGTGCTTGGGCCCCTGCGCCCACATGGGGGACTGGGAGGAAGCTCCTGACTTTGGGTTGGCACAGTTCAGGCCATAGCGGCCATTTGGGGGGTGAGCCAACGGAAGGAAGACCTTTTTCTCTGTTTCTCTCTCTCACTGTCTATAACTCGACATGTCAAATAAAAAAAAAGAAAGAAAATTATGTGTTTTGCCATTGTGGAGTGTACTTTAATCTCAATTATGTTAGATTCATTTATGATGTTGTCCAATTTTATTCATCTTAATTTCTTACTTAGGATTTTAAGAGATGACTGCCAAAACCACCATTTGTAATTGTGGATTTCTCAGTTCCGTCAGTTTTTATTCTACATACTTTGAAGTTCCACTAAGCGCTTACACACTTAAGATTGCTATATCAACAAAAAATTTTCTCTAGTTTTGCTCCATACCTGTTTATCAGGGAAAGAATAAGTTTTAAAGAAATTATATAAACAGGAGTTTCTGAAGATACTGACTGCTTTAAAATGCAGAGTACAATGTCAGAGCTCTGCCACCTTCAAGTCCCTGGCCCTCCCCCACTTATCCTGCTCAGCTATGACCCTGTCAACATGTTGGTAAAAAAGTGAAATGAGCCCTGGCACCACAAGGTACATACCACATGATCTCACTCTTACACGGAATGTAAAAATATTGATCTCATGGAAGTTGAGTAGAATAGAGGTTACTGGAATCTGAAAAGAATAGGGAAAGGGGAGATGGGAAAATATTGGGCAACAGGTACAATGTAACAGAAGGCTAAGTTCTAGCATTCTATTGCACAGTAGTGCTACTTGAGCTAATAGTAATGCATTGTATATCTCAGATAGCTATATAAGAGAAGACTTTTGAATGTTCTCAAAAAAGAGAAATAATAAATATTTTAGGTGATGGATATGCTAATCACCTTGAGTTGATGTCCATTAAAAAAAGTCCAGACTTAGAAAAGTACTAAGTCTTTCATCTTCAAGCCATACTTTTGACCTACAGGATATTTGAGACTAAGCTATGTGTTTTAGTCTGATGCTGAAAGTGATCATTTTGTATGCCTCCTGCCATAAATCTGCCTATAAAAAGGAGCTTTGTAATAGTTAGGATCAGAGTGAAGAAACCAGAGAACCCTTCAGTCTTGCGGAGAACAGTTCTTGGAACACACTTGAGCTGTTGGTGATGTGCAGGCATAGCAAAGCATCCTGGCTGATACAAGTGAAAGGCAAATATATGTAAGGGATCTTTTAGATATTAGAAACCATTTTGTATCCTATGTCCATTATACTCTATGAGTTAACCTAACCTAGACTTGGATAGTCTCTCAGTGGGATCAGTATCACTCCAATGCTCAAGAAGAAGTGCACACACAAATTTAAATTATCAGACTGTTCAGTAAGTTTTCCATTCCCTAAATACTTCTTTATATTTGTATTATAAGCATACTTCAAAAAGTTTGTCAAAGATGGAATGAAAAGATTACTTTGGTGGAAAAATGTATGAAATTATGCAGTTTGCATAATATACAACTTACATGAATTTTTGGAAAATCCCCCTTTTTCTTTTCTACATTTTGACCAGGAGAAGTTCTTACATGATAGTTAACCACCAGTGAAATTAGGACAGTTAGGTGGCCCTTAAGTCACCTACTACTTCTACTCTCTGGTGTCATTGCTAAAATTTGCTTGCCCTTTCACTTAGCAAAACAAAAGATGCAGAATATTTTCCACATGAAGCTGTACCAACAATCCAAGCTATGAAAGGTAACATGGAATTTTACCTAGAATTCCCCAAGACTAAGTGCTAGTTTTACTAATTTCATCATCTATTTCAGAATGAACTTTCAAAGGTAACACTATCTGTGCTCAGAAGCCAGCCACTTCATTTCTTACAAAGGAGAGCTATAAAGGAATCGCATGATCTTCTGTGTAATAAACTTCAGGCATTTGTTTCTAAAGCATATGTAATTTTCATTGTATGTAATGACTCCGTAAGAACACATTTATCTTTTGAACCTATTGTCACTTTCATTAAGTAAACTTCAAAGTGATGTTTCATAAAGTTACTACCCTATTAAGATTCAAAGGATAGCTACTGGGGCTGGCACTGTGGTGCAGTGGGTTCAAGCCCCAGTCTGCAGCACCGGCATCCCATATGGGCACTGGTTCAAGGCCTGGCTGCTCTGCTTCCAATCTAGCTCTCTGCTTTGGCCTGGGAAAGCAGTGGGAGATGGTCCAATTCCTAGGGCCCCTGCACCCACATGACAGACCTGGAAGAAGCTCCTGGCTCCTGGCTTTGGATCAACTCAGCTCTGGCCATTGCTGTCATTTGGGGAGTGAACCAACAGAACGGAAGACCTCTCTCTGTGGCTCTACCTCTCTCTGTAACTCTTTCAAAAAAAAAAAAAAAAAAAAAAAAGGTAGGCCGGCTCCGCAGCTCAACAGGCTAATCCTCCGCCTTGCAGCACTGGCACACCGGGTTCTAGTCCCGGTCGGGGCGCTGGATTCTGTCCCGGTTGCCCCTCCTCCAGGCCAGCTCTCTGCTATGGCCCGGGAGTGCAGTGGAGGATGGCCCAAGTGCTTGGGCCCTGAACCCGCATGGGAGACCAGGAGAAGCACCTGGCTCCTGGCTTCGGATCAGCGTGATACGCCAGCCGCAGCAGCCATTGGAGGGTGAACCAATGGCAAAGGAAGACCTTTCTCTCTGTCTCTCTCTTTCTCTCTCACTGTCCACTCTGTCTGTCAAAAGAAAAAAAAAAAGGAAAGCTATTGATTCTCATGTGCCAGGCTTTGATAAAAGTCTGTAATTTACCAGAATCCATAAAGTTCATGTTATGTTACATTTCAATACATGAATAAGTAACAATAGTATAGTACTTCAAGGCTTACAAGACTCTATAAAAGTAAATATTTATTTGTTATATCTCATTGATGTCAAGATTTCATAGTTTAGCATCTCCAGACTCACAATGCATCTTCCAGTCAATGATATTATAGTTTGGAGATTTTTTTCTTTCCATAGCTGTACATAAAATAATTGTGTGTCTTACAGTCAATCACATGTTCCATGAAACGCAGTAATTCTGACCAAGATTTTCCATTTGACAAAATTATAAAACTAATTTTACTGATGGAGGAACTCGTGCCAAAAGAGGTACCATGTTTTCAGAGAGATTAGTTGGTAGTAACGGATTTTGAATTTGAAATCTTACTCTTGAATCCAATATTCACCACAATGATTTTTCATCCACAATGATCAGATGGTGTAGACAGAAAATAAGGCATCAAAGAATGGCCTAGATTACAAACTGTAGGTGAGTGTATAGAACAAAATTGTTCCTAGTACTCACATTTTTGTCTGAGAATCTTGGCATTGTCTTCGCCTACATGCCCTGCTCCAACACAGCCACTCACATATAAATTCACAAGTAGCGTGTTTCTTCCTTAATCATTCTCAGGCTGTCTGTTTCTGTTTTAAAGACCACAATTCTAAAGACTGAGACTATGTATGCTAAAATTGTCCTCCATGTTTTAACTAACACCCTCGCATTCAATGCACCCCGATTCCACAAATAAAGCTTACTCTAGCATCACTAGCATTACATCATTCACATGTCAGAAACCCAGAAACACTTCTAATTCCTTTCTTTTTAATGTTATCTGCACGCTGAAGGTATAGGAATGAATCTTGAATGTGCATAAAAATTCAAAACCATCAAGTATTACAAATAAAAGAGCAAGCAGACACTGTCGGCCTCATGTTTTAGGCATGTTAAAACTCAACGAAGATCAATGGAAAAGCTCAAGATGATCAGTGATCTATAAAACAATGACAACACTTGGGGACTGGGGGGAGGCCCAGAAATGATTTGTGAATAAACTTTAGTCCTGAAGGCAAATATGGCCTCCTCAGCATCCGAATCTAAGGTTGGTCCTTACAGACTATCCATAGCAGAAACAAGTTTTGGAGGACGCATTTTGGAGGGATGTGTATTTATGACCTCTAAGTCGTCCCACTTTGGAAGGGTGCTTGGGTTGGATAAAGGGTAAGCACACTGCATTCAGTTCCATAGCGTTTACCTCTCTGCTGGCAGGAGTCTGACCACGGCAGCAGCTGTCTCTTTCTCTGTGTGTTTTCCACATTTACTGCCAGAGCCATGGTACTGGGTGGGGTGTAGACACACAACAGCTAGGATTTGGGTTATAAACTGTTTTAAACATCAAGCTATCCTCATATCAGAAAATATTTGAAGAATATACTTGAAAATATAAAATGTTGCCCCCTCTAAAACAAAAGAAAATTTTCAATGTGTAAAAAAATGCATTTTCTCAGTTAAATAGCAAAGAATCCATAGATGAACTCCTTGCATTTGGGAACAGTCAACATGGAGTGAAGCTTTTCCTAAAATTCTACTACAAGTTCAACTTGCTTAGTTATTCAAACCAAAATATGAAAAGAAAAAAAAAACAAGGATGAAAGAGATGTCAAGAGATGTGTTCTAGGTTTGAATCTACTTTAATTTAACACTAGTTTTTTGGTCTAGATGTCCCTATGTCTTCCAATGTCCTAGAGTCACATTTCCATTTAATATCTAAACTAAGATCCTACTAGCCTGTTTAACATGCATCCCAGGAACTTCAACCTTTCCCCAAGATCTCCTGGAGGGGCGTCAGCAGCTCAGTGGTCAGCGCCCAGTCTGCGTTTACATTTCTCTGAGTTTTCAGTTACTGCACGCCATGGTCAAGGCCTGGGCTGCTGTCCTCTCTCTGACCTTCCCTACCCCACCCTCCACCCCATCTTGCTTCCTTCCTTTTCTCAAAGGACCACTGACCACAGCTGTTGTGTGTAGCAAACATTTTATTGAAGGCTTAGGCTAAAAGAAGTGAAATACGTACAGACAGGTTAGAATTGGCAGCCACATAAAGTTGAGTATAAGCGTCAGTGTGCTAAGATCCGAAGGTCACCTTTAGCACAGATGCTTTGTGTGGGTCCTTCTTCCCTCCAGACACCAGGCACTTCCGTCTCTCTCGGTCCTTCCTCTCAGCCATCACACGGCTTCCCATTCCTCCCTTTCTGCTCTCTACTTGAACGCTAAGCTGACAGCCTAATAATGACTCCTCTTATTGAAGAGGAAAAATTCCAATTGAATTTTTTTCTTGAACTAAACTAAGCTTTTGGGGTGGTGCTGTGGCTCAGCGACTTAAGCTGCTCTCAGTGCTGGCATCCTATAAGGGCTCCAGTTCAGGTCCCAGCTGCTCCATTGCTGATCCTGCTCCTTGCTAATGTGCCTGGGAAAGCAGTGGAAGATGGCCTAAGTGTTGGGCACCGGCACCCATGTGGGAGACCCAGAGGAAGCTCCTGGCTCCTGGCTTCGGATCAGCCCAGCTCAGGCCACTGTGGCCATCTGGGGAGTGACCTGATGGATGGAAGAACTTTCTGTCTTTCTCTCTGTCTGTAGCTCCATCACTCAAATAAATAAATAAATAAATCTTTGGGGGGAAAAAAAGGAGCTTTTACCCCAAGAGGAATTCTGTCTCCCACTCCAACAAGTTTAAACTGAAAAATAGATAAATACATCTACAATAACGTTTTCCCTTTTTTGGAAGAGTTGTCACTAAAAAGCGTTTTTTAAAACAGCTTATTCCAGAGGAGCTTAAACTCCATTCTCCCAAAACTCTTCCTTGGTTTGAATATTATTTGGATGAAACTGAAAGGTTATTAAAGCTATACTTCAAAAACTTCATGCTTGGGGTGGTGAATGGCCACTGGGCACAGCCGTTGAGCTGCCACTTGGGATGGCCACATCTCCTATCAGAGTGCTTGGGTGCTATCACGACTCCACTCTGCTTTCTAGCTTCCTCCCAATGCACACCCTGGCAGACTGCAGGTGGTGGTTCAAGTGCTTGGGTCCCTGTCATCCACAAGGAAAACTCAAACGGGATTCCTGACTCCTGGCTTCAGTCTGGTCCTGCCCTGTCTGGTATGGGCATTTGGAGAGTAAATCTGCAGATGGAAGATCTCCCTGTTACTCTGCCTTTCAAAGAAATAAAATTCATACATTTTTAAATGTTCATTCAAATGGAATTAAAAGATAATACATTTTCCATGAACTTTTTAAAGACCCCATATAAATATCTTATAGCCCTGTGTGTGATCTCTATATTTCAGTACAAGACAGCACAATATAAGTGAATGTGTGTTAATTTTGATCTACACCCTAAAGGCAGTTACTTATCCTTATCAGGAATTCACTCAAACAGGGATCAGCTGGCATTTCACATGGAAGGCAACAGTGATCTGAAAGCTATGGTTATCTTTTTCTGGTATGGAAATTGGAAACTTTGCTAATTTATATATTGAGTTTTGAAATGGATTTTGATTAGTGAAATTACTGGACTGATGATAAGTGTGAAAAAATTTTAGGAATGGTTGAATTAGTTAAACAAGCGGCATTGGAGATACCACATATGGACTGAGGAGCTTACTTTAGATACCCTGTTGTGTGCATCTGCAAGCCTTCAAGGCAGCGTCAGGAGCACGACTCCAGGCTCAGTTTTAAAGACTAATGGTTGTCTGTTGCCAGCTAGCAGGTAAACTAAGTTCTTTGTTGGACTGTTACTACAGTGTGTCAAGTGAACCTTCAATTCCAGGTGTTTGCAGACCTCATGAAAGAACCGAAGCCTTCCTGGAACTCACAGAATGAGTTGTGTGATGGTTTATGTGCCTGCTTGCTAAAAATGTTTATCCAATGATTGTTTGTATGTGAGACAGAATTTGTTCTGAGACTTTGCTTCTTTAAGAACAGATCATGGAGGATTAGCTAACCACAGGAGCTTTGATTTTTAGTGACTACCAGTGTCTACCAAAAAGAACCTAATAGTTGCATATGTATAAATTGATTCAAATGGATTCAAAACCTTCTGGTAGCCAAAATTCAACTGTGGCATGATCAACACCTGTTCCCATAGCACATTGCAAACGGTTGTACATGTAGTAAATGCATAATAAATGATGAGTGAATGAATAACTGGCTATTCTTTAAATCTAGTTAGACTTGTGGAAGATAAGAATGAAGAGGAAAATGGATAATGTTGACTCATGGGTCATGAAGACATTTGTCCATTGTATGGACAGGATAGAAGTGAAATCAGCCAGGCTAACAAGACCAGAGGAGGACCTCTCAGAGAGGCCCCTGAGTTAGACACTCTTGTCAGCACACAGAGGAGATCAAGTTCAACAAATGGTTTTGGCAACACTGAAGTATTGAAGACTAAGTTAGACACTAGAGTTGCCAGTTTGTTGCTTTACAATAAGAAATAAAAATCACGAGAGCCAAAATATAGGAAATCTCTCTAAAAAAAAACCTTAATAAAGAAACATGTCAAAATAAGAAAATTGCCTGGGAAGTATGGGTGTTAAGCAAATGAACCAGTAAATCAAGCATTTAATAAAGAGGTTATGCTGTGTGATCTTATCTACCTCTACACTAGGGATGAGGTTAACAAGAGCAAACAATTGATGGCCAGGATCCCTATCCCTCTTGGCAAGTTCCAATAGTCTTGAAACTATGTTTGTCTCTAGGAAAGGTACACATTAAATCTTTTTACCATGGAATCTTGCAGACCTGGGTCCATTATGTGAGTTCAGGTAATTTTTGCTATAGCTTTAATATAGACTCTAAGGATATGCTAAACGTAGTCAATATGGCATCCCCTTGGCTTAGCCTTGGTACCAACAGCATGTAACCACCTTTCAGTGTCAAGGTAGCACAACACTCATTTCCAGATCCTTCACGAACAACCTGCTTGCTTTGGTACACACTTTTGATAAACACAATGTCTGAACCACAAAGCGGGGAAGCATTTCTGTGTTCTAAGTGATCTTTTTTCATCAGCTAAGAATGTATTATTCTGTTCACCACATTTTTCACTGTTCATTTTATCATAAAAGCATTGCATTATTCTTTATTTATGGTCTACTCAAAACAAGCATCAAAATTGTATCCCTACTCATCAGAAGCCTTAAATTTAGTGGGGAAAACTTGGTTCACATATATAATTAGAGAAGAGTTACTTGGAGATACTCAGTTGGTGAATAGTCTTGTTTCAGACTTGAAGTTTCGTTCATTGAATGAAAATTTTGTAAGTGATACTTTGTGCCCACAACTGCAATTCCAAAATGAAAAATAATGAAATAAGATTATAGAGACCAATGAGGGGTAGAATAAAGCATGCTTTCTTGCAGACAGAGGCAAGTTGGATTTTATAACACATTTAGAATGGATGAGGAAAGGGTATAAGAAGATCATTCTAAATCTGGTTTTTTTTAAAGATTTTATTTATTGATTTGAAAGTCAGAGTTACATAGAGAGAGAAGGCGACACAGAGAGAGAGGTTTTCCATCTTCTGGTTCACTCCCCAATGTGGCCGCAATGGCTGGAGCTGTGCCAATCCAAAGCCAGGAGCCAGGAACTTCTTCCCAGTCTTCCAAATGGGTGCAGGGGCCCAAGCACTTGGGCCATCTTCTATTGCTTTTCCAGGCCATAACAGAGAGCTGGATCAGAAGTGGAGCAGCCAGGACTTGAACCAGTGCCCACATAGGATGCCAGCACTGCAGTACCCACTGCATCACAGTGCCAGCCCCTGAATTGTGCCCTTAAAAACAGTTAAGATGGTAAACTTCATAGGTAATTTTTAAAATTTGTTTATAGGGAAGATAAATGAAGATGGAGAGAATAGAAGGGGCAGGGGAGATTTCCCACTGCTTTCCCCAGAGGCCCCACAGCTTCCGCTTCTGTTAGGACAGCAACATTGCCCTGGGCCCAGCACAGGTTCAGGGATTCATTCTTCTGCTTAATGTCATGGAACTTTAGTGGCAGAACGGAGGGAAGTGAATCAGTAGCTATTAGCTAACCATCATTTTAAGAACCACCTACTTCCTTTTATAAATATAACACGTTACAAAAATACTTCCAAAATCATGTTGGACCACACAATGATCCATGGAAAGAATGAAGGAAAGTGCACATTGTGCTAACAATATGCCCAGGCATTCTTGATTCTATTCCTTTTCATCTTAGACCTTGTGATTCTAAACCTGGAGATCCATACCCTCTTTTTTAAAAAAAAAAAACTTTTATTTAATAAATATAAATTTCAAAAGTACAACTTTTGGATTATAGTGGCTTTTCCTCCTATAACCTCCCTCCCACCTGCAACCTTCCCATCTCCCACGCCCTCCCCCATCCCATTCTTCATCAAGATTCATTTTCAATTATCTTTATATACAGAAGATCAACTTGGTATATACTAAGTAAAGATTTCAACAGTTTGCACCCACACAGATACACAAAGTATAGAGTACTGTTTCAGTAGTAGTTATACCATTAATTCACATAGTACAACACTTTAAGGACAGAGATCCTACATAGGGAGCAAGTGTACAGTGACTCCCATTGTTGATTTAACAATTGACACTCTAATTTATGACGTCAGTAATCACCCGAGGCTCTTGTACTGAGCTGCCAAGGCTATGGAAGCCTCTTGTGTTCACAAACTCTGATCTTATTTAGACAAGGCGATAGTCAAAGTGGAAGTTCTCTCCTCCCTTCAGAGAAAGGTACCTCCCTCCTTGATGGCCCGTTCTTTCCACTGGGATCTCACTCACAGAGATCTTTCATTTAGGTCAGTTTTTTTTCCTACAGTGTCTTGGCTTTCCATGCTTGAGAAACTCTCATGGGCTTTTTAGCTGGATCTGCATGCCTTAAGGGCTGATTCTGAGGCCAGAGTGCTGTTTAGGACATCTGCCATTCTATGAGTCTGCTGTGTATCCCGTTTCCCATGATCCACAGCCTCTTTACCCTCATTTCAATCACTCCCACTTCCAAGCCCCACCCTCCCAATCCCCATTTCGAGTGCAAACCCCAGGAACAGGACCATGATTTAAGGCATTGTCCTAGGAATTCAGGCTTAGGTGAAACTTCCTGTGTATGTGTGTGTGTAAGTATGTGTGTGTGTGTGTGTGTGTGTGTTATAAATGCGGCCATTTACATTCACCCCATTGGTGACTGATGAAACCCCTGCTGTGGAGTTATGAGGATGGCCAACCACACTGCACTCAACATGGGGCAGATGATATTGAGAGCAATTTGTTAACCACAAATAGAACGTAGAGAGCAAAATACCACACAGGGGTTGTGCATGAGAACAAAGTGACCAACCAGGGGTTCTGAGAAGCAGGCTTTGTAGCATCAAGCAGGAGAAGTGCCCCCTGGTTCCCATGGGAAGATGTGATTGGCTTGTTTGGGTCATTCTGTAGTTTGGGTAAGAAATTGAAACCTGTTGTGCAGGAACTGCACCAGGTCCTTGGATAAAGATGATTATTTGGGAGGGGATCTTATCAGTGGGGAGAATGAGGAGAAGAGCTTTGGATTATGCCATTGAAGGCTGTCCTAATTTTACCATATGTTAGCATAGCACATAACAATGAACCTCAATTTTGGTCCTTACATTGTGTGTGTGTGTGGTTGCACACACACTGGGGTGAGCTTGGGAGGCATGTAGATGTGCAGCCCTTAAGTGTTTGGAGAAGCAGAAGACATGGGAGGGTATGAGGAATTCATAAAATGGAAGAGGGGTCACTTTCCCCTTCACTCCTCAACACCCAGACCAAAACTCCTCACAATGTGGTTCACAGACCAGAGCTGACTGTGTGCAATGAGACAAATACAGAAATCCAGACTGGGCCTTTTCCCTGCAGTCTGCCACAGACCGCAGCGCACAGGATCATAGGCACAGAAGTAGAGCAAGCCCAGCACCCTGGGCTGGTTTCACACCAAGAGGATTCAGGCGTGTTCCCCGCCAGTCGTAAACGTGAAGGTTGCTCGGCCGGAATCTTATTTCATTAATGGTTAATTCTGCTCCTGTGCTCCTATCCCCACTCCAATTAAGTATAAAATACACATTTCAAGATTCGATGCCAAACCATAAAGGCTGGAGACAAGCCCTGCCACCCAGCAGTAAATATTAAGGGAAAGATTTAATGTAAACGGCCGTGTATGGCAGTACTGATGATTTCTCATAAACTACATGGACTAATTTAGAAAAGGAAAAAAAAAAGGCAGAGAAGCCTTCAAGGAAGTAATAACCCAGAGGTAAAAAGTATTGATTAGGGAAAAATATTATCTTAATCAAAATATGTCTTTTAGCTGGAAGTTGTTTGGACTCCAGAAAGAGAAAACAAAGTATGTTTCTAAGATGTACATTTTTCCTTGTGGTTTTTGTTGAATAATGAGCAAGCCCATCACTCTTCCTGAAGACTTTGCTGTGTAAATCAAAGGAGACCCTTTAAAAATTATATAGGAAATCATATTTATTAGTCTGATAAATAGAAAGCAACATTCAATATTTTTAAATATTCCCATATAGACCTTTAACTTTCAGTATTTCTTGATGATAATCCTAATAAATTTTATAAGGCTTGCCACATACTATATTTTCTTCTAATGAGAGCTTGTTACCTCTGATATTTTTCATCTGTCTTCAGAGGCAAATGATTCAAAATAACTTGTTTCTGCCTGCGTTTGTCTGATGTCCAAGCAACTTCTCTTTAATCTCCTTTCAAGTTTAAGCTTGACCTTTGAAACATTACAATGAGAAAATATTTGAACATGCCACATGTTCTTTTGTTTTGAAGGATTTATCAATTCAAACAGAACTGCATTCTAAGGAAGTCATTTCAAATCCTAACACCTCCCAGTTTTTTGTTAATCTTATAATGGATGGCTGTTCTTAAAAGTTTGTATACCAAAGTGTCATTATTATTATTTTCATTTGCCATTTGGACACCAAGAAGTTTATTCATAGGGAAACTGTCAGCAGAAATACATGACACCCATTCTGCAATCTATCCATGGAGAAGCAGAAATGGAGTGCTAAGAGTGTGCTATAGTTCACAATAACCTATTATGTAATTAAAGCGTAACTAGGATTGAGTAATTGATGACTCCAAACGTAAATTAAGGATAAAGAGGAAGAAATGTTAGCAGCCTTGATCTGATCAGTAGACACTGTATACACGTATGGAATTGTCACACTGTACCCCAGAAATATGTACTATTATTATGTGTTTATCCAAACTTTTAAAAATTTTGTTTAAGGAGTTGGCACTTGCCCAGTCCTAACTCTGCCAACACTGACTTAAATCACCACACACCGTGTATGTGAAGTGAAGCATTACATTGTATCCCAAAAAAGTGTATAATAAAAAAGAGCAGAGATATGCTAATAATAACATGGAAAAAGCAAAATTAGAATATATTTTCTCACCATTCACTCTGTGTCCATGTACACAAAGTAAGAAATTGATAAATTGTCCAATACATGTAGTCATTATAGCACAGAAAATTTAGGTGTAATTGATCAATGGCCCAATCATTCAGGGACTCAAGTCCCTTGGAACCTCAAATGCCCATTTCATGTGTAAACAGTGCTTCTCCCTAAGGCCTCCTTCTTCACTGATCTATGCATTTCCCTCGCTGAGCTTTTGAACACATTTGAGAAACCTTTGTGTGTGAAAAGAACTATAGTCTACTTTTTATTGAAAGTAAAAGCAAAAGAAAACTGAAGATTATTTTGAATCAATCTTTTTTTTCCCCTCATCAAAATATGCAGTGAGCACCCCCTGTTGGCTGCCTAGCAGCAGGCAACTCACAAAACATGCAGCTTTGTTGTTAGTACACAAAGAAGGAAGCAAACCTAAGAGTCATGGTAATTTGGACTTCTGTATCAAAAGGGGGAGGGGAAATCAATATTTGCTTAATGGGAAAAAACAACACTGATAGGGAAGGAAGTTTTATTCGCAAGCTTTTAATAGGGTATTACAAACTCTGGGGAGGAAGAAATTTTCTCCTTTTCCTTTTTTTTTTTTTTTTTTTCTTTTAGCTTAAAGCTGTACTCATTTTCAGAGTTGGATGAGTTAACAGTTTTTGAAAAGAATGGCAGGCAGAAAAACCTAACAGTTTTGCTTTTTCTAAGGCCATACTTGGATTTTTAGTTGTGGCTTTCCTCTATCAAATGCTAAATATCTATTCTAGATTCTGGACTTGTCCCTGTATTTTCAAAAAGGGTGACCTGGACAGAAGTAGTTAGAACTAAGTACACACATAGACTTTCCTTCTGATATGCTAAGCATTGCATAAAAAAAAATTCCTTTATGTTTACCCTAAGTGTCTTATGCTTCTAAATCCTTCTAGCTTACCTATGAAAATCTGGTTTAACTCATCTATAGGGAAGCATAGGCTTTATTTTAAAATTCTGTTTCAGGCCAGCGCTGTGCACAGTAGGTTAACACCCTGGCCAGAAGCTCCGGCATCCCATATGAGCGCTGGTTTGAGACCCGGCTGCTCCACTTCCAATCCAGCTCTCTGCTATGGGCTGGGAAAGCAGTAGAGGATGGCCCAAGTCCTTGGACCCCTGCACCCATGTGGGAGACCCAGAAAAAAGTTCCTGGCTCCTGGCTTCGGATCCGTGCAGCTCCAGCCATTGCGGCCATCTGGGGAGTGAACCATCAGATGGAAGACCTCTCTCTCTCTCTCTTTGCCTCTCCTCTCTATGTAACTCTGACTTTCAAATAAATACATACATCTTTTTAAACAATTCTGTTTAAAAAGT
The DNA here is from genome assembly GCF_964237555.1 of Oryctolagus cuniculus. NCBI lineage: Eukaryota > Metazoa > Chordata > Mammalia > Lagomorpha > Leporidae > Oryctolagus > Oryctolagus cuniculus. The sequence goes on along the minus strand of NC_091447.1, from coordinate 29,000,727 downwards.
ACAATGGTGGGGCCGGCACTGTGGTGCAGTGGGTTAACGCCCTGGCCTGCAGTGCCGGCCTCCCATATGGGCGCTGGTTTGAGGCCTGGCTACTCCACTTCCTATCCAGCTCTCTGCTATGGCCTGGGAAAGCAGCAGAAGATAGCCAAACTGCTTGGGCCCCTGTACCCATTTGGGAGACCGGGAGGAAGCTCCTGGCTCCTGGCTTCGGATCGGTGCAGCTCTGGCTGTTGCGGCCATCTGGGAGTGAACCAGAGGATGGAAGACCTCTCTCTCTCTGCCTCTCCTCTCTCTGTGTAACTCTGACTTTCAAATAAATAAATATTTTTAAAATAAATAAATAAATAAATAGAAAGTACAATGGTTTTTTAAGAAAACAATACTTTTTTCAAACCTGCCAATAGACGAGTGAGATAGATTCTTCTCCAAGAAATCTCGTCTCAGAAAATTTAGTATTTATGATTTTATTCTCAGTTGTATCTCTCCGTCTATGCATTTTAAATAGATCATTAGTGTGTGAGTGGGTGACATGGCAAGAACACAGAGCTAAGAATCAAATAATCTGAATTCTAGTCCTGACTCTGCCACCTCTTCCCCTGTGACTGTGCAGGTCATTATTTAACCACCTCGAGTTTCACATTCCTCCTCTGAGAAATGAAAGCCATTAACCTGATCCATGGGATGCTAATTATGTAACAAATGCACTACTAGGTGCTCTGGGAAAGGAACTGATAGTAGTAACAGTAAGCTAGGATGGATCTTATGCTATGTCTCAATTGCTATGAACATCAATGACTTACCTCATGGAAACATATAGGTGTTGGATTTTAGGGTTCGAAGAAGGTGAGGAGGCAGCCAGTTAATGTAGAAAATACTTTATTTCAGGAGGGACCAATTAGGGGGTGAAGAGTGGGGCTGGAGCCTGCCTGGACAGAAGGCAGGGGGTTGAAATCAGGCTTCATTCTACTGGAGCAACAGGCAAAGTCCCTTTTTAGGTTGCTTACAGGGGGAGATACAGAAGTCCACGTGTGCCCTGATAAGGTAGGTGGGGGACATGCAGAAGGCTCATTGATAAGTCTACAGTGTGTGGTTTCCGCAGTTTGGAATGGCCCTAGTGAAGGGCTTCCCCCAGCAATAAACATTTCACTAGCTTTTGGATTATCTGTGTCCCAGATTACTGGGTTTGGGGGTTTAGGACTCAGTGGCCTAACAGGCAATAACAGGAAGAGACGGGCCCTGGTGTCAAACAGACTGGGTCCCTATCTCATCTCTGCCATTTTTTTTTCTTATCTGTGTAACCATTAAGAAACTAGTTAGTGTTCCTGAAACTCAGCTTCCATTGAGTTTTTTTCCCTCAAGTCACACAGATGGGAAAATGGCAGAGAAAAAAACTGGTCCATAATGCATTTGAAGATCACATATTTGGAAGGGAAATGGGCAAAGATGAAAAATTATACTGCTGTTCAACTTTGAGCCTTTGGTTTTCGCTCCACTCCTTGAAGGGAGCTGAATGCCATGCTAAAGAGTTTAGACTTCATCTCATAGATCAAACAGCAATTGTTAGACAGATTTTGTCACCAGAACAAATACCTGAGAGGAACTTCTTAGGGAAGAAGGTTTATTTCAGTTCATGGTTTGGAGGTTCACAGTTGAAGATTGGGCGGCCCCATTAGACTGGTATCTGATGGCGGTTGGCAGTGGCAGAACGTGTGTGGAGTAATAATCCCATGGCGAGCCAGGAAGGAGAGACAGGGAGCACGCTCCTTCTATGTGGTGTTGTCTTATAATGCCATCAGGATGCAATCATAGGCTCCATCCTAGCAAGCTAATCCAGACCAGTCTCTTCCCAAGCCTCCCCCACCCTTAATTAGATCATGCCTCTAACCTGCTCCATCAAACATTAGCATGAATCCACCAACCATTAGCATAATACATCAGAGTTTAAGCATCTACATGAGTTTAGGGCACCAAATCCAGTTCAATCCACAACAAGGAGTTAGAATATTTTTAAACAAGGACAGGGCACAGTCATTACTTGCTCAAAAGAATATTAAGATAATTTAAGAAGTAGGCATATATGAATGTGGTACATGCATATAAATTATTATGGTTATATTTATCATAGGTGAGCATGTAGAGAAAAAACTCACACACTGTGTCTCTTATTCTGATACTGGAAAATTGTATTCAAATATGATGTCCTATTGGGACAAAATAAGAAACAGTCTTCATCAGTGACCATGGGTAAGCCTTACTTGCCTCCAGTCATGTCTTCCTTTGTCTTGGATTCTAAGAAAAGCTTGAGAACTGTCTACACTGATATGGAAAAATGGCCTCTGCCAAGGAAGGCAGCCAGGGCTGGGCAGCCAGTCCTCCCCAGCTGAAAATTCTTTCCAGTGCCAACCTTGGAACCTATCAATGCGATAAAGTTGCTGCCAGATATGTGAAGAGAATTACATGGTTAATTTTGTTGTCTTAAAGGAGAGGCACCCATACTGTGTTGCTACAAAGCAAATATAAATCAACAATGGCACTCAAATAAGTTCAATATCTAGTCTTTGACAATCAACAGGAATATATTCCACTTAATATGACATCTAACTAGTTAATTTATTGCCACAAATGTGACAAGGTTGTATCAGCCTTTAGTTATAATTCCCAGTGCATGCAGCTCCTGGGGTCTACATCTTATTCCTTGGAGTTCATCTGGGATTGGGGGGTGAGGAGGAAGTGAGTCTTGCCTACTAGGGAAGGTCAGTATGAGTGATGAGAGCTTTTCTCAGTGCGGGTCATGGGTTCACAAAAGCTTATGACGGAGTCTACAAAATGAAAAGAACACAGGAAAATTATTTTTCAGGGAAATACTTTGCCCATTACTAGGACATGGTCAGTTCGGTTATTAACTTACTTGGTAATGCATTCACCCAACTAGAATTCTCTGCTTACAAGTGTACACCTCTGGAATGCCACCTAATCTTTTCTAGATGGTCTCTTCCCTTACTGAGAAATTCATTTGTTTGGTGGATTATGAAACTTAGTCACTTCCCTAATAAGGGCAGACCCCTCCTCCCGGAGAGCTGTTTGGGTCCATTTTAACTCTCTCGGCAGGTGGTGGCCTGGTTTTTAATTCCTTGAAACCTACAAATAGACTCTCCACCCTGGAAGAAGCTCTTACCTCAAAATGTATTTCTTTAGATCTAGAGTCACTAGGAAGAAGTAAGGGAAAGAAAAAAAAAAAAAAAAACCGCCACAAAGCCATGGACTTAAGCAGTCTCTCTCAAGCACCACTTAATGGCGTTGAGCTGAAGCGAAGAGACCAGGACTTGAAGGCTGACGTAGCCACTCTGTAGCTCAGTAATCAAGGGCTGCCCGAGGGTGAGCATCTGGGCTTCAGGGCTCTGGGTTAGTGTCAATTATTGAAGGAGTATGGGGAGAAAGAGGCAATAGGAAGGGCAGGCTATCTCGATGAAAAGGAGAGAATTGATACCAGCATTGGAGTGGAAATTGTGATGAAGGAAGTGGCCATCTGGTTAGGGTTAGACCCTGTGGAAAACACTTGCAGCCAACAGAATGGGTCCCATGTACCTCTGCTGGAATCTATTGATGAGTTGTGTGCAGGCGTGGGGTGGGGTGATCTACTCGGGGCTATTGTGTGCATCATTTATTCTGGGGTTTTTAAACTGTTACCCCTCAGGGGAGTATCAGAGGAAAAATTTACTGATGCATGGATTAATACTTGAAATATCCTCAGGGGTGCATATTGTGGCACAGAGGAGTAAGCTGCTGCTTACAACCCCGGCATCCCACATGGGAGGGCTGGTTCCAATCTCAGCTGTTCCACTTCAGATCTGGCCCAACTTGCTCGCATGCTGAAGGTGAAGATGACATGGAAGTTCCTGTTATTGAGCACCACCAGCAACACCTGAAGATCAAAGGGAAAAAAGTTGGGAAAAATATACAAGAAAGTAAAAAATCTGGAGTTACCCCAGTCTATTTCACTTTCTTTGTGATTTTCTTATTGTCAAAAATCTAAGTGGGGCCTGCATTGTGATGTAGCAAGAAAAGCTGCTGCCTGTGACACAGGCATCCCATATGCACTCCAGTTTGAGTCCCGGCTGCTCCACTTCTGATCCAGTTCCCTGATAACATGCCTGGGAAAGTGTTTGGATGGCCAAAGCACTTGGACTCCTGCACCCATGTAGGAGGCTTGGAAGAAGCTCCTGGCTCCTGACTTTTGACCAGCCCAACTCTGGCCATTGTGGCCATTTGGAGAATGAACCAGCAGATGGAAGATCTCTGTCTCTCCCTTCTCTCTTTCTCTCTCTCTCTCCCTTTCTCTCTCTTTCTTTCTCTCCATCTCTAACTCTGCCTTTCAAATAAATAAATAAATCTTTCAAAAAATTTTAAGCAAATACTTTTCCAATTTCAGGTTATACTGTAATTGATGATAATGAAATCAACTTCATGAATAGTGACCAGAATACTGTAGGATAATATAGAATAGAATAGAATAGAATAGAATAGAGAATTTCAGTGATGTCAGTAGGTACCATTCATGCTAAAGGTAAATATTATTTTATGTAAATGTGGTTTCAGGTGTGTGTGCTCCCTTAAAATATGTGGATATCAATATCAAGATCATGCTGTAGAATGAGTTTCTTACTGTATATTGCAGAAGGTAAAAAAAATGTAAAATACACAGAGTCTATCCATCTAGATACAAGATATTCAAGTATACTCTTTTTAAAGATCTTTTTATTTATTTGAAAGGCAGAGTTACAGAGAGGCAGAGGCAGAGAGGGAGGGAGGGAGAGAGAGAGAGAAAGAGAGAGGAGAGAGGGAGAGAGGTCTTCCATCAACAAGTTCATTCCCCAGATGGCCTCAATGGCCAAAGCTGTGCTGATCTGAAGCCAGGAGCCAGAAGCCAGGAGCTTCTTCTGGGTCTCCCAGGCAGGTGCCAGGGCCCAAGCACTTGGGCCATCCTCCACTGCTTTCCTAGGCCATCAGCAGGGAGCTGGATTGGAAGCGGAGCAGTCGGGCACTTGAACTGGTGCCCATATGGGATGCCTGCACCACAGGCAGTTGCTTATCCTATTATGCCACAGCACTTGTCCCTCAAGTTTGCAATTTATCTATACCTGGTTATGTTGGAACTATAACTTCTGCAAACATGAGATGGTCCTTCTATCCTTGGGAAGGAATTAGGGATCCTGGGGACCTAGAGCCCCCCCCCTTTTTTTTTGACAGGCAGAGTGGACAGTGAGAGAGGGAGAGAGACAGAGAGAAAGGTCTTCCTTTGCCGTTGGTTCACCCTCCAATGGCCGCCACGGCCGGCGCGCTGCGGTCGGCGCCCTGAGATGATCTGGTGGCAGGAACCAGGTCCCTTTTAAAGCACTATGGCATCATTCCATAAACAGAAAATCATTTACTTCAACTCTGAGTTTAGCAAGTTTCTTTCAGTGTCTAATGTTGTCGGTAATAACTTTTCTTCCCTTCCAGGATGTCATTTGATGATGAAAACAAGTTAATATATCACTATATATCCTAGCAAAACTTGTAAAATAATTTAGGTCTTAAGACAACTCTGATTCTTTGAATTAATTTTTTGAATCTTTTGTTCACTGAAAGATCTATATTGAAGATGCTTTTCCTCCAGCTCCACGGTCATTAGAAAAAGCAGGGTGCTACTTGCTCTTTACAATTGCTCTTTATAATTGTTCTAGAACCAGCTCTGTGGACTTCCTCTGAGGTTCTGTTTCCTAAGTTTACAATATCAAGTCTAGAACACTGAAACCATTGGAACTTACCAGTATGTCCACACAACTTTTTTAAAAAGTGTTTTCATGGCCAAAGAGTATAGAATTCTTTTGAGATAAAAGCATTACATTTAGAGGGTATATTTGATTTCTTAGTAGGAGTAGCTAATTCTTCTAAGTGCTGAGTAGAATTAATTTTATCTCCCAAAGAATTAAGAGTATGCTTGGGGCTATCCCTGCTGTGTAGCAGGTGAAGCTGCTGCCTGCAGTGCTGGCATCCCAGATGGGTGCTGGTTTGAGTCCTGACCACTCCACTTCTCATCCAGCTCTCTGCTGTGGCCTGAGAAAGCAGTGGAGGATGGCCTAAGTGCTTGCGCCCCTGCACTTGCATGGGAGATCCAGAAAATTTTAAAAATCCGGAAACTTGAGATCCTTAAAATTCTAGGGTATTTGCTACAAATACAAACCAGAAATAGAAAGTATATTTTGTTTGGAAGCGATTAATAGACAAGTCTTATTGCTGTTGTTAAGACAATAATGAATGACAATTCTGAAGCCTGAGGCTTTTATAATCAAATATGATGGTGGTATACAGGGACAGGGGGCAAGTAGCTTCTCTTAGATAAAACAAAGGCCCAGGAATTCAAGAACTTGAAAGACTGGAGCACTTAGGGCATTCCAAATGAGATTTTTATCCCATGATCAATGGAGATCCAATGAAGGCTTTAGGTAAAGGAGTTTTACAACCACACATTCTTTCTAAAATATTGCCCTGGCTCACTGAGAATAAGGGAGGGAAATGGAGGCTGAGAGACCAGTCAGGATACTGTTCTAGGTGAAGGTTGATGGTGAACTGAAGTAGGAGAGACAATGGGGATGGAGAGAAAGGTGTACACACACAGACACACAAACACACACAAGGATGGGGGTTCACAGGCTGACTCAACAAAACTTTGTGACTTGTTGAAATCTGAGCGTATAGAGGAAGCAATTGCATCAAGGATGCCTCCCAGGTTTTAGACTCATGCACTGCTACAGTTTGGATGGAATTTGTGTCCCCAAAGATCATGTGCTTGAAGCTGAGTTCCTAATGTAACAGTAAAGAGGCGAGACCTAGTGGGAATTGACTCAATCACAGAGGCACTACTATCACAGGGGTTAACTTGGTCTCAGGAGTGGTCTCAAGTGACTAGATTAGTTCTCAAGAGATTGTGTTGCTGTAAGGCAAGTCCACCCCACTTGTTTGGTGCCTGTGACACACAGTGAGTTGCCTTTCTACTTCTCTGTCATGTTGTGATATCACCAGAGAGCCCTCATCAGACACCAGTACCATATATCAGGATTATCCAGCCACCAGAATTGTGAGGCAAAACAAATCTCTTGACGTCCTGTGTTACCTGGTGTTAGATGCTCTGCTACAGCAACATGAAATGGATTGCACCAATCATGGAGAAAGGAAATTCAAGAGGGCGAAGTTTTGGAGAAGAGAACAGATCTGGTTTGGGACTTATCCTCAAAAAGGGGAAAGGCAAGGAGAACAACTTCCAGCCAGAAATGGCCACAATCAATTTGTTTCTCTGAGTTTAGTTGAATATCATTGCACTGTGTTTAGTGGAATTGTCTGGTAACCTGTGGGCTCATTTATTTACCTTCTACCTGCTAATTGTTAAATTAGCTCATTTACATGCTCATTTACAGATGAGCAGAAGTCAACATGTCTTTTGAAAAAAATGAATTACATAGTAATAGTATATTATTAATATGTCTGAAAGGGAAACCAGGATGTTAGATACATCTCATGGATGAAAGAATCCAGTGAAAGGCCTAAGAATTAATTCATGAAGGTTCCTAACATGCTGCCTTATATAACCCTTTGCATAGGCAAAACAAAAATCTTCCCAGAAATGTTCCTACAATAAGTAATGAGGAAAGGCCCATGAGCACACTTTAGTATGGCGGTACTAACTATGTATCACCAGTCTTCGTGTACATGAATGCTAATGACTCAACTTCCTGAAACCTAAGTTGGGATGGTGTCAAGCAAGGAGCCAAATGTCCTATACTTGGCAAGAATGCACATCCTGTTTAAAGTTAGAGGGGATTTCTGGTCAAAAAACATGGTTTGCACACTCTAACATGGGTCTTGCAGGGACAGTAGACTTGGGAGTGACTGTGGCATGATTTCTCAGAGTTTCATTGAGGCTAGGTTGATTTACAGACTGAAGCACAGGCAAACATCGAAAGGCCACCATTACAGGATAAAATGATTGGATTTGGAGACACACAGAAAGCGCTGAACTCCAGTCATTTGCAGCAATGTAGCACTTAGAGCACAGGTTATTTCTGTCACCAGTGAACACTTTGCCATGTATGAAATTATATTGAAATTATGCCAGATCTTCAAATGCTATCACTGGTAAAGTGTGAAGATTTTCTTCCATTCTATAGTTTAACATAAAAGTCTTATATAATATTTGCAAATTGTGGACTGGAGTGCCAACTGAGACAAACTTGTAATTTCTTTCAGTTTGTTTATGAAAGAGGTGAGATTTTTAATCATTATCATATGGGAACTCAAAGAAATACTCTGAGAATAGACAGTGTCTTATTTAGGAAGTATGGTTAATTGCAAAAATCATGTCTAAGTTTTATTGCTTAGTACTTTATTCCTTTTGTTAAAAGCAGGAATCTTTTCTCCTGATCAGCAAGAAGGGATATATCATTTTTAACAGACCGAATAGTTATTACAGTAAGAATAGTACCATGGCATTATAGGCAGGTTTTGGCTGACTGCTTGCTTGGCCTCAGGATTTCCCTGAACATTCTATCCTTCACAGTCATCCCATATCCAGATCAGCCAGAAATGGGAACCCAGTGCTTGGACTCTACTGACCTAGGTCCAGAACAAGGCAATCAGGCCCATATCTATGAGGAGTTCACTATGAGAGTTTTTCCAGAATTTGAAACTGGCTTCCAGGAGACTCCTGGTCCAGAATCTGACCTATCTGTAACTGGTCATCTGAAATATAGCAAAGAAGCCATGGTAAAATCAGTTACCGGCTCAGATTCAGCTGGCATCAGAAGGGGCAAAGTCCTGGCTCTTGTAAGCTAACGGTGGGAGTGATGATTGCATGTGGGCAGGGAGTTTGGCCCTGTTTCTTCTTATTCTATAATACTTTTTTCTTACTCCCTTATGCCTGGGAACCAAGACTGTTTCTCTGGTTACCAAAGCCCACTTACTGGAGCAAAAGGCAAGAATATGATACAAAGATTGCTTAGAGGAGAAAGTCAGTGTGTATGTGTTTGGCCGTGGGGTGGTAAATACATTAATTAGGATTCTGACTGTAACCATCAGAAAAGTAATTTTTTTTTGACAGGCAGAGTGGACAGTGAGAGAGAGAGACAGAGAGAAAGGTCTTCCTTTGCCGTTGGTTCACCCTCCAATGGCTGCCACGGTCGGCGCGCTGCGGCCGGCGCACCGCGCTGATCCGATGGCAGGAGCCAGGAGCCAGGTGCTTTTCCTGGTCTCCCATGGGGTGCAGGGCCCAAGCACCTGGGCCATCCTCCCCTGCACTCCCTGGCCACAGCAGAGGGCTGGCCTGGAAGAGGGGCAACTGGGACAGAATCCGGCGCCCCGACCAGGACTAGAACCCGGTGTGCCGGCGCCGCTAGGCAGAGGATTAGCCTAGTGAGCCACGGCGCCGGCCCCAGAAAAGTAATTTGAACTTGTTTTAACAAAAATGATATCTAACAGAATCCATAGGATCAGGAAAAAGTTTTCATTCCATAAATCCCAGGGAAAGGAAGATCAGTAAACCATATCCAATAAATGAAAGGACTTTGTAGGTTTCCTGTGGGTGGTGGACTGGAGACATGGAATGGTGGAAAGATAGGAGAAGGGTGCTGAAATGATGATGCAGTCAGTACCTAGCACAACACATCACAAATATGCTAGACCAGGAGGCCTTCTTGGGTGCAACAGATAGATCTGAGCTGGAGAATGCCAGGGGCAGCCTTCTCAGAGAGAAGCCATCTGTATCAACAGGTGGGTTTCCTTCTCCATGGCCAGGCCTTTCTTCCTCCCTCTTTCCACTCATCTCCACCAATGACAGGCTTTGAAGTACAATGAAGAGAAGGTCAACGTTTCTAGAATAGAGTAAGTGACAAGGAGTAGGAGCTGGCTTGTGGGCAGAGCAAGGCCAGAACATTCCAGTTGGAAGCAGAATCTGCAGGAACCAGAATGGGGGAAAGGCTTGAAAGGAAAAGTATTTCTGGTGGACTTGGAAGATCATAGGGGAAGGAGGAATTTCTCCAGTACTTTCTGGCCATTTATATGTCAGAGAAAAAGTTCATGCTATTTTAGTTGGAGATGAGAGGTTTTGGGTTCTGGTTTCCATGAGAATATGTGTTTTTTTTCTCTCAATAGTCAAACTACAACTATGTAACAAAGATTATCTGAAGACCTGTATCTGACTTTATTTTCATGTGCATTGTTAACTTCCTAGTTCAATTTGTGAACTGTTTCCATTCTTGCAGTGTACTTGGTATGCTCCCTTTTGAGGGGACAGGGCTAGTGATGGTTAGAATTATTCCTTAAAGCAACCATCAAGAAACCCTGAATCTCATTTCTGAAACAAAGGTGGTGTTTTCCTATGATAACAATGCCACAAACAATGGATAAGGTCCCAGCTATCACACTTCATCCTAGTTACTCTAATAAAAGACTGAAGTACAGCAGAAACACAATAAACCGAGAAGCAAAACCCTGTGCTGATGGGGTTTGGTTTTCTTTGTGAACTAATGTTTGAGGTAAGTACAGAACTATGAACCAGGGCAGCCCTTGTGGTGCAGCAGGTTAAGCTGCCACTTTGGATATCTGTGTCTCATATCAAAATGCAGATTCAAGTCCTGGCTACTCCACTTCTGATCCTGTTTCCTGCTAATGTAGCCCAGAAGGCAGCAGATGATGGCTCAAGTGTTTGGACCTCTGCCAGTCTCACTGAACACCCAGAGGAAGTCCTCCAATATCGGCTTTGGTCTGACCCAGTCTAGGCTGTTGCAGGCATTTGGAGGAGTGAATCAGTGAATGGAAGACTGATATTCTCTCTCTATATATTTTTCTCTCTTTCAATTAGATGAAAATAGCTAAATAAAATTTAAAAAATTATGAAGCCAACATCATGGTGTTTCTTATTTAATTTAATGACCAATAACCGCAGAAGTAATACCATGTATGTACTTACTTGTATTATAGACAAAAGAGATTGCTCCCTAAAAAGACATTTATATTACCTTTTGTGTAAAAAAGTAAATAATAAGTTTCAACCAATTAACATAATAGTTATGCTATATTTTGGAACATGACCTGGAACTGCCATTGATAACACTTCTACAGCAAACCCTTCCTCTTCCTCCTCTTTTCTAGTCTCTCCTCCCAATTTGTTTTCAATGTTTCATGTCTTTATGAACTCAAGATCTATAGAAAGAAAAGGCTCTTCCTCTCCAAACACACCTTGAAATTGGACTCTTGCTGAAAAATGGATGTTTCACAGATGATATTTGGATCCAATGGCAGGGTGTGTTTAAGAATTTTGTTGCAAAATTTTGATTGAAAATGAAAGAGCCTGTATGAAATAATACATTTTCTTGACACAGCTAAACACCTGGATTCTGAACAGATTGAATTCATGCTTTAAGTTTGAAAAAATTAGTTTTGTGCTTTTTCTGTCAAGAATCTGAAAGAAGCTCAGTAAGTGGATCACACATGAGCAGTCCACGCCTGGGGAAAACTCGAACAGATGGTCTCTGAACTATTCGTTAGGAAGACATATAATAGGAACCCAAAGAATGAATAAAAGATTTGAAATTATTCAAAATAGAGTATTGAAGAAGTTTTATTTTTGTTTATTTTTTTGCATTTCCTATTTCCAAAGACCTTGTATGACAACCTCTAAGGCTGATTCAATGACCCAGCTAGTCCACTTTTACACATTTTTCTAAGGAAATAATTATAAATTGGACAAGTGCACAAGATACAATGTTCATTCACAATGGGGTTTATAATAGTGAAAAATTAAAATCACTTAAATATTCAAAAACAAATGAATGGAAACATAAATTATGGTAATCAATTCAATGGAAAAGTTTATTAACATATAAAGCTCTATAGTCATATGGAATCCAGAATATTTGAATCCTGATCAGATCCCCAAGCTCTTAATGAAAAAGAAAGGGCCAAAGGCAAATTTGCTCCCCAAATGGAAAAGTTTGTTATTGCAACATGAGCAGAGGATTGCTTCTTTGGCTTTCAGGTGTTCAAGTAGAAAAGTGATCCCTCCACTCATGGGCATGGCTTCCTGATCATGTCATTCCTATTCTCAAATGGTTCCCCACCAGGGTATCAGTTAGGATTTAGTCTGTCAACTGGTGTTAGGCAAGCCACAGTAACACCAGGGTTTACTCTTTCATTCTTTTTTTTTTTTTAAGATGTATTTATTTATTTGAAAGTCAGAGTTACACAAAGAGAGGAGAGGCAGATCAAGAGAGAGAGAGTGAGGGGTCAGTCTTCCATCCTATGGTTCACTCCCCAATTGGCCGCAATGGCAGGAGCTGTACCAATCCGAAGCCAGGAGCCAGGAGCTTCTCCCATGACTCCCACATGGGTGCAGGGGCCCAAGGACTTGGGCCATCTTCCACTGCTTTCCCAGTTCACAGCAGAGAGCTGGATTGGAAGTGGAGCAGCCAGGTCTTGAACTGGTGCCCATATGGGATGCCAGAGCTTCAGGCCAGGGCATTAACCCACTGTGCCACAGCGTCGGCCCCTATTCTTTCATTCAAAAAGAGCTTGGAGGTAGGAAGTGAAGAGGCACCTGGTAGCTCCAAAATATCATCAGAACACAGGCACCTTCTACCTTTCTGCTTCATCCCTTAGAATTGGGTTTCCTCCATCAGGTTCATCATAACAGGGAGAGTAAAAGGTACCTTCAGCTTGTCTGTCCTCCTTAAAAAGTCTGGAAAGCCACACAACACTTCATTCATACATTACTTACTAGAACTAAATCACATAGTCCCATCTGTCATGGAGCCCAGGAAAGCAGTCTTTTATTTAAACAAATTGCTGCCCCCAATGTTATAGAAGTTCTTTTTACTAATGAAGTAGTGGTTTATGGATACTAGGCAGGCATTTATCAATCTCTGCTAAAACTGCCCGTGAAATTATCACAAATTTATTTCTGGCATGCAGAGATTCTAGCATCATCCTACCTAAGTCTCTTAACATCTGACTTTTTGGAAGCTATATGCATCTTTATGTCTCTTCTCATACTGTTGCCTCTATGTGGACTACTTGTATCTTCCTTTTTCTTTGGCTGCCATCAGCCTTTTGCTCACCCTGACATGCCTTCTTCCACGAAGTCATTTCTGATCTTTCAGATTTGATCACTTCCACTTTTGAGACTTCACATGACTATTGGCTTAAACTTCTCAAATGTCACCTTGGTCAAGTCATTCCACTGCTCTAAATCTTCCATGTCTTATTTTCTCATAGAACAGAAAGGAAACTTATTTCGGTGGCAGGGCACCAAATAGGATAGTTCTTGGGCAAACATCATGGAATGCAGATATGTTAACTATATTAAATTAGTTGGCTGATTCAGTCAACAAAAGTGAGGCTATTTCAAAAACTTGTGGAAACTGAATTAAAAGATAAATTTATTTTGGTATAAAATTTTTTTGAAATCTATGCATATTAGGAATTTTCAAAGAGCTCATGGGAATTGTACATTATGAAAAAAACTGTGCATGGATTTCAAAAATTGGGCACTAAATTTATCTTTTAATTCTACTCTCATAAATTTTTTTAAATATGCTATTAAGCTTCTAATGTACTTCAGGCACTGTTATAGGTGGATCTGACCCATGTTCATTTAAAACTAAGAGGCTCTCATAGCAAGTATGAGAGATCCTTTCTGAATCTGTGTTTGGCTAAATTATTATTATTTAATAATATTGGGCAATTAATATTTAATAAAACTTATTACTTTATATTAATAAATAATAAGTATATTAATTAAATACAATAATTAATTACTAAAAGAAGTTTTTATGTATCAGTGCTTGTTTGTAGTTAAGCAAGAGGGAAAATAAAAGATTCCAAGAAAACACGTATGGAAAAAAGCCCTAAATAGAATATTTTCCCCATTAATTAGTTAATTAATTTCTGTGAATTAGAAAAAGGCAGTGACTGTTTATCAATAACTGTTGTGCAAAAGTCAAGACACACTGATTTCATAGGAACATAGCAGGAGAACCATCAGAGTGAATCTAAACTCTAGCCCTTCAATATGTCCTGAAATTTATATATTCCCAAAGATTCTCTGTAGATTATAAAATTATACATACCACTATACTATACTTCAAATATCTGTTACTTGCTGAAAATATCAGACTATTTGTCTTCAGCACTAGATCCAGTTTAGCTTCAAAACCAAATAACCTGCTAGCTGCTTGATATTTCTTATTTAAGGCCATAAGGAAGAAAATCAATTTCCCAACCAAAAATGGGTAAAGAGCAACAACACAGACAAGAACTGAAAATGGTTAGTAAATTTATGAAATGTATTGACTCATCAGATATCAGAGAAATATAAATTAAAACTAGAAGTAAAATACTATTTTCTCCAACTGAATTGATGAAACTAAAAAAATTAAAAAAAAAAAAAAGATAGGGGCAGGTAGTTAGCCTACTGGGTAAGATGCTGGGTAACATGCCCATGTCCTAAATTGGGTTGGATTCCTGGCTCCCAATTCTGACTCCAGCTTCCTGCTAATGCAGACTCTGGGAGACAGTGATGCTGGCTCAAATAATAGGATCCTTGTCACCCATAATGCAGCCCTGGCCTACAACTTCCTGATTTCCAGCTTCAGACTCAGCCCAGCCCTGGTTGCCCTGCCCACAACCTGCGATCACCTGCTGGGAAACCATCCCTTTACCTACAACACGCTGCCCAGGAGGCCAATCTGCTCTAAATAAATTGTGAGAAGTCAGACTGCTATTTCTAGTAGTGATGCAGGACGCTTAACTTCTGTAATAATTTGCCCCAGATGACTAGGACTTCACTAATAACTGGTGAACAAGTTCTCTAGCTGTTGTACCTACTCCCAACTTAGAACATACCAGAGAAACCTAAATATGTAGCCCTAAACAGTTGTATCATAGGTCCCAATTCTGATGAGCCCACCTACAGCTTTCCCAGGCCACGCCTTCCAATCAGGATACACCTGAAGTCATTCCTTTTTCCCACTCTGCCTCCATTGGGTCTCTGCCTGATGCAAGCAACATTGATGATCTAGACGGAGGAATTTTGAGTGACTTTTGGATTTTATTTGGTAATTTTTGTATTTTTCCAATTATCATGTACTTGCATTATTTTTGTGATCAGGAGAACAGTCTTTAAAAAGTCTAGTGTAGTTGCTCAGGTAACTCTCCAATAAGCCATCTCTTAAAATGACATTTTTAATATTAGATGGCAACAGGTTTCACCAGGTACAGTTTTTGAAAAACTAACCTGCAAAGTAAGCTGCGCCTTGACAGAATTACTAAAGATAGCATCAATATTATTTTACCTATTTGGAGATAAAGTTAATTAAAGCAAAGGTAAGATTAGGGCTTGGAGTCTGTAGTGTGATGTGGTATAATTTTGCTTGTCATTGGCTGTCAACCAGGAAGGACCTTTAGACTGAAAAAGTAGAAATCTAAGAAGGAATGAAAGCTACAGATTGGGAAAGGAATCTATAAAGCTATACCTAACTAGAAGGGCTGTGAGGATAAATTTTAAAAATTTTTCTATTTGTATTTGGTGAGACAGAGACAGACACACACACATACACACACACAAATGCCTGCAACAGATGGGGCTGAAGCTGGGAGCCTGGAACTCCGTCCATGTTGGTGGCAGGGATCGAAGTGCTTGTGCCATCACTTGCTGCCTCCCAGGGTGTGCATTAGCAGGAAGCTGAAATCTGAAGAGCAGCCAGGACTCAAAGCAGGCACAGTCGAATCCAGGCACTCCAATATGCAATGAGGGCATCTCAAGGAGTGTCTTAACTGCTGAGCCAAATGCCCATCCCAGAATATTTTTTAACTTCATCTTTCCACATCGTTGATTTTTCAAGTTTCCTAAATTCATAAATGCTATTTTACAATGGAAAATATTGAAGGCGACTGCGTCATTTATCAATGACCTAAAGTTATTATTATGACTAAAATGGTGATAGTTGACTGAGTAAACAGTTTCAGGTCTATACAACAAGCTTATGAGACAGATCCTTAAAACAACAAACCACTCTACAAATGTGAGCTAGTACACCTGCTTTCTGAAGCCTATTAACAATTTAAGGACCTACAGACAGAGAAGGAGAAGTTGAATCTTACCTTTACCTTCATGGCTTGAAGTTGGGAGAGTGAACTAATGTAATGATTTTGTAAGAAAAAAATAGCTGATTTGACATAGGGCCAATACCCATCAGGCTGAACACTTTTCAGACTACAATGTATACACACATCACCTAGGGATATAATTAAAAATGTAGATAGTGGTTTAATAGGTCCATTGGTGGGGCACCAATTCTTCAATTCTTACAAACCTCCAGATGATCTGAGGTCCACACTTGGAGTAGTACGAGGTTACAGGACCTCCACAATAATGGAGTCCCAAACTCCCATTTTGCGTAAGAAACTTTGTCGCTCCCCCTCTTCGTGGAGGAACAACACTAAACCCTGCCTAGGTTTCCTATCCGAGTCACGGCACCATTATGTCGCTCCCCCTCTTCGCGGAGGAACGACACAGGACCCTGCGCTGTTCTTTTGTCTGCTCGGCCCTCCCCAGGTTTGCTGCTGGTTCTTCCTGGGTTGGCTACTGACCCTTCCACCTCCGTGGAAGGGCGGTTCCCCCTGCCACTTTCCCCACTTCCACGGGGGAGCGGCACACCGCCGGCCGGCTCTCTCGGGGGCTGCTCAGGTGTTCCTTCAGATAGATGTTCCTGGTGCATGTTGTCTCTCTCCTCCTTTAAGTCCTCTTCCACCAATCCCAACTCTGCTACCCACACGCCGAGTACGCTGCTCTCCTCCAATCAGGAGCAGGTCCTGCTGTTTATTGGTTGAACTGGAGGCAGCTGTGTAGAAGCTGTTTCCTCCTCTCCCAGCGCCATATTGTGGGAGAGCAGATGCATAGAATAAGTCTTAATTCCAGTAACAGTCTAGTCCGAGTTGCTCCCCACAAAACTTTGGGGCTGGAAGGCCACATCTGAATTTATCCTGCCCATTGAACTTTCAAGCCATAGTTGATTTCTTCCTGTACTCCATCTTTCCATATTTATATTTCTTCAGCTTTTGTATGTGTGCAAAAGGAGACAATATTGGATTTAATTGTCATCGTATTTTATTATAGTCAAAACAGTATCCTGAATGGGAATAGAGTTGGGGATTTTGAGTCTGAGGTTGAACAAGCAAAGAACTCTGTAGCAAACTCCGCCTCTTCAGTCAGGCCCCAAACATGCTTTTTGAAAAAGGGAAAGAGGAGAGGCTGAGCATTCTTCATCCTAGAAACTAGAGGGACCTGGAAGGGCCAGAGCGGATGGCTGCTCTGCCATTATGTGTTTCCCACCAAGAGGTCTTCCAGAGAAGATTCAGTGTGTTGGGTGAAATGGTCGTGGCCCTTGGAGAATTCGTGAAGAACTTAAGCAGCATATAAACCTAGGGAGTCCCAGCTGTCAAGAATTGAGAAAGTAGTAAAATCAGCAATGAAACTAGGGAGCAACCATGGTAAGGGGCTTATTGGGATTCTCAGAGGGCCCCTTGAATAAAGGCTTTCCACCGGTCTCCACACATGATTCTAACATCAATAGAGGGCCAAGTTACTGCGCCCTGGAAACGGACACAGCACAACTGGCCTCCAGGCTGGGAGGCGTTAAGAGGAAGCCTGCCAGCCTGGAAGAAACAGAGAAGCTGTGACCTCCCTGGGTTGTAAAGGTCTCAAAGAGTTAAGGGCTCATCACTCTGCCTTTCACATAAATAAATAAATAAATAAATAAATAAATAAATAAGTACATAAGGCCTACACACTATTGGGAAAGAAAAACAGAATTTGGATAGAACAAGAACAAGATTTTGTTCCAGATTTCAGCTGTGATTTTCCCAGTTTTTAATCACGGTTTCTCTGGAGGTGCTGTCTGCCTTCTCACCAGAATAAAATTGAACAATAAAACAAAAACACCCTGGGGGAGAAGACAGTGGTAATAATCCTCCATTTTCCTTCCTCATCCCAATCACATCTGTGTTTCGCCAAAGCAGAAGAGATTGCCAATTTGGAGAGGCTGTAGGTCTGGCTCATAATAGAAAAAGGGAAAATTACAGTGTGTGAGGAAAGTCAGAAAACTAGAAGGTTAGGTTTATTTCTGTCTGCTATGGAAGCTTAACTCAGAGCTTCAACAGCCTCTCTGGTCCAAGGTCTTTCTGGGACACAGAATCCATCACAAACAAGGTCTGGTCCTGGACTGCTTTGCAAGAGATCTTAGAAATAACTGAATCGGACAGGTTGATACTTAGAGCCCTGGAGGCTTGTCTAAGGA
This sequence comes from Oryctolagus cuniculus, assembly GCF_964237555.1. NCBI lineage: Eukaryota > Metazoa > Chordata > Mammalia > Lagomorpha > Leporidae > Oryctolagus > Oryctolagus cuniculus. The sequence goes on along the minus strand of NC_091447.1, from coordinate 28,982,344 downwards.
CCCCAAAATGTTTTGAGTTTGATCTATTTTTGTCTCAGAGATGCCACAACCCAGAGGCTAAGAAAGTTCCAGTTGGAGTTCGGGGGATGCACAGAGAGCTGAGTCCACAACTTCCTGGTAGGTGTGAGTCGGTGCAGCAGAGCGAGCCAAGAGGAGCACGGAGACATCCAGCACACGCTGCCCTTGGCCCATTACCAGCTGCCCACGTGGATGGAAAGAAGAAAATGCCTGTCTTCGGGAAAGACAGAGTCCTGGAGATTATGGAGGTCAGTTCATCATGGCTCAGAAATATGGCAAGGGGGTTAGTCACTCTAAGATGGGAGGAATTCAGTAGTTTCACAGATTTTACTAACCACACCTGTATATTCTTCCTTCCTCCCTTCCTGATTTATTTATTCATTTCAGCTGAGCCAGGCTGAAGCCTGGAGCCTGGATTCCCAAGTACTTGGGCTATCTGCTGCTGCTTTCCAGGGTATAGTAGCAGGGGGGTGGATTAGAAGTGGAGCAGCTGGGACTTGCACAAAAGCTCATATGGGATGCCAGCATTGCAGTCAGTGGCTTAACCATTGAGCCACAAGGCTGGACCTGACAGGTGTATACTCAGCCATAAATATTTACCTGTAGAACACGCTCAATAAAATCTTAACCAGTGAGTTAATTAAATGACAATTTTTTAAAAAGTCAATGTTAACATGCCAGATGTCAAAATAAAGTAGTAAGTAGTAGGAGCTAAATAATATTTGTTGGAGTATAAATTGTTCTCTGGTTCTCCACTGCTAATATTTTTTTATATTCCCTTAATATACTTAAAAACATAGCAAGAAGTTTGTAGACTAAGCAGTATTTGCTAATCACAGCAGACAGGGCTACATTCTAACCCTAGTTGTGTCTCCTACTAGGTGGGTGACTTCTGAGTTACAATGTTCTTCACTGTTGGGAGTTATAGTGGGTGTTGCTGGGAGGATTAGACGAGATAATGCATGCACAATATAGACCCAGATTCTGGAATACAGTAAGCATTTAATAGACACTACAATCATCTCAGAAAATTACAGCATTAACAGTGGTTATGTTCAGATTCTCCAAAGTAGAACTCCCTTGCATTTGGGTTGCTGGCAGCCCATATGAGTCCCACTAAGTTCACCATCTATTCCAGATGGCCAGGCCCAGATGCAGCTGAAACTACAATTCCCAGCATGGCCCGGACACAGCCCGGGTTTCCTCACTTCCGGATTTGTCATGTGACTCGACGGCCGCACCATGGCGGAAGCAGAGGAGCAGGTAAGTGCTGTGACGGTGGTGCAGGGCTTAAGGGAAGGGAAGACGATCCGGGCGTGGTGGGAGGTGCGGGGCTGTTGGAGGCTCAGGCAGATCCTCCGCGGGGCGTGGCGATGAACGGTCCTGTCGGGCCGCAGAGAGCTGGAATGGGATGGCTGCCTGCTGCTGGGAGGGCCGGGGGGCCGAGCGCCTGACACACCGCCGTACCGGAGTCGGCCTTTTCTTGGGTCGGGTGCTGTGGCCTGTGCTCCGTGACCTGTTGGCGTGGGGACCGATGGAGCTGCCGCCAGAACTGCCTGTGAGGGCCGAAAGAGATGACCCGAGTTTTGAGTGCAGGTGCTTGGAGTTCAAGTTGTTTTCCGCTGGATGGACTGTGGGAAGTGCTGTGCGAGAGGGGAGGGGTAGCAGACGGGGAACTTGGCTGAGGCGAACACTTGCTGCGCAGCGGGGATTCAAGGCTCAGGTTCCGGAGTCCGAAGGCTTACGCTCCAGTGTGGTTCCACTAGACGAGTGACTTTGGGCTACCCCTTTAACTTTCAAACACATTGCTAAGATGGAGTGAGTAAAGGCACAAAATTGGTGTTTAGAACTGTTGGGCTCGGTAAAAGTTAAGTGGGATTATCTGTGGCTGGCTACTGGCGGTGGGGTGTTAAAATTAATGGTGGGAATCTGAATTATTTTCACATGGCCAGAGTGAAAGCCACCCAGGAGGTGAAATGGCAGAGTCGACACAACCACCACAAGGAGAGGAAGCAGATCGAGGCTAGAACCTGGGGCGGATCGCTGAAGTTGCTCTTTCCAGTGCCCTTTCAGTTTTTTTCCGACCCAGCTTTTCTTCACACAGTAGCTGGGCCTTCGGTTGCCGTGTGTCCTGTTAAAAGTGGATTGAGGATGAGCATATTGACGGTCCTAAGAGACATTTACCTGGTTCGCTATTTTTGTTTTAACCATTTGTAAGGTGCTTTATTTTCACTTCGTAATGAAAATCTTCTTTGAATGTATTGTAGCTAGGCCAATAATTAAGACATTTGACCAGGTGGAAATTGAGTTTCCTTGGTTGTTGTGATAACAAGAGAATCTCCTGTTGAATATGAGGGCTTCTCTTTTCCTTTCTGGGCAGTTCAACGAAGATGCTCCTTAAGGACTTATCATTTCATGACTGTGATTGCCTGGTTTGATTAGCGGTGAGAATGTTTTTTGCGTTGTTTATTTTCATTTCATGTTGAAATGTTGTTTTGTGGTTTGGTTTTAAAGCACATAGCCAAATTCCTCATCTTGTTAGATACACTGTAATACAGTGCAAGGAACTGCTCTTAGTACTTGCTGTTTTATGCTGAGGAAGTGTTGGGCAAAGCTGGTGTAGGAAGCAGCGTAGAAAGTTAGGGATGTAATCCGAATGCATCAATTTGTACTGCACGTTCCAGTGTAAAGCACCTTTTCCCATTGCATTTGGTCCTTGCAAAAGCATTCTGTGAAGTTAATGTTTGTTTTGATATGTATGCACGGATTTCCAAATTTTTTGCACCTACATAAACATATCTTTTAATTTCACTTCCTATAGACTTGTCATATAAGTCAGGTCAAATACCACCCACTTTCCAGATCTTCCCGTGGCTTCCCATCCCACTCTGAGGAAAGTCAAAGCCTTTCCAATAACTTTGTTTCCCTGCAGGACTGTGTCCCAGCCAACCCTCGCTACCTTCCTCAGACCTCATTTTCCCCTACCGTCACCTCCCTTTCTGGCAGAATGCATCAACTACCCTGGCTTTCGTCTAGCTCCTACCTCAGGGGCTTTACTCGTGCGGCTCCCTTTTATGATCTTATTTATGGTCTTTCCCTGCACTTCTTTTAAGTCTCTGGCCAGGTGTTCTTTTTGAGTGAGACTTCCTCTGACCATTCTTTTTTATTTAATTTTATTTTCTGCAAGATGTATTTATTTATTTGAAAGAGTTTCAGAGAGCGAGCAAGCAAGAGAGGGAGCAAGCTTCCATCTTCTGCTTCACTCCCCAAATAACCACAATGGCCAGAGCTGGGCTGAAACAGAGCCAGGAGCTTCCTCCGGATCTTCTACGTGGGTACAGGGGCCATCCTCCTGTGCTTTTCGAGGTGCATTGACAGGAAGCTGGATCAGAACTGGAGCAGCTGGGACTCAAACCGGTGCCCATATGGGTTGCTGGTGCCACAGGCGGCAGCTTTACCTGCTGTGCCACAGCTCTGGACCCTCTGACCATTCTGTGAAACCTCCTTCTGCATTATTTTTTGATATAATGCTGCTCATTACCATAGGATATGTTATATTTTAATATTTCTGTTTAGTTTTTTGTGTGTTTTGTGTACTGTCACCCTAAATATGTTTAGCTCCATCATAACAAGGATTTGTTCACTGCTGTATGTATGTCCAGCACCCAGAATAATAATTGGTACTTAATAAATGAATGTTAAATGAATTGTACACATAAGCAAATTGAAATTGAGACAACTTGAATAATTTGAAGCTTGTATCTGTAATAAATCTTTAGTTTTAGGTCTCTGAACTCCCGATTTTTCACTAAAACACTTTGCCTTCCCAGTGGTGTCAGTGTCTTCCCTACAAAGGCTGGTTGTCTACGGTCAGTGGCAGAAAGAAGCCAACATAGATAACTGGTCCTTTTTTTTTTTTTTTAATAATTGCACTAATAATGTCTGTTCTTTATTGATGAAAAGTGGTTAGACTTTTCTCACTCCGCTTGACTGGCGCATTTGTGTTTCATTATAGGAAGCTATTAAAATCGGATGAAGTATAAGGCCTTGATGGTACAATTTCTTGAAGGCTAAAAGTACACAAAAGTAAATAAATTTACTAATTGTATTATTCTGCTACCTTGAGCTTTTTAGAAAATCATGATACAGTCTTTTCCTCCTGAATGTGTTAGCCATTGAGATGTGTATTAAATACAGCACCATGATAAATCACAGGTTATCATGTACTGTAAATGAAAACAGCCCTCCAAGATGGCCAACACAAAACTAAAACTTTCCTAAGCTTTGTATACTTTTTTGATTGCTTGTTCCTCCTTAATTTGGGGAAGAACCAAACTGGTGACCTTTGCAGTGAGTAAGTTAATATGAAACAGTTTACTGAATAAAGCTAAAAATCACTTTTTGGATCTAACAAAAAAAATCTTAAGTTATTGGAACTTAAAAAGACTTACTTTGGCTAAATATGGTAAATTTTGTAAAACTACTCTGTATATATATTTTACAGTTCACCAAAGGAACTAAAACTCCATTCTTCCCAGAAATCTAACCGGCAGTTTTATGTAGCTTCAAAATAATAGAGAGTTGCCCTTCATCATCACAGACGCCCAACAGTTTTGTCCATGCCTGTCTTATCAATAGCATTCTGCTGAAGTCTGCTTGTTGGTGTATTTGTCTTATCTCTTCTGCGGATTGCGGAGTTCTCAAGAATAAGGACAAGAGCCTCTTCTTGTCTGTATCTCCCACAGGGCTGCTGCTTCACAGGTAGCAGGTGTTCAGTAATAAAAGACTTAAATGCACTTACTAGGGAGGCACAGTCTTCTGAATTGTCAGATTATCCTTAGGTTCAGTAGAACTTCCTAAAATTATTTGACCTTCTTGAAATTTTTAAAAGTTATTAATTCAAATTAATGTAGATTTTCCTATGTTTTTTAGTCCTGTCTGCTCCCCTGGTACCCTTTCATCTCTCCCACTCAGACAGCCCCAGGCCTGGTCCATTAAAATGTTTGAGCAATCAAATTATCTATCCCTTGAACTTATAGGAATGTTTCTGCTTTGAATCCCCTTGTACATTTTAGACATCAGGAAAATTCTGTTTTTGTTATGGATTGTATATGCATTGTGTTTACCCTGTGTGTTATGCATAAAATAAAAGTCAACACATTTGAATGCCTCCATTTTCTTCCCTGTAAATTGGGAACTTTACTTCCCGAGATCCCTGTGAGCATGCAGTGAAATAAAATACGGTTAAGTGGGTAGGTTGAAATGATTGTCTTGTTAATAGGACAACCATTAATCATCTAAACCTGGTCTTGGGTTAGGTATTCCCCTTTCTGTTTTCTTACAGTGTGGCTAAGATTTTTAGAAACAGTGTTACCAATAACTAAAAGAAAAACAAAGCTCAAACAAGAAGTCCCAAAAGCATAGCATTATATGAATTTTTAGAGGGCTCATTCGTTATTATCATGTAAGTAAAGTGCACTCACAAATTAACTTAGTGACACTTGCTTATTGCTTTGTCATTGTTGTTTCCACTAGGGTTTGTCTGGGTTGGAGGCTGATGTCACTAGCCGATTATTAGCAATCTTGCTATTTTCATTTTAATCTTTCGAATTTTATATTTATCTAAAAAGCAGATTGACCCAGAGAGAGAGAGAGATTGAGAAATGTATTCCATCTGCTGGTTTATTCCCCAAATGCCTGCAACAGCAGGAGCTGGGTCAGGCCAAAGCCAGGAGCCCAGAACTCCATCTGTTCGTTCCATGCAGGTGTCAGAGACCCTAGTACTTCAGCTGTCATCTGCTGCCCCCCAGGGTGCATGACAGTAGGAAACTGGATCAGAAGTGAAGCAGGGATGTGAACTCAGACACTCCAGGATGGAATGTGGCCATCCCAACAGCAGTGAAGTGTCTTCACTGCTGTGCCCTACTAGAAGTCTCTCTAATACCACATTACCACCTTGGAGAGGGGCATATACCAGGGCCTGTGCCTCACGCAGCTCCCCATTCATGACTGCTGAATCACAGATGCTTTTGTTGCTTCTTGATACCTACCACTCCCCCCTGGAATTTGTTAACAACTGTTGTGATTCCAGGCTCTTGTTTTAGATGTTGAATCAACGTCTGTGAGGATGGTGTATAATAGTGACTATTAGTCCCCTAGACTGAGAATAGGTGATTCCCGTGCATAGTCAGACTGCTGACTGGGTCACTGAGCTTGTCCCTTTTTCCCACTCTGGGGCAGACATCAAACTTTTCTCATTTGCAGCATGAGGGTAGTAGCTGAGCCCAGTGGGTTGAATGGGGTTGGTAAGCTGAGTCCCCATGCTCCTGCCAGATCCTCAGGTATCCTTTTCTACCAGCCATCTCAGTCCCTGGATGCATAAAACTGGCCACAGCTCCTTTAAGCTTTTTGCTATCGAAGGTCTGGGAACAGACATAAAGCCTAGAGGTTAAGATACCAGTTAAGGGACAGGTGTGTGATGCAGTTAAGTTGCCACTTGGGATGCCAGCATCCTGGTTCAAGTACTGGCTATGCCACTTCACATCTAGCTTTTTGCTGATGAGACTCCAGGAGGCAGCAGGTGATGGCTCAAGTACTTGGGTCCCTTTCCTACTCATTTGGGAGCTCTGGATTGATTCTGAGCTTACGACTTCAGCCTGTTCCAGTCTTGACTTAAAAGCATTTGGGGAGTGGCCCTGAACATGGATGGTCTCTGTCTCTGTCTCTCTGCCTTTGAAATATAAATGAAGATAAAGTTTAAAGCAAACAAAATAGATACTAGATGGGGTACCCACATTCCATGTCAGAGTACCTGGATTCAAATCCCAGCTCCACTCCTGATTCTAGCTTCTTGATAATGCAGACCCTGGGTGACAACAGTGATAGCTCTTGTAATTGAGTTTCTGCCATGCATATGCAATACCTGAATTGAGGTCCCAGCTTCTGGCATTTGGCTGCAGCTCTTCTCTGGCCATTGTGGGCATGTGGTGAGTGAACCAGTGGATGGGAGTTCTCATTCTGTCTTCCATCTCTCTCTCAAGTAAATACAATAACAGTAATGAAATGGTGGCTCTGTGACACAGGGATATCAAACATATCGTGAGATATGTCTTCCCATGCCCACACCACACTGTTGGCCCTGCCCAACCCTCCTTCCCGTTAAGGTCTGCTGGCTCTTGGTTTGTTAGGAAGGGAGAGAACGTTGCACAACGGTGATGAATGCTTCATGTTCTTCTGCAGGTGCAGATTGATTTCTCAGGGCCTGGGTCTGCTTCTTCTGTTTTAAAAGACATATATTTGAAAGGCAGAGAGGGAAGGAGGGAGGAAGAGAGACATCTTTTAGCCACTGTTTCACTCTCCAAATGGCCACAATAGCTGGAGCTGGCCAGGGCTTGAAGCCAGGGACAGAACTCCATCCAGGTCTCCCACATGGGTGACAGGGACCCAAGTATTTGGGCTATCATCTGTTGCTTTCCCAGGCACATTAACAGGGAGCTGGATTGGAAGCAGAGCAGCCGAGATTCGAACAGGCGTTCTGATATGGAATGCCAGTGTCACAAGTGGCGGCTCAACTGGCTGTGCTACCATGCCAGCCTTGTAAAGCATGGACCCAGGTCGGCACTCCTGCGAAACTTAGGGTGCAATCTTTTTTTTTTTTTTTTAATTTTTTTTTTAACTTTTATTTAATGAATATACGTTTCCAAAGTACGAATAATGGATTACTATGGCTTCCCCCCCATACCGTCCCTCCCACCCACAACCCTCCCCTTTCCCACTCCCTCTCCCCTTCCATTCACATCAAGATTCATTTTCGATTATCTTAATATACAGAAGATCAGCTTAGTATACATTAAGTAAGGATTTCAACAGTTTGCTCCCACACAGAAACATAAAGTGAAAAATAATAGATGATTTTTTTTAATGATGATGAAATCAGATCAGACCTATTGTCATGTTTAATCCCAGTGAGAGTCAAGTTGGGAGTTGATAGTTTCTTTTCTTTTCTTTTTTTTTTTTTTTTTTTTTACAGAGGATCAGTTTAGTATGCATTAAGTAAAGATTTCAACAGTAGGGTGCAATCTTAAGACTGCAGCCTCCCATTTCCCCCTTAAATTCTGTTTTTCTTTGCCAGCAAACAATGTGTGCCCTTGGAAAATTCTGAGACCTTGAGGATGGTCCTGGCTTCCCTCTCTCCTGAGTTAACCCTTCTGTGGCCTCTGAGGCCAGCTATGCTGTCTTCTCCCAGACCACTGTCGTGGGGCCCATGCTGATGGTAGGATTATGGCTGGGGTTGCTTGCAAGCCTGTGCTAGAGAGGTCTCCTGAGAGATCTGCTAGTTCACTGATGTCCTCTTTGAATTGCTGTGTCGTCATGTACAGCTGCCTTGTTCCAGTGCCTGTTCTGTAACTGTCCTGTAGCATGAGCGGGTCGTTCAAGCGCCTGCCTGGAGAAAATGCAGTTGATGTTGCTCCTGCATGGTAAGGGAATGTACTGGGGAAGCATGGAGGGGGCAGGATTCTCCTGTGTCAAATCAGCAGCTGATTTCTTATTTTCACCAGCAAACCTGTTTTTGAGCTGTTACTTTGGGTAGAATACTGGAGACAAAAAGGCCACAGCCTTTGGGTTTATCCACAATGTATTTAAAATGGTTGCTGTTAGAACAAGGCAGTTTCTGTAGGGGTAGCTGAGGATATGGGAAAAACAAAGGCCTCTGGAGGCCAGATCTGGACCTTTTGACTTGGGCTCACTGGAGACAATTCTATGAAGGAAGTGAGATCTAGCGTGGGCTCTGAAAGAAGGCTTGGATTTAGAAATAACCATGGATTTTAAAGCTTCAGATTGAAACCAACAAGTTATAATCTACTCATTCAGCAAAAATCCTGTATAAGGTACCCTTTTATTAACTATAGTACTTAAGGTGGTCGTTAATTCTTTAGGCCCATTCATCCCACATCTCTGCTACTTTGCATCCTTTAACCTGTATCTCCTCAAGCCTTGCCACTGGTTACCATGTTTTATTCTCTGTCTCTCTGTATTTGTTTGACTCTTTTTTTTTTTTAAGTTTTTCACAAATAAGTGAGATTGTGTAATACTTTTCTTTCTGTGTCCAGCTTATTTCACTTAGCATAATGTTCCACAGGCCATCCATGTTGTAGCAAATGGCAGAAACTCCTCCTTTTTGAGGTTGAATGATATCCCATTGTATGAGATGGCTACAAAATTTGTGGAAAATAGAATTAAAAGATTAATTTTTTTGCTGCCAACAATTTTGAAATCGTACAAATAAATGGTCTTCTACAAGTTCATGGAAGATGCATATTTTAAGAAAACTGTAGATTTTAAATGTGCTTTCAGGTGTATGTGTACATGTATATTGTATACATGTTTACACACACACGAGTACTTCAGGAATTTCGTGGAAAAAAATTAAAAGCTAAGTCTACTTTGGTGCAAAAACATTTGAAATTCATGCATGTGAGTATTTCTCAGTTTCTTTACTCGTGGATGGACACTGAGGTAGTTTTTGCATCTTGCGATTGTGAGTGATGCTTCATTGAACGTGGGAGTGCAGATATTTTAACATGGTAGTGATTTGATTTTATTTCCTTGGTTATATCCCCAGAAGATAGAGTTTAGGTCAATATTTTTAATTTTTGTAGGACTTTTTTTTTCTTTTCAAGATTTATTTATTTGAAAGGCAGAGTTACAGGGGGGGGGGGAGAGAGAGAGAGAGAGAGAGAGATATCAGTCTTCCATCAGTTGTCTCACTCTCCAAATGGCTGCAATGTCTGGGGTTGGACTAGGTAGGGACTGAAGCACTTGAGTCATCTTCTGCTGCTTTTCCAGGTGCACTAACAGGGAGCTAGATCAGAAGTGGAGCAGCTAGGACTCGAACCGGTGCCCACAATGGGATGCTGGCATTGCAGGCCGCAGCTTTGTCTGCTGTGCCACAGCGCTGGCCCCTGGAATCTTTGTTTTTCATGATGACTGTATGTGTCTGTTCCTACCAATACTGAATGAGAGTTTGCTTTGCTCCACACTCTCACCAAGCTAATACTTACATCTGCCTTTTTAAAAGATTTATTTATTTATTTGAAAGGAAAAGTGACAGGGAGAGGGAGAAGGAGGAGCAGAAAGAGATGAGGAGATAGAATGCATGCAAGAGATGGGGCTGGGCTAGGCCAAAGCAAGGATCCAGGAACTCAGTCTCGTTTTTCCACATGGGTGACTTGACCCCAAACACTTGGGCCATCATGTGCTGTCTACTAGGTTCATTAACAGAAAGCTGTATTGGAAGTGGAGGCAGGACTTGATCTGAGACACTCATACGGGACGTGGGTGTACCAAGTGGCCGCTTAACCCACTTTACCATAGCACCTGCCCATTCCTTTGTCATTTTGATCATAGTTATCCTAATGGGTATGAAGTGGTATCTTATAGTGGTTTTGATTAGTATTTTCTTGATTGATTAACAATGTTTGGCACTTTTCATGTACCTATTGGCTGTTTTTACGTCTCTTTTGGAGAAAAGTCAAAAAGTTGGGTTGTGTTCTTGTTATTGAATTGTGTTCTTTATAAATTTTTGATACTAACTTCATAACGGATAGGTGGTTTGCAAATGTTTTTTCCCAGTCTGTAGGTTGCCTTTTCATTTTGCTGATTGTTTTCTTTGCTGTGCAGAAGCCTTTTAGTTTGATATAGTTCCATTTATTTATGTTTGCTTTTGTAGCCTGAGCTTTTGGTCTGATCTCCAGGAAATCACTATCATGGATGGTATCAGGGAACTTTTCCCTCGATTTTTCCTTCTATGAGTGCTGCAGTTTCAGGTCTTTTGTTTAGGTCTTTTTTCCATTTTGAGTCGCTTTTTGTATGTGACGTATGATAAGGATCCAGTTTCCTTCTTGCATGTGTGGAGATCAGTTTCCTAGTACCATTTATTGAAGAGACTGCTTTTCCCACTGTGTCTTCTCCATACCCTTGTCAAAAATTAGTTGACCGTATAAGTTTGGATTTGTGTTTGGACTCTCTGTTTCTTTGAGTTAGTGAATATTAATATTAGAAGTGGAACATGTCCAAAAGAGAAGGATTGAGATGGTCAGAAGAGTAAAACCAGGAACTGGGGTGGTTAGTGCAAAGCAGAAATGGTTTAGAACGTAGTATCCTCCATGTCATTAACTACCTAGGAAAACCGTCAAGTAGTAGATTTGGATTTTTTAAGTGTCTTAATGGTATAAAGAACAGAAAGTTACTGTAGAGGATTGTAACTGCAAACTAATGAGCGCTTTCTAAGACTAAAGATTAATGTTGAGTTCAGCCAGCTATATTGGAATGTAGAGCAGATTATAATATTCATCATGGTTAATTAGGTAACTACAGTAAAATTCTCAATTATAGGTATCATTTATCCCCAGTTTAAAGATGACCTTTGACCAGGAGCGGCCTGCCACTTAACAGGCTCTTACTGATTTTCAGTGCCTGAAGTAAAAGTGTTTCTAAATACCAAATTTCCATTCCTCCTGGTAGTCAGCTTGTCTTGAGTAATACAAGTATATGCATCTGACTGTCTTTAACATGTTCATTTTCTCATAGAAAACTATTATATCTAAACTGTCCTTGCCCCATTTGTTGTTGTTCTTTCTTTGTTTATCTCACGGATTGCTGTAAAATGCTTACATTCAGTGTCAGCATATTAGTGGTAAGCTTTTATTGCTATTGATATCTATAAGTACGTTAAGTAAATCTTCATTTTGCTGACCTCCTTGAGGATGCATGGCATCAGCAGATTCTGTCTTTCCGTGGACAGATGAGAGATTAGCAGGATCTAGTGTATTTTTTCCCTTTTTGCCTGGCTTCACCCAAGGCAGCGAGATTCATTGTCTAGCAAGCGGGAAACCGTGTTAAACGGCAGAATTTGTCGTAGGGTTAATGGTTTAAAGACTGCATGTAAATCACACAGCTTGTTTGCACAGGGTGGGCTGGGGACCACTTCTGGAGGATTCTTTTTTTTGGGAAGACAATCGTTTTGACTCAGTGAGATTAATAGCATCACAGTTAATAGCACAAGAGCTTTTCAGTATAAAAATTGGCTTGCCGATACCTCGAGTGGCAGTTTCCTCAAGGATGAAAAACAAAGGCCTCAAGGAGGCCACATTGCCAGATGGGTTTTCCTTTTTAGCCAGGGAATCTCTTCCAGGTGATCAGCTGACTAGTTGCTGTGGTGATTTGTTCACTGGCTGACTGCTGGTGGGAGGTCGACCGAAGCGTGGATCCCATGACGTCAGAGTCCTCATGTCGGGTCGCTAGAGCACTTAGGAGTCAGGGCCTGCGCAGTCCTTCCAACAAGCGGCACGTGGGTGTTGGTGGTGGGGACTCGGGGATCATTTCCTCTCGCGAGTGTTTTTTATTTTGTCATCTCTTCTGACCATTTCCCTCTCTGTGCTTTGTAGGAATCTGGGTCTCTTGAGGAATCCACAGATGAGTCTGAGGTAAGGCCCTGGAATTTGAAGGTAACCGTGTTAGTTTGTCTTGGACTTGCTCTGCTTTGTTCAATGCGGCATTATCCCTAGTGGTGGGAGGTGATGGGGTGATAAAGTAGGGCCATACGTGATTGAGCCGTGGTAGTTGCCTTTAACAATAGTAAATGGATTAGCTTACAAAATAAACACAGGAGCCGGTGTGTGGTATAGCTGTTAAAGCCCCTACTTGCAACACTGGCATCCCTCCCATATGGGTGCTGGTGAGTGTCCCAGATGCTCCATTTTTGATCCAGCCCCTGCTAATGTCCTGGAAAAAGTGTTGGAAGGTGGCTCAAGTGTTTGGTTTCCTACCAACCTTGTGGGAGTTCTGATGAAGTCCTGATGAAGCTCGTGGCTCCTAGCTGTTGTGGCCATCTGGGGAGTGAACCAGTGGATGAAAGATCTTGTTTTCTCTGTCTCTCCCATGCTCTCTGTAACTCTTTCAAAATAAACATAGGAAAATGAACAAAAACTGTGTTTCTTCTTAATCTGTGAATAAAATTGATAAACTGTATCACGCTTTATTTTTATGACTGTAGTCACGATAGTCTATTAAATTTGTATGGTTTGATTTTATTTGCTTTTTTCAGGGAAAAATGGGCTTATTCATATTCTGCTAGAAAGCATTTTCTGTTTCGCAGTTGCTTCTTAACATTTTCACTACTTAGCATCTCCATTACTGGTAAGGCATTTCTGAGATACATATAGGTAGTTTAATATATATTAAATTTCTAATAAAGTATTGCAAACCATTTCAGATTACCATTCTTATTTTTGGAGATCTTAAGTTCACTGAGATCCCCATGTTCATGGAATCACTTGTGCAGAGCCATGTTGGGGTGGTAGAGGTCATGTTAGTCAAGTTAGGGTATTAGGCGTCTGTTCAGGAATTTCATTTCACAGTGAAGGGGGATTTTGGCAGCTACCTAAATCTCAGTCTTTCTACATATCGTGCCGATATTAAACAGATCAACAAGGAGAACAAGTGAAAGCATACATAATCCAGGCCTCCAGTATAATTAGGAGGCAGGGAGAACTACGACTTCAGTATGAGTAGGGAAATAAACATCTAAAGCCAGCAGAGTTGGCTCTGGAGTTGAGCGTCAGATGGAGGCTGGTAGAAGTGAAGAGAATGTGGCTGAGCCCCAGGGAGGCTCCATATCGGTCCAGTATCAGAGTGCTTGGGTTCGAGTCCTGTCTCTGCTTCCCATCCAGCTTCCTGCTAATATGCATTGGAAGAGGCAGCAGGTGGTGGCTCATATAGTTGAGTCCAAGCCACCCACATGGAAACACTGGGTTGAGTTCTTAGCTCTTGGCTTTGGCCTGGTACCACCCTGCTATTGGGAGTATTTGGGGGAGTGAATCAGTGAATAGAAAAATCTCTGTCTCTGTTTCTCTGCTTTTCAAATAAATAAAAATAATGCATTAAGAAAAATCATCCTTAGAGGATGGCTGCACAGAGTACAGAAGTGTGGGAGCAGATGTGAGACCTGGTGGATTTGGGGAATTTATGGGAGGGTGTTTGAATGTACCTGGGACCAGAGGTGATGGTGTTGGATGGGACTGCTTCTGGGAGAGCTGTCTGTCTCTCCCTGTCTCTCTCTGCCTCTCAAATAAATTTAAAACAAAGTGAAATAATTTTCAGCAGTAGAAATTTGTAATAATCATGAGTTGAAAATCTTTAAACAAATATTTGCAGATATGACAAATGACCTTACTTTGGAAATTCAAAAACTCAGAGTAGAAAAATAAACAAAAAAGCCTAGGAAGTTAGGAAATGAGAGTCAATCAAATTAAGAAAAGAAATGGAAGAAGGTAGGTATTTTAAGCTGAGGAAACAGACCCACAGGGTGGGCCATCTGATGTCCCAGGCTGAAATGGTAGCCACCAGCTGTTTCCATCATTTTCACCATCTAGCTTAGGTGCCTCTGCTTGGGATAGAGCTGAAGGACTGGCGTTGGACCCTGGGGTCCATGCATCTGCTCTCCCTCATACAGTTCTGTTCCTTAGTGTCCTTATGTGGAATATGGGTACTGTTGCTTGCCTTACATGATTGCTGTGAGGACTGGACAAGATTAATGTTTGTCAAGTAAGTGCTGTAGTCCCTAGCACATAGAAATCCCTCTGTAAATATTGGTGCTCTTCAGCTGGTATTTAACTGTGGGGGTGGTGGCACTTCATTGTCTAGCTTGGTGCTTCAACCTTTGTGCTTAGAGAAACTCCCCAGTAGCTCTGTGAATGAGTTATTCTTCCAGATACTTTTGATTCTATTGAGTACATGGACCATGTAGGCAGACTGCTGATAAGTTTAGACTTTGTAATACTTGGTAAATAGACTAAGTTTGTTTATAGTCCAGCCTTTGGAGGAGTTTTCTCTGAGTTTCTTTACTCATTTGGAATAGCTTTTTCCTTCCAGAAGTGATACACAAGAGTTTGAAAAGGTTCGTGGAAAAATATAATGAATTGATGAATTGAAAATGGGAATTTTCCATATACTTTTTGAAGCCCCCTCCTGGTTTGAGACACCACTCAATTGGCTGAAGAATTCTTCTTTATTCTTTCCCCTTCTTCTTGTGTCCCTTCATTCCATTATGTTTATTCCTGTCAAGTTAATATATAACCATGTTTCATATATACATTCTACCTCTTTATTCAAGTACTCAATTTCATTTCTATAAACAATAATGTGGAGTGTTTTCAAACATGTATCATAACCATTTATGATTTTATGAATTGATGCATTTCAAATAAAGTAGGCTTTTGCATTATCCCAGGAGAAGCATTGTGTTAGGTTTATCTGAAGTTCTTATTTTTTTTTTTAACCAAAGAAACCTTTTATTTAATGAGTACAAATTTCATAAGTACAACTTCAGGAATATAGTGATTCTTCCCACCATACCCTCTCTTCCACCACCACTTTCTCCCCACCTCCTCCTCCCTCTCCTATTTCCAGTCGTATTTTCTATTAACATTCATTTTCAATTAACTTTATACACAGAAGACCAATTCTGTACTAAGTAAAGATTTCAACAATTTGCACACACACACCACACACACAAAATATAAAAAACTGTTTGAGAATAAGTTTTATAGTTAATTCTCATAATACAACTCATTAAGGACAGAGGTCCTGCATGGGGAGTAAGTGCACAGTGACTCCTGTTGTTAGTTTAACCATTAATACTCTGATGTATGATGTCAGTGATCACCCGAGGCTCTTGACATGAGCTGCCAAGGCTATGGAAGCCTTTTGAGTCCACAAACTCTGTCAGTATTTAGATAGGTCCATAAGCAAAGTGGAAGTTCGTTCCTCCTCTAGAGAAGTGTATCCTTTGATGACCCCTTCTTTCCACTGGGGTCTTACTCACAGATATCCTTCATGTAGGACTTTTTTTTTTTTTTTTCTACAGTGTCTTGGCTTTCCATGCCTGAAATGCTCTCCAGACCAGAATGTCTTAAGGGCTGATTCTGGGGTCAGAATGCTATTTAGAGCGATTGTCATTCATTCTATGAGTCTGTTGTGTGGACTGCTTCCCATGTCCGAACCCCTTTTTAATTCTATCTGTTGTTATTACCAGGTACTTGATCTGATTTATATGATCTTTTTAATACTTAATCCTATCTATATGATCAATTTAACACTTAATATGATCACGTTAACACTTAAGATATCATTATTACCACCCAACTAATGGGATTTTCAGTCCCATGGGAAGTTTTTAGCTGTACCCTTAGAAGTAAGTCTGGAGAAATGTATGCAGAACTATTCAGCTGTACAGTTAAGAACTTCCTCTTCACTCTGTTATTCCCACTCTTATTTCTTACTGGGATCTATTTTCAACTGACTTTATACACATATGATTAATTCCATGTTAAGTAAAGAGTTCAACCAATGGTATTAAGAGAAAAAAGAAGAAAAAAACTATTCCTTGACAGTCAAGACAAGGGCTATTCAAGTCATTGCTTCTCAAAGTGTCAATTTCACTTTTACGGATTTCCTTTTAGGTGCTCTATTAGTTATCATAAATTAGGGAGAACAGATGGTATTTGTCCCTTTGGGACTGGCTTATTTCACTAAGTATGATGTTTTCCAGACTCATCCATTTTGTTGCAAATGAACAGATTTCATTTTTTTAACCACTGTGTAGTATTCCATAGAGTACATATCCCATAATTTCTTTATCCAGTCTTCATCTGATGGGCATTTAGGTTGATTCCATGGCATTGAGCTGCAATAAACATGGGGGTGCAGATAACACTTTTATTTGTTAATTTCATTTCCCTTGGGTAAATTTCCAGGAATGGGATGGCTGGATTATATGGTAGGACTATATTCAGATTTGTGAGGTATCTCCAAATTGTATTCCATTGTGGTTTTACCAGGTTTATCTGAAGTTTTTATTTATGTTTGACAAAAGGATATTGCCTGCCCAAAACTTGCCCACTTGTTTTCCCTGATCTTGGCAACTGCAACCAAATGAAATGAAATTGCTGAGTGTAGTATAATTGAAAGCATGTATATGTCATTATGTAAAACTTCCACAATTATAACTCGTACTTTGCAGTTAAAGTAGAAATCCAAAACCATACTGTAACTAAAATAAGTAAGTGTGTCATTTACATAGTTAATGAACTAGCACTTATGTTAATACTTAATTTGTTTTGGCAAATTTTGTAAGTTAACTAATCTGGTGTTCCTGTTTAGGAGTTTTGTTGTTGTTGTTGTTGTTGTTGTTTTTGACAGGCAGAGTGGATAGAGAGAGAGAGACAGAGAGAAAGGTCTTCCTTTTGCCGTTGGTTCACCCTCCAGTGGCCACTGCGGCCGGCACGCTGCGGTTGGTGCATCGCTCTGATCCGAAGCCAGGAGCCAGGTGCTTCTCCTGGTCTCCCATGCAGGTGCAGGGCCCAAGGACCTGGGCCATCCTCCACTGCCTTCCCGGGCCACAGCAGAGAGCTGGACTGGAAGAGGGGCAACCGGGACAGAATCCGGTGCCCCGACCGGGACTAGAACCCGGTGTGCTGGCGCCGCAAGGTGGAGGATTAGCCTATTGAGCCACAGCACTGGCCGGAGTTTTTTTAAATATGCAGTATACTGTTCATCTCAGCTTGAGATGATGAACTGGACAATTTCTTATGGTATTTTACTTATGAAAGGTGTGACAAAGAAGTCCATTATTATAGAAAAAGATTTCATTTCCACCTTTAAAGCACTAAGATTTTTTTCAATGTTAAGAACTGATTGTTAGGATGTAAGTGGTAGCCGAGTTAGGTAGGAGCACAGTGTGGTGGATGAGGAGGGCTTCATTTGGAATCTTTAAGAGTGAGTATGTCTAGAGCCTTAGGTCAGACCGAGCAGAGAAGCTGAGCGTTCTTGGGAGGAAGGAAGTGTACATGCAGGGATTGGGCCATGCAAGTGCACTTATACTCAGCTAACCTTGAGACATTCAGTGAAGCTGGATGTAGGGGGAAGGTGGGAAATGAGGCTGGAGAAGGAAATTTGGATGAGATTGTAAAACATCTAATATAGCAAAGCAGGCATCATGGACTTGATTTTGTGGCTGTGAGAGAACTACCTAAGGCTTGATTGTGAGGTTTGATGACAAATGAACTAGAAAGAGACCCTGGAAGAGCATTTGAGTGGTTATTATGTATGTCCTCATGCAGGAGTGTCAGCCAGACAACAGCAGAAGGCAAAGAGGATTCCACCGTCAAGGTGATCATTTCGCAGTTCATTCAGGAGGAAGTGTAGGATCAAGTGTGAGAGATGAGCTATGTGGGGGAAGTAAGATGTTTCCAGAGTAATTAGCTCAGCTGTGTTGTGGGAAACTGAGTCCAGCATCAAGACTTAAAAAAAAATAATGTTCTAAGCCTAAATTCTAAACCTAAAGAATGATTTCTCTATAGTCTATCATTCTTTTCCTATAAAGTCCTTTTTTAATAGTTTTATAATAGGTGGGTTTTTTTTTTTTTTTTTTTTTTTGCCAGACAGAATTAGGGAGAGTTATTTCACTCCCCTAATGGCTGCCATGGCCAGTGCTGCGCCGATCCAAAGCCAGGAGCCGGGTACTTCCTCCCGGTCTCCCATGCAGGTGCAGAGCCCAAGGACCTGGGCCATCCTCCACTGCCCTCCTGGACCATAGCAGAGAGCTGGACTGGAAGAGGAGCAACCAGGACTTGTACCCGGCACCCCAACCAGGACTAGAACCCGGGGTGCCAGCGCCACAGGCGGAGGATTAACGAAGTGAGCCATGGCACTGGCCTATAATAGTTTTTTATATAATAGTTTTTCAATAGATTGAAACAAATAATATGTTTCCATATTAAATACATTTCCAAACAAAGCAGGTGAGAAAACTAATTTCTAGATTTTATTTTACTGTTAAAAATCCTACAAGTCACTGCTCTTGAGGTGGGTTGTGAGCCCCCTTTGAGCAGAGATGCTGATAATGATGATTATTCTAAGTGTAGAAAGAGCTCTGTACTTGGTAAACTCTCTTGGTGTATTCATTACCCCTCTGACTTGGTTATAATGGTTGCTTCCACTTTTCAAATTTTTATGGTTTGAACATGTCCCCCAGATTTCACCTGTTGGGAACTGAATCTCCAGTGCAACAGTGGTGAGGTGACTGAGTCATGAGGGCTGTGTCAGCACAAGTGCATTCATGCTGTTATTGAGAGGCTATATTTGTTAAAAATCAAGTTCAGCCCCTTCTCACATGTGCTCTGTCGCCATGAAATGCCTTCTGCCATGTTATGGTGTGGCAGGAAGGCACTGAGTGGATGCAGCCCTTCTATAATGGACTTCCCAGCCTCCAGAACTGTGAGCCAGATAAGCCTCTGTTGTTTACAGATTACCTAGCCCATGCTATTCTGCTGTGGTAGCACAGAATGGACTAAGATACAAGACTCAATGTTCACTTGCACAAGGTTGCCTGACTGTCATGGATTTGAATCCAGTAGCCTGACCCCACAGCTTGGGCTCCTAACCTGTGATTACACCGACTCTAGCTTCACTGTGATTGGCTAGTTATGTCAGACTCTTCCACTGTACCTTTGCAGAATTGGAAAGGATTAAAAGAAGAAAATCTTGGGCTGGCACTGTGGCTCACTAGGTTAATCCTCCACCTGCAGTGCCAGCATCTCAAATGGGTGCCGGGTTCTAGTCCCGGTTGCTCCTCTTCCAGTCTAGCTCTCTGCTGTGGCCCAGGAGGGCAGCGGAGGATGACCCAGGTGGTTGGGTCCCTGTACCTGCATGGGAGACCAGGAGGAGGCGCCTGGCTCCCGGCTTGGGATCGGTGCAGCACCGGCTGTGGCAGCCATTTGGAGAGTGAACCAACAGAAGGAAGACCATTCTCTGTGTCTCTCTCTCACTGTCTGTAACTCTACCTGTCAAATAAAGAAAGAAAGAAAGAAGGAAGGAAGGAAGGATGGATCTTCCTTGGAAGTCCTGCCTATGTATAAACTGAAGTATTGAGGACCACTTACTATGTGCTATATGTTGTACTGAGTGCTTTACGTGGATTATCTCATTTACTCTGCACCCACAATCCTACCAGGAAGTATGTATTAGGCAGAAGGGCTGGTTATGCTGTTGTAACAAGTTTCAAAATTGTACTGCTTTAACATGACACAGATGTGGGTGGAAGCAGTGATGCAGGGAGAGGAAACAAATGCATCAACACTAGAGAAATGACTTCATATTCCTTGGGTTCTTTTGTGTGTCTGGAGCATGAACAGCATGTTGGAAACAAAAGAAGCTCTGCCTGACAGAGATAGATTTTTCTTTTTCTCAAATCCAGTTTACTTTGAATGGGTTCTTGGTGCATTATGTACCTAGAAGTATATCTTACTTTCTCAGAAGAGCTTAGTGGGTTGTACAAAGAATTTTACAGTAGAAGCATCAAATTGTCACTCCAACATTTTAAAAATTACTCTTGAAAAGCAAAGAGAAGAATAAGAAGGGGAAAAGCATCAGACTAAAGAGGGGTGGCAAGGTAAGAGAAGAGCACCAAATGGAAGCTGAAATGTATTGGTGTCTGCTTTGTATTGGATAAGGGTTCCAGTGACCCTTGGCGATTTGTAAATGCAACTGAACAACTAAAGTGAGGTCTATTCTGCCTTCAGTGTGTTCCATTGAAGCAAGGATTGCAGGCACATTGCATTACTCAGCATCTAGGCCAGGGCATGTAATAACAGAGCAGTTAGTGTTACCTTTTTGTCTTTGTATTTGTTACCATTATTAATAAACATGCCTCCTAAATAGAAGTGCTTTTAGATCTGGTTTAGTTGCTCCAAGTACCACAATTAGGAGGCCTTGAATATGCTAGATATGTAAATTTTAATAAAACAAGTGGATAAATAGCTGAAGCTACTTAAAATAAACCTGTGTGCTACTTACGTTGAATGAGAAATTTTTGTAAAATAAAATGCAACTTCTGGGTGCCCCAGCAACAAGGCAAGTTCTGTTTCATTTTTCTTAAAATGAAAGCTGTCATTGAGAGAAATCAGGAGATGGCTTTTTAAATCAGAAAATGTATCCCACAAAAATAATTTATCTATTTTACCTAGTAGATAGAGCATTATGAATCTTTTATTGAACTTTAAATTCTTTAAATATATTAATTTTAATAAACAAATTTAAACCAACTAGTAGCTAAAATGGTAATGTAGCCTATTTTAAGATTGATGGCTAAAAAAAAAAAAGGAGCATGAGGTTATAATGTTCTATCCTTCCAGACAGTCCTTGGATTAAAAACTTGCTCTTTCATTTAATAAGCTATTAATATTAAGAAGTTCTGCTGATTATTGCATCATCCAGGAATGGATAAACATTCCTTTGAAGCATATATTATAAAAATTATATGTTTAGAAACTTAATAAAACTTGCTAGATACAATATTTTTAGAGGTATATTTCTGCCATTTGCTACAAATTGAAAAGATGAACATGACTCCTTCTGGCCTGATGTATCTTTGACTAGAATTTATAATTTCACCACCTAGGAGAAAAATTGCTTTATGCAGTCCAAGATTGTTGATCATTGCATCCATTCAACAAATATTTATTGAATACTGTTGTGAGCCAGATGCTAGGATATGCCAGTATTTACTGAGAAAGGTAGGCAATAAACAAAAACACTTTAATATTTCAGGTGATAGTAAGTATTGTGGAATGAAAAAATAACATTGAGTAAAGAGGAAACTGGAGTGGGCCAAGGAGTTGCTATTGTATCCTGGATGGTAGAGAACGCACGTCTTTCCTGATGACATGTGAGCCAGCATCCGAGGAGAATGTCTCCAAGGTAAAAGGAAGAGCAAGTCTAGTGCTTGGAGTGGGATCATCCTTGGTGGCTTTGAGAAGTGAGCATGGTTGTTACAGGATGACAGAAAGTGATGTTGGAGAAATCATGGGAAGCTAAGGAAGAAGAGACTATAGGCAATGAGTGGACTTGGATTTTAATGTAAGATGGAACCCTATTGGAGGAGCTTTGTTTTAGTAAGCTTACTCGGGATGCTGTTTTGAAAGAAGTCTGAAAGGAATAAGCAGGAGGCTGGGGTGGATTAGGAGGCTTTGGTTGAACTCTGGCCACAGGTCAGTGGTGAAGGATTTAAGGTGCTGTTTTATTTTTCAATCAACAAATTTCCTGACTGGGATGTAGAGGTGTCAGTGAAAGAACAGAATGCAGGCCTGACCAGTTAGGAAGAAGTAGTTGCTGTTAACCAAGAGAGGGAAAGACACTGGCTAGAGCTGAGTATGGAGCTGAGGGTGAGGTGGTGGTGGTGGGTGGTAGATCAGAAATTCCATTTTGAATATTTTAAGTGACAAATGTCACTTAGACATCCCAGTGGAATTGTCTAGTAGGCAGTTGGATAAAGAACCCTAATTCAGGCCTGGGCTGGAGGTAAGAATTTGTGAGGCAGCATTTAGGTGGTGTTTAAAATCATGAACTTGAGTGAGATCGTTCAGGGCATGAAGAAGAATGGAGATGACGCCTGATGCCTGGGCCCCAGGGCTGTGACAGCATTTTAGAGATCAGGTGGGTGCGGCTGGATCACCAGAGGAGACTGAGCACGAGTAGCAGTGCGGTAAGAGGAAAGCCAGTGGGATGTGGTGGCCCTCGGGCCAAGACAGGAAGGGCATGGTGGCTGTGTCACTGCAGGAGGAGGAATACGTGTGGTGTAGGGGTTCACCCTTGGATCTGACAACTCTTTTTTTTTTTTTTTCTTTGACAGGCAGAGTTAGACAGTGAGAGAGAGAGACAGAGAGAAAGGTCTTCCTTCTGTTGGTTCACCCCCCAAATGGCTGTTACAGCCGGCGCACTGTGCCGATCCGAAGCCAGGAACCAGGTGCTTCTTCCTGGTCTCCCATGCAGGTGCAGGGCCCAAGCACTTGGGCCATCCTCTACTGCCTTCCCAGACCACAGCAGAGAGCTGCACTGGTAGAGGAGTAACCGGGACTAGAACTTGGGGTACCGGCGCCGCAGGCGGAGGATTAGCCAAGTAAGCCACGGTGCTGGCTGGATCCGACAACTCTTATGGCAATTCCTGGTGGGATCTGGGTGGAATGCACTTAAGAGAGGTTGAGTTGACAAAAGCTCTTTGATGTTCTCAGAAGTTGTTGTACCTGTGTATTACAAAATGATGCAATATGGAATGAGATGAGGAGTGCATTTATCAAGTGACTGGTAAAGAACCTGTGTCTTGCCCTTTGTGTGCCATTAGAAGGAATTTAGGAAGTGTGCTGCCATTGCTGCTGTTGTGTTATTTTGTTGTTGTTCATGTCTGTGCCAGGCATGCTCATGAAGGCAGAGATTGTCCCCAGTACCTAGCAGAGCTGCTTATGAATGAGTGAGTGAATTTGATTGGTTTAATTAATTGTCATGATTATGTGAAGCTGCCATTGTGTCCTTGTTTTGAATTGGTGGGAAAGGGTTTTGAGAGGGCCCGTTAGTACACAGGATCAAGGACCACCCCTGGCCTCTCTCAAACGGAGAACTGTTTTATCTCAAGCTGTGTCCTCAGAGGAATCGTGATTTAATTAAGGAACAAGCACCAAGGAGCTGTCCTTTAGCCTTGGGTGTGCTGGGGGCATCCCACTCCATAGTCCACCATCATTTTCTTCCCCTGTGATCCTTGTGCAATTCTTAGTAGCAGGCAGAAAAATGGTCCCCAAAGATGGCTGCTTGCTAACCCCCGGAACCTGAGAATATATGTCATGTCACAGGACAAGGGAGAATGAAGATTGCTAATCCATTGGCTTGAAGATGGGAGGTTGTCCTGGTTGTCTGGGCAGAGCTGGTGTAACCGTAAGAGGAACAGGAGTGGGGAGAAAAGGTCAGGGATGTGAGGTGGGGAGGGCTCAGTCTGCTTCACTGGCTTTGAAGGTGGAAGAAGGGGTCAGCAGCACAGGAGGCTGGCAAGGTCGAGGAGAGGGAGTTCCCCCTGAATGCCTCCAGAGGGAGGCGACACTGCCAGTGTCTTGATTTTAGCCCAGCAATCTGGATTGGTCTTCTAAACTACAGAATCGTGCGAAAACGAGTTTGTGGTGTTGTTTCAAGCTGCTCTGTTTGCGGTGTGTTTTACAGCAGCAGTCGGACACTAATGCAGTCAATAATTTAGTTAGATGACTGGGACTTGAGGGCCTGATTTTCCACTGTCAAGACTTTAAGGCATTCCTTTCTCTGTAGGCTCAAGAAATACTCTAGTAAATATAAATGGTAGGTAGGTTTCTTTTTACCCATGGACTATTTTACTTTTAGTGCACCTGATTGTAAATATTGAGATTCACAGGCAACCATGTCATCCTGGTTCTTTACTTTAGAATAAGCCTGTTTTCTCCAGAGATTTTTATGGATTAAATAAATCTCTCAGAATAGTATGATCGAGGGATGGGAATGAGGGACCCCCCTGATAAAACCCAAGGTTTTAGTGGGTTGTCATCATTTCCATTGCCAATGATTGGGCAGTTTTCAGGTAGTGAACCTGTCTTGGGCTGTCTTTGCTCATGAAACACATCTGGAAGAAGCTGCTGGCTTAAGTAGGAGATGGTAGTATTTTCACTAATAACAAGATTCACACTTAGATATGGGAAACCATTTTTAAATGATGGTTAAAGCAAAAGTAATGTCTTTTTTTTTCTTTTCCAAAAGTAATGTAAAGAGATAATTAGATTAGAAATGTTAGTGATTGCTGGGTTTTATACTTTGGGAATGTGATAGGAAGTAAATTCACAGGGGAGGATATGTGTTCTACAGTTTAAACTTGAGGTGGTAATACACATAAGGGTAATGTTTTTAGTCACTGGGATTCCGTGGATATTACCAGATACTGGGCTTTATGCTTTTGGTGCATCTATTACACTGACTTCTTACAGAAGTCCCCCGAACTATGTATTATCATCCCCTTTTTGCAAAAGACAAGATAACTGAGGTTTTAAGTAATTTCCCAGTGTAAAAGGGCTGTGAGTGGTAGAGCTGGCATAAAAAACTTCATTTTGTGATTGGCAGCTTGAATCCCAGGAGGATTTTAGATAATTCTCCCTTCCCTTCTCTGTCCTCTTATCCTTGTTCAAATAAATAACATTAGTGAACTTTTTCAAGATATTTGATGATCTTTAAGATCCTCATATTTCTTTTTTTCTGTTTTTCAGATTTGTTTATTTATTTGAAAGGCGGAGTTATAGAGAGGGAGAGGCAGAGGCTGAGAGATATCTTCTATCCACTTGTTCACTCCCCACATGGCTGTAAAGCCAGGGCTTGGCCAGGCAGAAGCCAGGAGCTTCTTTAGGTCTCCTGCGTGATTGCTGGGCCCTGAGCACTTGGGCCATCTGCTGCTGCTTTCCTAGGCACATTAGCAGAGAGCTGGATTGGAAGTGGGCCATCTGGGATGTCAGCACTTCAAGTGGCAGCTTAACCCACTGTGACACAGCAGTGGCTTCAAGATCCTCATATTTTTTTTACAGCATCTCCTAATTTTGTCTTGTATTATTTTAGATACTTTCTTGAAAGCTGTGTTTCAGTGTGGGCATTTGGGGGTGACTCTTGTGAGTTTTGTGAAGTACCCTCTAGGTAAGTCCTTGGAGGATAGCATCCTTGGGATGAGACCATCTCCACTTGGCAGGGAAGGTACAAGATGGAGGAGTGAGTGCAGCTGGTCAGTCCTCACCCCTGGCCAGGGCTGGCCTGCTGCCACTGCTTCTGTAGTGAATGGGCAGCAAAGCCTCCTGAAGCCACTGTGCGAGATAGAAACAGCTTTCCTCTTGCTGCTACTGCCCAGCTGCAAGGGCCTCCCCCCACCTTCTGGGTGGTTCCAGTCACCCCCAGAGTGTCTTACTTGGGAATGTTAATTTCTGGAATCCTTCTTTCCTCTCATTTTTACCACATCTCTAGGGCTGATTTGGGGGCAGAGCATCAGCAGCCCAGGTAAGCTCTGTCTCGCCAGACACTGTGTTTGCCATCCCAGCAATGATGTATTTGTGACCTTGTTCATTCTCTTGTCTTTTGCCTTGGCTAAAACTTGTGAATTGCTTTCTAAGAAAACAGAAGTGATAGTTGGCACCTGTAAGGTTGCTTCCCATTGATGATGGGGATGCCTCTCGTATTTGATTGGTCAGTACCATGTTGGCTTCTGAATTCTAGTACTCATCTCTGGTATTGATTCTCAGCTCTTCTGGAGAGAAATCTCATTTACATGAAAGTTTTTTTTTTCTTTTTAATCAGAAAGGGGTGTTGAAGTTTATAAATGCTGTCTCAGTGTCTGTCAGGATACTCCTATGGTTTTTCTCTATCAAGCGATGAAGTCAGATTTCTTAATGTCCAGTCTTTGCATTTCTGCAATACTTGATCTGAAATGTTTTCTGTTTATATATGCTGAGTTTGACTTCTGACGTTCCATTTGCAGTTTTTACATGAGATGACTGAACCATGTAGAGATGTTTTCCTTTGCTGTACTCTTTGGGAGGTTTTTTTTTTTTTTTTAAGATTTATTTTATTTGAAAGGCAGAATGACAGATTTTGAGGGTGTTTAGATATCATGATAATGCTACTTTTTTTTTTAAAGATTTATTTATTTATTTTAAAGAGTACACAGAGAGAGAACCAGAGGCAGAGAGAGAGAGAGAGGTCTTCCATCCACTGTCTCACTTCCCAGTTGGCCGCAACCACTGGCACTGTGCCGATCCAAAGCCAGGAGCCTCCTCCGAGTCTCCCATGAGGGCACAGGGGCCCAAGGATTTGGGCCATCTTCTTCTGCTTTCCCAGGCCATAGCAGAGAGCTAGATTAGAAGTGGAGCAGCCAGGACTACAGCTGGCACCCATATAGGATGCCGGCACTGCAGGCAGCAGCTTTACCCGCCATGCCACAGTGCTGGCTGCTGATAATTCTACCTTTTAAAATGAATTGGGGGCTTTGGGGCAGCCGGCATTGTGGCATAGCAGGTAAAGCTGCTACCTGCAGTACAGTTATCCCATACAGACACCATTTTGTGTCCTGGTCGTTGCACTTCTAATTCACCTCCCTGATAATGCGCCTGAAAGCAGAGGAAGATGAACCAAGTCCTTGGGCCCCTGTACCCACATGGGAGACATTGATGGATCTCCTGGCTCCTGGTTTTGGTCTGGCCCAGTCCCAGATGTTGCGGCCATTTGGGGAGCGAATCAGCAGATGGAAGATCGATCTCTAACCTCCTTTCTCTCTCTGCTTTTCCCACTCCCTCTCTCTGTCTCCCTGCCTCTGCCTGTCTCTTTCTCTAACTCTGCCTTTCAAATCAATAAATAAATCTTTAAAAAAAAATCAAGAAGTTCTTATGTTTTCCTACAATAGGACAGTCTAAATAAAGGATTTTCTGTTCTTTGGTTCTTCGGAGGTTTCTAACAGAACTTGCTGCTAAAATGGCCTGGACTGGGTGCCTTTCTGCAGGATCAGGTATTACTTGGACGACTTTTGCTTTCTCAGTTTATTCTGTGGTTGCCTTAATTCTATCTGTTTAAGAAGTACTAATGCCTGGATTCATTTTGGTTTTGTTTTCTGGTTTATTAATTCATCTTTGCTTTTACCATTTCTTTACGGGAATTATATTATTGAAATTATCGAGAGGTTAGAAGAGGCTTTGGTGAAGGTGTCTAACAAGGTTCTCCTGTGTACTTGAACTATGGATCGTGCAATTACAAATGCTTGGGAGGTACTTTGAAACAAAATCATTTCAAACCTTGAACATTTTCTTTTTTCATATAACGATGTATATACTAGAAATGTAAGGTTTTCTGAAAATTAAGTTTGCATGGCTTCTGTTTGCTTTTGCAGCTAGAAGATGATAGAGCTTCGTTTCTGTAAATTCGTCTGTAATTGCAATTTACATGTGTTCAAATAGCCATCTCCTTCCTTCTATATGGTCACCTCTCTGCTCCCTGGTGTTCCCCCTCTGTGTCAATACAATAACACGTGATTTAGAAGATCTCTGAGGGTCCTTTTGATTGATAGGCTATGATTTGGATTTTCCTGTGTGGAAATCTAAATGAAAATGTCTTAGGAAAGCTGCTTACTAAACTCGGTCCCTTGTTCCTAGGCATGTTCGTTTTCCCTGGTCTTTATTAGGCCCCCACAGTTTTGTTAGGTGAAGTTCAGAACAATGAAAAGGCATAAACCCTGCTTCGAAGGATCTTGTGATCACCTAAGGATATTGGGAAAAAAGGAAAAGAGGGTTATGTTGGCTTTAGTGGCGGAAATTGTCCACCTGAATGGCATATCTTGGAGATTGGTGAGGTTATTCCATATGGCTGGAAGGAAATGAAAAGCTTATTTGCTTTTCTCATTTTTTCCCCTCCTCTATATATTCTTATCGCTTTCCCAATATAAAATAAATGATGAGAGTTGATCCTGTTTATGGGATGTGGCTTAGGGCATGGGAACCTTCACCTTATTTTTTTCTTCCTTGAATTGGACATGAAATTCTGATACTACAGGGCAAAGGAGAGACCAGGGTTTATGAAGACTGCATATCTTGTGAATCTTAAGTAGAGCTCTTCAATTATTAGAGGCTCAACTTTTTCTCACTTTCCTGGTCAGAGTGTTACGGTAAGGAAAACAGCTTTAAGAGATACGAATCTAGTTCAGTAGTTAGAAAGTTGTGAAGATGATGTTGAATGCTGACTTTAAAAATAGCATTGATTTTTACACTAAGCATAACACGGGCTTGTTTTTAGAAAATTTAGGAAAATATAGTGTGTGTGTGTCCCACAATAGTGACTTTTGTTTGTAATCTTTAGCGGTCACAGCAACACTGGGATGTGGCTCCTGCTAGCCCTTCCTCCTGTTCTACAGATGAAGACACTAAGGCCGAAGAGGTGTTACTCTGTTGCTGCTGCTTCTAATTTCCCCCTGCCTGTGCATATCAATTTCTTAAATCAAACCTGGATTATCAGTTTTGTGATTGACTTTCTCACTTAGCAAGACACTGTGACATGTCCCTTTATTATTCAGGTATCTTTGGAAACAGTTCACTGTGTATTAGTTTGTCTTGTGAGATCGATTTAGCCTGAAATTTCTCAGCTTTGGCCCTGTTGGCATTTGGGGCCAGATGATCTTTCCTCTGGAAGTGTTTTGTGCATTGTAGGTTCTTTAGCATCATTCTGGACTCTACCGGCTTGGTGCAGATAGTACCTCCCCCCACCCCATCCAACTGTGACTGCAGAAACGACTCCACATATTGCCAAACATAATCTCCAATTGCAAACCATTTATTTAACCATATGTATTTCATGCTTTAAAAAATGATTTATGCATATGACTAGAATTTAATTTTCTATTTGATGCCATCCAGATTACACTAACTCCTAATTTTAGTTATGTTTTTATTAATGTATTTTTTTCATAATAGCAATATTGCTTGAAAGTTGAAAATTCAACAACATTGTTTGCATAGATATAAGAATGTAATTGCTTATCTGTCAGAGGCGTGTGATGAAAAGCATCCCGGGCGTTTTGACCACTGTTGTTTTATTGTAGATGAATTCCATTATCTCCATGTCACTTTCTTAAAAAGTTTGGTCATTGAGGCAGCTATAATACCTTGTGTTATTAATGGAAACCAAAAGTTACTCTTTCTGCCTGTTTATGTAGTTTTCTTGATATGTTTTGACACTTGAAAGCCTTTTTTCCTACCACACAGTCATCTTTTTGTATAAATACAATGATCATTCTGTAATAGAGCTGTAGCATACAATAACTAGTGGTAGCAGTTGCCCTTTTAATGAAGTAGTATTCATTGTTTTCATTGTTTTGTGTGTGATTGGGGCTAGTTTGGCAATGCAAACTAATTAATGTCATTAGTCATGGATTGATTTTGGTCTTCAGAGGTTTTTAATATCCGCCCCCCCCCCCCCCATCATGTATCTCTCCTACCCTCTCTGGAAAAAATTAAAGAGCCATGGGATGCTTTTAGATATGACCTATATTTTGCTTGTACATTTAGTGATACCATTATAGTTTCAAATAAAGATGTGTGGTAACATATAGCTCTTATCTATGTATGTTGCCTTTTTGATGGTACCATGTGATAATGACTTGCTCTTTACCTTAAAATATTATGTTTTTGATACTTAAGACATGTTTTGATTGATTTATAGTATTTCAGTTCTTTTAAATTTTTATTTGTGTGTGGAGCCTTTTTTTCCCTGTTCTTCCTGTATCAATAGTAATAGAAAAGAAATATTTTAATACATTGCAGGGCTTCTATAAAAGAGGTAATTTTTAAATGTATATTTTCTGAACTTCAAATGTTATAATGTTGGACTTTAATAGCTATTTTTATATATTAAACTTGAAATGTTGACTGTCAATTTTGCCATTTCCATTCTCCTAAAGGTAATTGAGAGTTCTAGACAGAGTGTTCTAGAAGAAGAAAGCTTTATTTCATACCTTCATACCCACTGTTGATTATTGATTTGCTTTTATTAACACCTGGTCTTTACTCTGCAAGTTCAAACTGTATAAAAGCTTCTTCTTTTTCTTTCTTTTTTTTTTAAACTGTGAAGATTTCTTTTGAGGATGTTAGTGTTTCCCTATTGTATCTGGCTTGAAAACATTGGATATTTATTAAAAGGCTTTGCCCCTAGTCAGATGTAGTTGATGACATGAAACCGAGTAAAGCATTCATCGTATTAAAATTCCTGGCAGTTCAGCTGAGGTCGTTCTCAAAGCTGAAGCTGGCCAGGATAAAGCCCATCTCCACAGAGTGAGGTGCAGAATGGTCTAAGGGTGCTCAACTGGTGGTATTTTCCACTCTCTTAATTTGGATTTTATAAAATATTTTCCCTCTCCTCTGTGGTTTTCTAGTATCATTTTATTTTGTGGACACAAAATGGAACTGGGTTTTAATAAATAGTATCCAAAAATAAAATTTTAACTTTCATATAAATACTAAAAATAAAAAATGTAGTGATCTTTTTATTAACCCCTAGAATTCATGTGACACATTATTTTTCCTTTTAAATTTTATGTATTTATTTGAGAGGCAGAGAGACAGGGAGAGAGCACTCCCATCTGCTGGTCCATTCCTTAGATGCCCAGATGGCCTGGGCCTGGCCAGGCCATAGTCAGAGATAGGAAGACAGCCCACATCATCCGTATCAGTGGTACATAGCCTGCTACCTGAGTTATCACTTGTTGCCGCCTGCGTAGGAGGTAGAATCCGAAGCAGGAGCCGGGAATTTAACCCTAACATTTTCATATGGGATGCAGTTATCTTAGCCAGAATCCTAACCACTAGGCCAAATGACCACCTAACACATTTAAGAAACATTTTACTTGGAGATAATTGTAGGTTCATGTGTGGTAGTAAGAAATAATACAGATGGGAAATACAGGAAAAATACAGGAATAAATGATTCAACGGTGTTTCAGTCAAAAGTATTTGCTGTAATTTGTTGTCCCCTTAAAATAATTTTTTTCCCCTTTTAACAAAGCTCTGGGAAAATGAGCATGATAGGATCTTTATTTTCCGATAGTGTTCTAGAGTTCTGTAGGGTGGTTTAAAGGACTAGTTTTAATTAAAAGTACTATACAGTTAGTAAAAATCCATGTTAGTTGAAGAATTGATTCTTTTTAAAGGAAAGCTGCAAATTTTTCGTGTATGGGTAAATGTCACTGTTCATATCTTCGCTTAGCTGCAAGTCAGGACTTGTACTATTCCACTAGGTTGTCATAGAAACGCAGTTAACTGTCATCTCACCTCACACTGTTGATGGTTTTATTTGTAGGTTTGTAGGATTATTAAAATTTAACAAAAATTATTGATTTGCCTTTTATTAACGCTGGATTGTTTACCATGGAAGTTCCAGCACTTGGAAGCCTTTTTTTCTGTTTAAATTTTTAAAAAAAGTGCAGCTCTATATTAAATCTCCTTGATTTTTAAAAATGTTTTTATTTAAAATGTATTATGGAGTCTGCCACAGCAGTATAATCTCTGTGAATTGTAGTTTTGAATCACGTTCTGTTTTCTTTGTTTATGACAGAAGGAAAAAAAAACTTAAAAATTCACCTTTAGTCTGCCTTTAACTTAACATAAAGGATACCTGTCAGAAAAACATGAAATGGTACATCAAGTGCCTAATATTGGAGTTTTCATTTTATTTATGGTTTTTGAAACCTAGCACGAATGCTTCAGTGAACTGTGTTGTGAAAGTATTTATTTTTGTATATTTATGTAAGAGAAATTATTTGGTTTTCACTTAAATAAGACTGGCAAACCTTATTTACAGTAACTTTATCTAATGGTCCGTGGATGAGTGCTTTTATGCAAAACAGTCGAGAGGCTAGAATTAACTTTTCACATTGGATGCACATTTGATGTCCAGACTTGAGCAACATGTGGCATCTTATTATAAAGACCAACACTCAGGATTCAATTTGTATTTAACACATTTACTTCAAAATGCACACATCATCTGTGCTACACTTAAATGTTAATTTTGTAATCATTTCTGTTTCTTGCTTATAGATACATAAGAAGGAGCATTTATTTATTGCTTTCTGTAGTTTTCCTCTTTCAAGTTTATTTAGACTTGGTTAATTAGCTCTTTCATATTTTATATTGAAAATAGGTCAGTTTGGAGTGTAACAGCTCCTTGGGTTGAGCTGATTATCATTAGATACCTTTTTATAGAAATGTGTAGGTCTTTAGGATTACTCTGCTTCTTGTACTACCTTTTATTGCTTTTTAAAAAGTTATTCTTGGAAAGTTAATAGTAGGTACACCACCTTTGATATTAATAGTCTCTTTCTAAAAGAACTGTTAATTATGGTAGAGGGATTAAATTTAAGCTGCTTATCAGTTGATATGGAATACTTATCTTTTAAAACTGAGTTTGTTGCTCTTAAAGACTGATTACTGTCCTTGCAGCTAGCAGACATGGTGGCCTCCAATGATCGTTACCTCCTGTCACCCATTCCCTATGTCTTCCTTTCCCACACCAAGTCATGGCTGACCTGTCTAATCAGCAGACTATTGTAGAAAAGCCAATATACAGTCTTAGAGACTAGGTCAGATAAAACGTGGGCCTTCTCCCTTCCGATGTCATGGATCACTCAGTCTGAAAGAAGCCATCTGCCATATTTGGAAGGACAGTCAAGCAGTCCATGAGCGAGCAACTGCAGCCTCCTGCCAACAGCCAATAGCCAGCTCCAACTTGCCGGTCACTCGAGTGAGCCATCTTGGAAGCCGCTGCTTTAACTGCAGTGAAGGCTTTCAGAGGTTGCAGAACCAGTTGACATCTTGCCTGTATCCCTTGAGAGGTCCTGAGTGAACCACCCAGCAAACCATTGCTTAGCCACAGAAACTGTATGAAGTAACACAGATATATTGCTGCAAATGTATTACAGTAAATTTTAGCATAATTAATTATGCAGCAAAAGATAACTAACACACCTAAGTAAACACATTTCAAAACATTTTCCATTTATCACATAGTTTATAGTTACTTGTAGGCATAGAAATTGCAGAGGCCTCTGTGGTTAGTAGAGTTCAGTGACTAGTGTGATCCTGGATATATTCCATTGTCTCCATTTATCCACAGATTAGCCTCTTTGCATGTGAAGATGTAGGTCTTTGTCCCAGAGGTAATGACTTTTGTGGGCATTTGACCTGGTAGTCTCTGCCTAGTCTATCCTGGCTCCCTCATAATCTCTAGGAGGCAAGCAATTACTGTTCTGCAAGAGACAGTTTTCTTCCACCTAACTTACTTTTTACTGTGAGTTTCCTTAGTGTGATTATCTTCATATTTAATCCTGCTGTGATTGCAGGGCTTCTTGAATCTGTGAGTTGATGTTTGTATCTGTTCTGTGAAATTCCCAGTTTTTATCTCTCTGGATGTTGTTCCTCTTCCTTTCCATCTTTTCTTATCCCAAAGTTCATGTGAAATCGCAAAAGGATCTGAATAGCTGAAGTGATCCTGAGTAAAAAATCAAGCAAGCAAGCAAACAAGCAAGCTGGAGGCATCACAATACTTAACTTAAAAGCATACTACAAAACTATAGTAATTAAAATAGCATGGCATGGGCATAACAAACGGATAGGTACATCAGTGGAACAGAATAGAGAGCCCAGAAATTAATCCAAGTACATATAGCCAACTGATTTTTGACAAAAGTTCCCAGATAATAATTGGAGAAAGTATAATCTCTTCAATAAATGGTGCTGACATGTATATATGTACAAGAATGAAGTTAATTCCCTACCTCTCACCATATAAAAAAGCCAACTCAGATCAAAGACCTAAATTTAAGACTTGAGAATATGAAGTTGCTGGAAGAAATTGTAGGGGAATAGGGCCAGTGCTGTGGTATAGCGGATAAAGCTCCCACGTATGGTGCTGGCATCCCATATGGGCACTGGTTCAGTTGCTGGTTGCTCCACTTCCACTCCAGCTCCCTGCTGAAGCACCTGGGAAAGTAGTGGAAGATGGCCTAAGTGCTTGGGGCTCTGTACCATGTGGGAGACCAGGGAAAAGCTTCTGGCTCCTACCTTAGGACCAGCCCAGCTCCAACTGTTGCAGCCATTTTGGGGGGCGGGGGGTGAACCAAGAAATGGAAGATCTCTCTCTCTGTCTCTCTCTGTCTCTTCCTCTCTCTCATGTAACTATGCCTTTCAAATAAATAAATATTTAAAAAAAGACATTTGTGTAGGTGGTAGCTGCTTGGGTAAGATATCCAAAGCACAGGCAGTAAAAGCAAAAGAAATAGGATTATATCAGATTCAGAAGCTTCTGCACATCAAAGGGAACACTCAATATTGTGATGAAGTGGCTGACAAAATGGGAAAAATATTTGCAAGCTACTTAATCCACAAAGGATTAATATTCAGACTATATCAGGAACTCAAAAAAATCAACAATAAAAAAAAATCCAGTGAAGAAATGGACAAAGGATCTCAATAGACTGTTCTCCAGATAAGAACAAATGGTCAATAAATATATGAAAAAGTGCTCAACATCAGGGAAATGCAAATCCAAACCACAATGAACAATCACCTTGCTCCATCACAATGGCTGTTATCCAAAAGACAAAGAATAACAATTGATGGAGGGGATACACAAAAAGGGAAACTCTTACACACTGTTGGAGGGAATGTATGTTAGTGCAGCCACTGTGGAAAATAGTATGGGGATTTCTTAAAAAAAAAATAAAAAAAGACTAAAATTAGACTTGTTATATGATCCAGCAGTCCTGCTACTCGGTATCTACCTCAAAGACATGAACACATTACATGAAAGAGATACCTGCATCATCATGTTCAGAGCAGCACTGTTTAGCCAAAACATGGAATCAATAAAGGTGTCTGTCATCAGATGAATGCCTGATGTGGTACACAGACACACACACACACAAGAATATTATTTGGCTATAAGAAAGAATGAAATCCTATCATTTGCAGTAAAATGGTTGGCATTGGAGGACATCTTGTTGAGTGAAATAAGCCAGACACATAAATAAATCATGTTCTCCCATGTATGTGGGAGCTAAAATTAAACAAAAATCAAAAACTCAATTTGAATACAGAATGTTGATTACTAGAGGCTAGGGGTGGGTGGAAGGGATAAAAAGAGTTTGGATTTTTTTTTTAAGATTTATTTTATTTATTTGAAAGAATTACAGAGAAAGAGACAGAGAGAGGTCTTCCATCTGCCAGTTCACTCCCCAGATGGCCGCAATGGTCAGAGCTGCGCCGATTCGAAGCCAGGAGCTTCTTCCAGGTCTCACACATGGGTACAGGGCCCCAAGGACTTGGGCCATCTCCTACTGCTATCCCAGGCTATAACAGAGAGCTGGATTGGAAGAGGAGCAGCTGGGATTAGAACCCGTGCCCATATGGGATGCTGGCGCTTCAGGCCAGGGCTTTAACCTGCTGCGCCACAACACCGGGCCCCAAAGAGTTTGGATTTAAAAACATAGGGGATGCTGGATGTGGTTCATTTCTTGTGACAAATATGCTAATATGAGATGTTACTAGAGGAAATGGGGTGAAGAGTACATGGGAACTCATTGTTTTACTACCTCGCAATTTTTATTTATAAATTTAAACTTAATAAAAAAGAAAAACTAACATTAGGTTAGACTTTTTTCAGTTTGTTTCACATGTGTCGTACATTGCTTTCTGTATATGTATTTTTCTTCTCTGGACTTACCTTTAGATTTTTTTTTTAATCTGTTTTGGTAAAATTTCACTAATCTTGTATTTTGTTTTACTACTCTTAAATTATGTATTGACTTCTTAATTTCAAATAGATTTTTGAGTCCTAAAGTGTTCATTTGATTCTTTTTTTACAGATTACAATTCTTTCTTGAGAATTTCCTTTTTCATTCATTTTCAACATAGTTATTTTAAAGTCATTTTCTGGTAACTTCAAAATCTGGGTTATCCAATTTTTTAATGATCTTTTCCCTTGATTTTTCATCATCTGGTGCTGTCTTGTGGCATACCTGGTGATTTTTTTTTATTGAATCCTCAGTGACATAAGTAGAGAAAATTGTAGCAGTCCCAATAGTTTTATTTTTTCACAAACTTTCTTCTTTATCAGAGAGGATTAAGAATGGCTTATGATGCTGAGCTACACTGTTAGGTTGAGCATAATAAAGTTAGTGATGATACAACAAAGTAGAGTACTCCTGTTTTCAACTTCTCAACCTGTTCTGGTGGAGGTATAGCCTTTTGTACTCCCAATTGGCAAAATGAAATGTGAAGATCTGTTGTACTGGAAGCAAGTCAGAGAAATGCCACACAATGAGAATTTGGAATGAGTCCTTTATTTTAGCCAGTGGGCTCATGCCCTAAAGAACTCTTGACCCCAAAGCTCAAAGCAACAGATTTTATAGAGGTAAAAACCACAGGGAGGGCAGGTGCAATACATGGTTACTAATGCTAAGCTGACCTAAAGCATATAGGAAACTAATATCAGTTATAATCTTGACAATACCAGTTAGTCCAGGTGCCGACCTATCTGTTTTAAGCTTGAGCGATCATGCTAGGGGATTTTGGGTTCTGTCAAGCAGAATGTGTATGGTTATTGTCTTAGTTTTGATTATGGTCTCCTGGTGGGGGTGCTTTTTCAAGATGGAGTCTCGGTGCTCTAAAATGGCATTCCTACTGTCAGGGTGTCACTTCAGATCTAAACCTTTAGCTATTGGGCAGGTGCTTCAGGTGCTGTGGTTAAAGCCCCGGCCTGCAGTGCCAATATCCCATATGAGCTCTGGTTTGAGTCCCAGCCGTTCCTCTTCTAATCCAGTTCCCTGCTGATGTGCCTGGGAAAGCTGTAGAAGATGGCCTAAGTCCTTGGTCCCATGCACCTGCGTGGGAGACCTGGAAGAAGCTCCTGGCTCCTGACTTTGGATCAGCTCAGCTCTGCCGTTGCAACCATTTGGGGAGTGAACCAACAGATGGAAGATCCCTCTCTCTCTGTCTCCACCTCTCTCTGTAACTCTTTCAAATAAATAAAATAATTTTTTTATAAAAACAACCTTTATCTATGGTTATAGTTATTGACAATCCTTGAATAAATTGTCTATGGTTCCCTCTTAAGAGGTGTGTTTTGTGTTTTCCAGAACAAATCTGTAATGGCTGTCATTTTTCTCTGCTTTCATGCAGGAAGAAGAGAGTGAAGAGGAGCCCAAACTGAAGTATGAAAGGCTTTCCAATGGAGTCACTGAAATTCTTCAGAAGGGTGCAGCGAGTTGCATGACAGTCCATGACAAGGTGAGGGGTTACATAATTTCTGATGTACCTCTGTTTAAACGTCAGAGTTCTGCTCCTCTCAGCAGTGGCTTTGTTTTTGTTTTTGTTTTTGTTTTTTAATAGAGATTGTGTCTCCCTGCCATTCTTCCTCACCAGAAAAACAAACAAACGAAACTGATGACCCAAAATATTTTATGTGTATAGTCACACACTCTCCCACGCACACATGCAACACCCACCAAGGGTATATCAAGTAGAGCTTGCCCAGTGGTCAAAGTGAAAGTTGTCTGTGAAGCAATTTTGGAAACCTTATCACTTAGTTCCTCAGGCCGTAATGATGAGATTAGAAACCTGTTCGATTAGAACAGTGTGGAGCTCAGTGCTTTTCTAAGGATAGAAGAAAGGACGTTGGAAATGTTAGGAATAGATAGAAGTACCCCAAATGATTATGTATACATTGTATGGATGATTGACTATATTCAACATTGGGTCATTGTTATGACAAAGCCCTCACCAACTTTCTGAGTCCAGACTAAGTACTGGATAACACCCTTAACCTTTTCTTGGACCACAAGAGCAGGTGTTCTCTCTGGAATACTGGACTAGGGGGAATTTGAACCATTGCTCTCTTTTTCCTTAGGAGACTATGATCCTGTCACAAAAGGCGAACTCCCCACCTCTCATCCATCCCTTGCCTCCCACCTGTACACCTTTTTATTTCACATTTCATTCTATTGTAAACATGTTTCTGTACTCACTCAGCACTAATGGAATGCATGCTCTCCCATTTTTACCAGAAAGCCTCCTGTTTAGATTTTCTTCCATTTGGCTGCAACACCATTGACCTATTCCCCTTGCTGTCATCGCCCAACTGTCTGTCATTTCCTGCACTTACTGAAGACTGGGCTTGCAGATCTTCAACCTAATTCAATTCCAAGGGCTTCCACCCTTTCCCTGTCTCATCTCATCGTTGTACTCAGGCTGCACTGTGGGTGGTGTCAGCACCTGGGACTTGAAGATCTTTAGCCACCACCACTTTGTTGACCCCTTTTTTTTCTGTACATAGACCTTATTCTCTGGCTTGATGGAGTACCAGATTGTAATCTGTTCTTTCTTTCTCTTTTACTTTTTGTGTCTATGAAATGGGTAATTACCCTAACTCTCCTGGTGTCTTCAGCTATCTTCTGTTCCTGTCTTTGCATTGTGCTCCTCAGCCATACTCTCCACCCTGATTCAGCACTCTAATGACCCAGGCAGCCACCTTTTAGTACACACTCATGTGCCTCGGTAAATATGCCATGAACAATTGCTATTATTTGTCCTTCATCATTTCTTAGTCCTCAGTCTCCCTTCCTAACTCCTGTCCCCTCACTCTCAGAGGATGA
Organism: Oryctolagus cuniculus; assembly: GCF_964237555.1. NCBI lineage: Eukaryota > Metazoa > Chordata > Mammalia > Lagomorpha > Leporidae > Oryctolagus > Oryctolagus cuniculus. The sequence goes on along the minus strand of NC_091447.1, from coordinate 28,943,208 downwards.
TGTTATATCTGTTCAAGAAAATTTAAACCAAGGAGGTGGGCGCTGTGGCACAGTAGGTTAATCCTCTGCCTGCAGCACCGGCATCCCATATGGGTGCCGATTCTAGGCCTAGCTGCTCCTTTTCCCATCCAGCTCTCTGCTATGGCTTGGGAAAGCAGTAGAAGATGGCCCAAGTCCTTGGGATCCTGCACCCACGTGGGAGACATGGAAGAAGCGCCTAGCTTTGGATAGGCCCAGCTCTGGCTGTTGTGGCCATTTGGGGAGTGAACCAGTGGATGGAAGACCTTTCTGTCGGTCTCTGCCTCTCACTGTAACTCTACCTCTCAAATAAATAAATAATATTTTTTTTTTTTAAAGAAAATTGAAACCATGAGGCATGATCAGACTCAGTTCCTGACTTCTTTCCCAGTTTGTGTGAGTCCATACCCATCCTTACCCACAGGGCATTTCCTTCCACCAGTTCAGGACTTTGGTTGTCCACTTGTGCTCTTCATCGTGTTTCCTCCCTCTCCCCAAGAGATACCTGTTCCGTCATGGAACACGGGTAACCACTACTCAGCCCTCCAGCCCTGTAGATTTGTCCATTGTGGATGTTTCAGGTAAGTGCAATCATGCGTCATTTCATCACTTGTATCTGGACTCTTTGACTTAACATGATGTTCTTGAGCTCCCCTGACATGGCAGGATCAGGCCTTCTTTCCGTTCTGCTGCTGAATCATATCTATTGCATGGCCACCCTGCATTTTGTCTACATTCACCAGCTGATAGATCCTTCACTGATTTAAACTGTGGGTTTCACCTTGCTTCTCAAAACTTTCTCATCATGACACCATTCTCTTACTAATTTTGTTACCATTTCTGATATTCCTTTGTTTCTTTCATTTTGCTTTAACTACATGTTTCTGTTTTGTGTTGGTTTTCCCAACATGGTCCATCATCCATGTTTCTTTTTTTTTTTTTTTTTTTTATCTTTTATTTAATGAATATAAATTTCCAAAGTACGACTCATGTGTTACAATGGCTTCTCCCCCCATACCGTCCCTCCCACCCACAACCCTCCCCTTTCCCACTCCCTCTCCCCTTCCATTCACATCAAGATTCATTTTCGATTATCTTAATATACAGAAGATCAGCTTAGTATACATGAAGTAAGGATTTCAACAGTTTGCTCCCACACAGAAACATAAAGTGAAAAATAATAGATGATTTTTTTTAAATGATGATGAAATCAGATCAGACCTATTGTCATGTTTAATCCCAGTGAGAGTCAAGTTGGGAATTGATAATTTCTTTCTTTTTTTTTTTTTTTTTTTTTACAGAAGATCAGTTTAGTGTACATTAAGTAAAGATTTCAGTCGTTTGCACCCCCATAGAAACACAAAGTGAAATATACTGTTTGAGTACTCGTTATAGCATTAAGCCTCAGTGTACAGCACGTTAAGGACAGAGATCCTACATGAGGAGTACGTGCACAGTGACTCCTGTTGTTGACTTTACCAATTGACACTCCTGTTTATGGCATCAGTAATCTCCCTATGCACCAGTTATGAATTTGTACTGCTTAGCTTTAGATACCATGATTTCTGTAACCGTCTACCCACTAACCCTCACTAGAATGGTATGCTTATTTATGTAGGTACTTCCTAAAAATCTCTATATTTGTTCTATTTTACCTGAACCTCAGCATGTCCATAATGAGTTCATCTTTTTCCTGGAAACTTGCTTCTGTTTTTCATTCTTCTCCCATTTAGTGACATCATCATTTCCTTTATTACCTAAGCCAAAGGCAACTCCTTGTATGTGCTGGTGATTTTCTTACTACACTTGTTCTAGTGTAGGTCTCATCTTCTCTTGCCTATAGTTGTAAATAGAGGAATCTCTTGTGTCCCTTAATATCTCCACTTTAAATCCATCTACCACCTGGTTGCCAGATTGATCAATGAAATGTACAAATTTTATAACCCTTATGTAATTTTCATCAACTTACCAGTAAACTCTCAGATGTCCAATATGGTATGTAAGGCCCTCAGAGGTCTTGCTTCCTATGAATAATTAGCCTTGTTACCACTTTCTGCCAAAAATGGTGCTTTGGCAGAGACACTTGGCTTCTATCTGAATATTAGCCCCATCTCCTCTGCTTGAATCCACTCCCATCCTGAGCCCTTTTCATCTACTAGTTCAGGCATTCATCATTTCTCCTGTAGCTAATACACACAGTGTGAACTGTTTCCCTTAGTACGTATTTCCCTTCAGATTTGCTTTCACTGGAGCCTGTTCGTGTCACCTCTGCTAAAGTACTCTTGCAGAAATCCCACTCTGATCATAATCCTCCGCTTTAGGTTCCTTAATTGGCTTCCTGATGCCTTAATGATTTGGACCTACCCACTCCTCTTTCCTCTGCTTTTCTACCTTTCATCTCTCCATAAATATTTGAACACCTCTGATTAGCCAACCCTTCCAACCTCATCACCTGTCTCTTCCCCTGGGCATGAATTAGATGCTTCATCCATCTAAAATAAAGCTGCTTTTAATTTCTTGACTTCGTGCCTTTGAGCAAGTTGTATCCATTCTGCCTAAAATGGTCTTTACCACAAGCCTACTCAATCTGCCTGTCTTTTTTTCTTTTTTCCTTTTTGTTTCTCCTTCAAAGTTCATGGTGCTACTTCCTGTGTTACATAGAATCTCAGAGAAACTTCCATTTTAAGCATGCTCTTTTTGTGCAATTGTGGGTAACTTTTTATAATCTACTTCTGTCATTATACCACAACCCTTTTGAATCACACTTACCATCTAAGTGTATTGTAGTGCTTTATGTTTATTTGTTGATGAACCAGTAAATTAATGAACTGGAGAAGAGTTTGCTTGCCCAGAGCTCAAACTGTATTAATACCATGATAAACTCACTTGGCCAAAGAACCTAATAGTTGAGAATAGTAATCAGTGCCAACTTTTGGCGCTCCTGTTTCTAGTAAAAGGATTCTGACCAGTAGAGAGTATCTTAGTTCTTAATTCTGGTCCTAACTCTTGCAGTCATTGACTGTTTCCAGAGAGGTCTCATCACCTTCTGGAACTTACTTTGTCATGTAAATTGAATGCACTTTCTGCTCTAATGCTTTGGATACTGTAAAGCACTATGTGAAAGGTAGATTCTACAGCACAGCTGACCAAATTTTAAATATCCTCTGTCTTGTTTCTTTTGTGATTTTTTTAAAAAAGATTTATTTATTTATTTGAAAGGCAAAGTTACAGAGAGGCAGAGGCAGAGAGAGATTTTCCATCTGTTGTTTCACTCCCCAAATGTGTGCAATGGCTGGAGCTGGCCATATCCAGAGCCAGGAACCAGGAGTTTCATCCAGGTCTCCCATGTGGGTGTAGGGGCCCAAGCACTTGGGCCATCTTCCACTGCTTTCCCAGGCCATAGAAGAATGCTAGATTGGAAATGGAGCAGCTGGGATTTGAACCAGCGCCCATATGGGATGTTGGCACTGCAAGCAGTGGCTTTACCCACAACGCCAACCCTTTGATTTTTTTTTTTTTTTTTTTTTGAGAGGTAGAGTTACTGAGAGCAGGACAGACAGACATCCGCTGATTCAATCCCAAATGGTTGCAAGGGCCAGAGCTGGGCTGATCTAAGCTAGGAGCTGGGAGCTTCTTCCAGGTCTTCCACAAGGTACAAGGGCCCAAACACTTGGGCCATTCTCTGCTGCTTTCCCAGGCCAATAGCAGAGAGCTGGATCAGAGGCCAAGCAGCCAGGACTCAAACCGGCACCCATATGGGATGCTGGTGCTTCAGGTGGAGGCCTAACCTACTATGCTGCAGTGCTCGCCTCTCTTTTTTGATTTTTAAGGACTGATCACTACCTCTTCTGTTTGCATACTTATAGGAAGTACAGTCTACTCAAAGTAAAGGCAGTTATGCCTTGTAGAGTCAAAGACTGTGATCCCTAATCTGATATCTTTTAAAATGAATTAAGTTTGGGCCGGCGCTGTGGCTCACTAGGCTAATCTTCCGCCTGCGGCGCCAGCACCCCAGATTCTAGTCCTGGTTGGGGCGCCGTTTCTGTCCCGGTTGGCCCCTCTTCCAGGCCAGCTCTCTGCTGTGGCCAGGGAGTCCAGTGGAGGATGACCCAGCTCCTTGGGCCCTGCACCCGCATGGGAGACCAGGAAAGCACCTGACTCCTGGCTTTGGATCGGCGCAGCGTGCCGGCTGCAACGCGCCAGCTGTGGTGGCCACTTGTGGGGTGAACCAGCGAAAAAGAAAGACCTTTCTCTCTTTCTCTCTCTGTCTAACTCTGCCTGTCAAAAAAAAAAAAAAAAATGAATTAAGTTTGTAATTAAACTTGAAAGGGCTAGCAAAAATGTATTTTTTTCTTTTCTTGTAGATTTCAAGTACTTTCATGCAAAAAAAATTCAGTGGTTATAAAAACTCAAGACAGTGAATGGAAGAAGAGTAAAATTTGAAGGATTTACATTTATGTTCTGTCACATTTGTGGCTAATTTTACATTTTTTTGTTGTATTGAAATAGTTGAAAGCATTCACAAATGAAAATGTGACTTATCTGTAATTTTCATAGTTAAACACATATGATCAGTTTATTACACTGTTTTTGAAGATTGCATAGTTATTTCTAAACTGTAGTAGCAATAATTTAATCTAAATGATGAAATATTTTCCTAAACAAGTTGCCTTGCCATAAAAATAACTGTACATTTTTTCCAAAAAATGTTCTAATGCAATTGTAGTTATAAGTTGAAACTGTAAAATCAAAAAATAATTATTTTACGATTTCTTTAACCTTAAGTATTGAACAAATAATACTAGTTTTTGAAAACAAAGGCAGAAGAGGAATTAATGTTTGGTTGAAGTGTCCTGCCTAGAACCTCTAAAACTTCCATGAGATAGAATATAATTAGAAGTTCAAAAATGGCCCTGACTAGGTGTCAGATAATGACACAGTATTAAAGCATTTTAAGGATCCTGGCTCCCTTAGTTTCCTAACAAACAAAATACACTATTTATGAGGGGAATCAATACTGTGAGATACTTGGGTTGCAGTGAGCTTTTAAGAGCCATTCCTTCACCACAGATGGCCACAGAATGGAGTATCGTTTGTTTTAGTGAGTATTTTAAGTGGTGTTTTTCTTTTCAAATATTGTCGAAGTGTCACTGTAGAGATAAAATTACAACCACTTGAGCCCTGTATTTCTGTTGAAATGTTCTTTGACTTGGGAGGAAGCATTCCTGTTGGGTTTAAATATTCAGGCTAATTTCCCCCCAGAATTACCTCTTCCCCCTCACCCAGGCAGCACCCAAGCATCCTGTTTGCAGCGGGCTTGCTGTCTGCCCTGGGTGACTAATCGGCATGGCACCTGGTGCATTCAGGCAGGCCTGTGCAGCGGAGTCGTCATACCTAGTTATGTCTGCACACCTGATGTTTTATTAACCAGTATTGATTTTTTTACCCGGGGGACTTTTTTCTTCCTGAAAAAAGGCAACCTTGCAGGAGTGAAAGGCATTGCAGGGGATGAATTTCTAACGAACCCCTTCTTTCCCTCTTTGTGACTCTTCTTTAATGTAGCTTCATATTTTAAGTGCCTGAGCTGAAATTTCATCTTAAGCAATTCCATTTTGATAAATCCTTTTGAATCTTGACTTTCTGTAAGGTTATTTTTTAAAGATTGTGCTGCTTGACTGAAATGCTTAGTAGCGCCTGTAAATTTGAGCATTTCATTACAGGTTGCAATGAAGCATGATCACCTGGAATGAGATGCAGAGCATCCTGGACTGTTTGAGTAATGCTTAAAGAAATAAAAAGGAAGAAGAATCTCATGTGAGATTTAGGTAGTCTTACAGTTTCTTCTGGTTGTTTACAGTTAGTTCAAAGAAGTCAAGAAACAGAGTTATGAACTAGTTCTATGTCATAAAATGAATATGTAGTTCAATGGTTCTTTGGTGACAGAAAAGGACATTTTTGCCTTTGAATATAAATACTTACATTCAGTATTATACATTAACTGTTATAGATACATCCCAGAGCTAACTGATGGTTTTGTTCATCTGAGGTTTTTTTTTTTTCATCCCTCAATATGGCATATATTCTCTGTTTTAAAATACAATATTTTGCTTGTGTGCATTGAAGTTAAATATCAGCACAGATTTACACATTTGCCATAAATTAGGAGGAGTTTCTTAATCATTCCCTTCTGACTTTGAGTTCAGCTATAGGGTGGTTGTGCTCTCCCAGCTGCATTTTTAATTTACGGCCTCAGTCCATCAGGCATTGTGTACAGACTGCACACACACCATTAGTTGTCAGTAGATGAGGGACCTCATGAGTCATTTTGACAGCTCGCTTGCACTATCACAATAAAATAGGCCCTGTTCTGGTCTTTCCCTGAAGCTGGCAACAAGGCTTCTCCAAGGAATGCACATCTTCTGAGACATTGCCGATCATTTATGCATTAAGCAACTTGACTTTGAAAATGGCTCTGTTAGTGATGTATTAATAGTACATTAATTAACTGCCCCTCTGTTGTTCTTACAGTTTCTTGCACTGGGCACACATTATGGCAAGGTTTACTTACTTGACGTCCAAGGAAACATCACTCAGAAGTTTGATGTAGTAAGTATATGGTGTAAAATAATGCATGAGCTGAACTCCATGCTAAGACTTCATACTTTAGAATGTTAGTTTTAGCAATTTGCTTGAATAATGTAAAGAAGGGATCTTTATAAACTAAATCAGAGTGCTAAGAGTATAAATCTTGGTTTAATAGTATATGGTACAATTTTAAATTTTAGGAAAAAGATCTATATGTATGTGTGTGTGTACATATATATATGTGTGTGTGTGTATATATATATATATATATGTATATAAATTATCCATTTTGAACTAGGTATCTTTTGTACCCAAACTCCATGTAAAAATCTTTTTAATAAATCTGTGTACTTGCAATTCTTTAGTTAATTGTAGTTACCCATTTGACCTTAAATGGAACATCTAGAATACTCCTTTGTGTGTTTTTTTTAAATTGTAACAGTATAGGATGTTTGGATGAATCGTTATTAGAGGAAAAATACTGCTTTTATTAGTGATTAATGTCACAAGTGCTGTGTACTCTGGGAGTTTGTGTTAATCCTTAAACTATGAACCCCTCATTTGGTAACTAATGTGAGTTGTAAGTATGTGCCCTGTCATCTTTATTGAGATGCCAAATGTAATTGAAAATTGATTGATAGCCTTGCTGGATCCGTTTATCTCTTCTAAATATACAGCTAACATGTTTTATGTGACTGTTTTGATACTTGGGCTCTTGTCAGATTATATTGATTGAAAGCAAAGAACCAGGCTTTTAATGTTTTTAATTGCTATTTAGAATCATTGAGAATGAAGGAAATGTTAAATTTGAAATTTGATTTTGGTGTTTTCAGTGTACCTTGAAAGTATCGAGAACTTGTGTATTTGTGTGGAGATGAACACATAGGGTTGGAAAGATGATTTTGGGAGGCAGATACTACAGTTTGAAGAAGGCATCAGCACTTCCATCCCATAAAATAATGATGTTGTTTATGAAGGAGGCTGCAGTTTCTAAAACTGACACATTGGGTGTGAAAGAAGTGAAGCTTTGATTTGCTTATAAGAAATGGGACCACAGAACGAGCTCTGGAGAAGCCTGGAAATGGGAAGTATGAGCTCTAATCACACTGATAGGTCAGGTGAATTACAGGCTCTTGTTTTGCTTTAGCATCCTCTCCAGGCAAGAAGAATGTACTGTTGACCATTCTTCACCCTCCTCCTGGCTACTGATCATGAATCTTTTTAATTAGACAGAGCGCTCTCAACTCCTATTTCACTTGCCAAATGCCCCAAATGGTTTACAAGCTGAAGCTGGGAGACAGGAACTCCATCCAAGCCTTCCATGTAGTTAGTAGGAACCCAGCTACTTGAGTCATCACCTCTGCCTCCCAGGGTCTGTACTTGCAGGAAGCTGGAGTCAGAAACCCATGTTGAGAGTGGAAAGCAGGCATGTCAGTGTGGGTGGGACATGTGTGTATAACTGTGTGTTAACTGCTAGGCTGTACAGCCAGCCTGGGATATGCATCTTGATGGCCCATGTATCTGGTCTGAATTGCTTTCCATTGCGATGTGTAGCTGATGCTGGGCTGTTGCTCTCTTCATGAGTGCCTCCTCACCTTCAAGGAAGAGCTTGCCTGCATGGCCTCTGACAGCTCTTGCTCTAGTTTAATGATTCTCTGACACTCTAGGTCTAAGGCAATCTGTTCAATATTATATAACAATTCCAGTGTTTGCTTGCTGTGTAAGATTCATGGGCACATGCTGTTTGTTCCATTGCCAAAAGCAGTCTCTGTTTCTACTCAGTATAAGCCTTCAGCTGTGTCCTCTCTCTCTTTTGTTTTTAAAGATTTATTTATTTATTTGAAAGAGTTACAGAGAGAAAGGAGGAGAGAGAGAGATCGGGGGGGGGGGGTGGAGAGAGAGAGAGAGAGATCGAGAGAGAGATCTTCTGTATTCTGATTCCCTCCCCAGATAGCTGCAATGGCCAGGGCTGGGCCAGGCCGAAGCCAGGAGTCTTCCAGGTCTCCCAAGTGGGTAGCAGGGGCCTGAGCACTGGGGCCATCTTCCACTGCTTTTCCCAGGCCATTGGCAGGGAGCTGGATTGGAGGTGGATCAGCCAGTACAGGAACTGGTACCCATGTGGGATGTGGGCATTGCAACAGGCCGCTTTACCTGCTATGCCACAACGCCGACCCCTCTGATGTTTTTATGTCAGATATATCCTACATCCTTCCTCATTGAGGTAATTTATAACATCACTCATACATTTGCCCAAACCTTTACTCATTTTTTCTTTCAGTCCCTCCCTGCATGATATCTTTGAACATTAAACTCTATGTAGCTTTGCACCTTTCTTTGTCAGGGGAGGAAGATTTCTTGGTGCCACTTTTTATTGGTTTATTTATCTTCTCCAAGAAGTTGATAGTCTGCTGTGGTATAAGGCCATGACCTCTTCATGATCATTAGCGTGTTAGGTAAATGATTTTCTTTTCTTTCTTTCTTTTTTTTTTTTTTAAGTTTTATTTATTATTTGAAAGTCAGAGTTACACATAGAGAGGAGAGGCAGAGAGAGAGAGAGAGGTCTTCCATCTGATGGTTCACTCCCCAATTGGCCGGAACGGCTGGAGCTGCACCGATCTGAGGCCAGGAGCCAAAAGCCTCCTCCGGGTCTCCCACGTGGGTGCAGGGGTCCAAGGACTTGGGCCATCTTCTACTGCTTTCCCAGGCTATAGCAGAGAGCTGGATCAGAAGTGGAGCAGCTGGGTCTCAAACCGGTGCCCGTATGAGATGCTGGCACTTCAAGCCAGGGCGTTAACCCACTGCACCACAGCGCCGGCCCCGGTAAATGATTTTCAAGTGACAACTCTCAGGTTGTTACTGCCTTCTGAAAGGATCCTTGCCTCAGGTCCTCATCTCTGGGGAGATTTTTTTTCCTTTATTGTATTATTTTCCTGTTTCTGATGATGCAGTTACTTTGTGGGGCTTTGTATCATTTGTCTTTTTATTTATTTATTATTATTATTATTATTTTTTTATTTCAAAGAGTTAAACAGAGGAAGAGGCACGCTGGGGGCAGGGAAGATCTTCCATCTGCTGATTCACTCCCCAAATGGCTACAGTGGCTGGGGCTGGGTCAGGCTGAAGCCAGGAGTTTCTTCTCGGTCTCCCATGTGGGTGCAGAGGCCCAAGCACTTTGGCCATCTTCCATTGTTTTTCCAGGCACATTAACAGGGAGCTGGATCAGAAGTGGAACAACTGGGTTTCGAATCTGTGCCCATATGGGGTGCTGGCATCGCATGTGGTTACTTTACCTGCTATGCCACAATGCTGGCTCCATATCATTCCTCTAAAAAGGAATTTTTTCAATTCTTTTTTTAAAAAGATTTATTTATTTGAAAGGCAGAGTTACAGAGAGGGGGAGGATATAGATATATATATATCCATTAATATATATATATTAATGTATATATTAATATATATATTAATATGTAATACATATATTAATATGTAATATATATTAATGGAGAAATAAATCTCTTCAAAATACAAAATGATTTTAGCTATTCTTTTATAACACATGCATTTAATGTAAAGTTAGACAGCCTATAGTATGATGATTCTATCCCAGCTCAAATATCAGAAGCACCTGGGAGACCTTTTTAAAATAGTGATTCCCTGATGGTCCCACTCTCTGCCCAACAAAAACCCTATTGATCAGTCAAGGTTAGGAGCTACTGCTACATGACTTTTATTATCAGAAGGAAAACTATACATGCAATGAATGGGTTGAAAGAATATTTCTTGGGAAAATAAAAATTCTTATGCAAATATAACATATTACTATTTTATCTCATTTTAAATTGTCTAAATTATTTTCATCTAGATATAAAATTAAAGTCAGGACTATTTATGCCCAATAACCCAGCAGTTCATATTCAAGAAAAATGCATACAATGCATGTGTCCACAAAAAACATGTAGAGGAGCTTCGTAGTACTTCAATTTATAATGTCCCCTAACTAGAAACAACCCAATTATATGTCAGTAGTAGAATGTATGTATAAATTATGATGCTTTCTCAGTAATTAAAAAACCATCCATACATACAACAACATAGATGCATTTTATAGATTTAGTGCTCAAAAAAGCCAGACACAAATGTGCACGTGCTATATAGTAACCTCTAAATGATGTCCAAGAAAAGGTGAAACTGAACTGTGGTTGATAGAATTGTGTGTTCTGTAGCTGTCTGTGGCTGTGATTCCGTTGATCGAGAATGACCGCTGCTAGAATGATGCTTTCCTTGTGCATGTTGATATTCAGATTTCAGTATATGTGAAAGAATACTCCGTGTACTTGTGAATTAAAATGCTTCAGCCACAAATTGTCTTTTTTGAGATTTTTAGATAAATTTTAGATTTTATGTTAACTCCCACTTCATTTATAAAGTTTACTTAACAGAGTAAAATTAAAATTAAAATATGCCTAGCTTGTCATATAAAATGATCCAAGTTGCTAAGAAAATTGCCTTCTTTAATACAGATCAGGCCATGCACCTGTGAATAATGGCGGTCTTAATTGCTTATATAGGGTATAATATATGACTTCAAAATTCATAGAAGATCTTAAATTCCCTTTAAATCCCCACATGATTTTTATGCCTATAAATCATTACTTTCTCTTTAGGAGCTTGTACTTTTAGCAGATGAATTTAAAACTTAAAATTGATCTCTGTAAAAAAATAAAAATGGGAAAGGAAGAGGGAGGAGGAAGAAAGGCAGGAGTATGGGTGGGAAGGAAGTTGGGGGGATCATCACATTCTCAAATCTGTATATATTATATGCATGAAGTTGTATTCCTTAAACAAAATTTAATAAAACTTACTAATTAACAGTACTTACTTTGAAGCAACAGGCAAATTATTGGGCCATTTCTTTTGCTGACTAGTTTGAAGCAATAAGCCATATGTTTTAAGCACTCTTTTAAGTGTGTGAGTGGAAGACCAGAAAATGCCACTGATCAAACACAGATTACTGCTGTTTACATTTATATGTTTTTCTTTCTTTGCTAGAATAGTAAATGGCAAAAGACATTAGGGAAATAAAATGGATGCTTATAAAAAGAGAGGGATAAGAAAAAAAATAAGACAAAAGAAGGATTTACTGGGAGTTTTATGTTAAGATAAAAGAAAAGTTTTGGAATTAATCTCTTGAGAAAGAGATGAGTTGAGGGTTTTTTCTGAACTCCAGGTACCAGAGTCTAGTATTTCTGTTCTTGCTTTTGATTTAGGATTAAACTCATAGATTCATTTCCTAAATTGCTGATCTTCACTTTTCATGTTCATGTCCTATTAAAAACCCAGATCACTATTAGACGTAACTTGTTCACACTGTAGTATTTTAGCACACTCCAAATAAATCTCTTGTTTCTGGTCACCCTCCTCACCCTTCAGTCTAATCATTATATTCCAGATAAAGCCCTAACTCTTTTTTTTTTTTTTTTTTTTATTTGACAGAGTTAGACAGTGAGAGAGAGACAAACAGAGAGAAAGGTCTTCCCTCCACTGGTTTACCCTCCAAATGGCTGATACAGCTGGAGCTATGCTGATCCGAAGCCAGGAGCCAGGTGCTTCCTCCTGGTCTCCCATGGGGTGCAGGGGCCCAAGCACCTGGGCCATCCTCCACTGCCCTTCCGGGCCACAGCAGAGAGCTGGACTGGAAGAGGAGCAACCGGGATTAGAAACTGGCGCCCATATGGGATGCTGGCGCTGCAGGCAGAGGATTAACCAAGTGAGCCACGATGCCGGCCCCATCCCTAACTCTTTAGATAAACATTCCAGGCCATAGCCGTATTTCCAAAAACCTTTCCAAATCAGTTAGCTCCACAGCTACTCCTTTTGGTCCACTCACCATCTTAAATTGCATAGGGCGTTCGTGTCTATTAAACTTCCCATCACGTCTTTGCTCTCTGTAGTGCCCTTCTTCCACTGAGTTCCATTCTTTCTGAGATATTCTTCCCCTGGATTGTTGTCCTGATGGTTATTTGCTTTCTCTGAACTCATCATCAGAATCATTTGACTTGTAATGTGGCTCCTTGTGGTGTCAGTTGCAGCTTCATTTTCAAATTTTAGGTCTTAGAGGACAGGAGCCAGGTTTCCTACTGCACTACTCCTCTCTGAGTCCCCCTCTGTCTTTTTTTGTCAGCCATTTGGTTGCTAGTAAGCATATATTCGCTGGTGATATCAGTTTGAGGCCTATTCATGAAGCTGCTTATTTTTCTGTCATTACTTCCCCTTGCAGGAGGTTCTTTGGGAACCAGATTTCTGCTCTCCTGTTTATTATTCATCCCTCAGTTCCCCATTGAATTGTTTTTAAAAGATTTTATTTATTTGAGAAGCAGAGTTACACACAGAAAGAGGGAGAGACAGAGGGAGAGGTCTTCCATTCACAGGCTCACTCCCTAAATGGTCACAACAGCTGGAGCTTGGCCATTCTGAAGCCAGGAGTTATGAGCTTCTTCTGGGTCTCCCATGTGGGTCTAGGGGCCCATGCACTTGAGCCATCTTCCATTGCTTTCCCAGGCCATTAGCAGAGAGCTGAATCGGAAGTGGAACAACTGGGTCTCGAATCTGTGCCCATATGGGGAGCTGGTGCTGCAGGTAACTACAGTGCCAGCACCTCCCCATTGGACTTTTACTTTTAAAGATTTATTTATTTGAGAGGTAGAGTTACAGTGAGAGAGAGACAGAGAGAAAGGTCTTCTGTTGTTTCACTCCCCGAATGGCCACAATGACTGGGGCTGTGCTGATCCAAAGCCAGGAGCCAGGAGCTTCTTCCCAGTCTCCCATATGGGTACAGGGGCCCAAGGACTTGGGCCATCTTCCACTGCTTTCCCAGGCCACAGCAGAGAGCTGGACTGGAAGAGGAGCAGCCGGGACTAGAACCAGTGCCTGTATGGGATGCCGGTGCTGCCGGCGGAGGATTAACCTGTGCCACAGCGTTGCCCCCCCCCCCCCCGTTGGATTTTAATTGGGAATTTTTATCTTGAGATCTGCTGTAGGGTGATTCGTATCTTCTCTCCTTCCCATTCATAGGTATTCACTGTTCTGGTGTTTGGAGAGAGGGCCTTTGAGAATTAATTCAGTTTTTGTTAGGTCATGAGAATAGGAACTCCTAGTAGACTTAATGCCCTTATAAGAAGGGATACCGTGGAGTTTGTCCCTCCACACATTCCCAACCCCAGCCATGTGAAGACACAGTGAGGGGGCTGCAGTTGCAAGCCAGGAAGAGAGTTTTCACCAGAACCTGAACATCCAGCAGAACTGCCAGCCTCCAAGACTATCAGCAAACAAAAAATGCTGTCACTTAAGCCACTCAGTCTATGGGATTTTGTATGGCATTGCAAGCTGATTAATAAAAAAAAAAAAAAAAATCTGAACCTTAAATGCTGCTTCTAGGAAGTAACCCTTTTATTCAGCAAACTCTGCCATGTTTTCAATAAATACTCAGACTTCTCCTAGCTGCTCTGGGGAATTCCGGAAGTCATCCAAGTTTAGAAGCTGAGGAGACTACACAATCATGCCAAATGTAAAAGGTGCCAATTAGGGAAGTGTAAAGGAAATTTGGCTTGACATATTCTGGGAAATGGGTTCCATGCCTGTTTACTCTTCTACACTTCTTTCCTGATACATTCAAGATCTTCCTCACATATGAGGCGGTTCTTCTTAGGTCGCTTCCTTAACCCAGGTTTAAAAAGGATGTTTTTGTGACTGGCTCCTGTCTGTGAATGATAGTTTCATTTCTCTCCCTGAATTTCAGGACTTGGCCATCTTTTAGACGGTACCCCTGACCTTTTGTTGCTTTCTTTGGCTTAGAAGAATTTATCACTAAAATAAATCAGCTCCTCTTTTCTCTTCCCTTTGTATTGACATATAAATGTTGTTTGGGGATTGCCCATCTCTCCTTTCATGTTTCAGTAAAAGAGATGCCTAGCTTCCCTCTCTTCTCTCTCTTTCCCAATATAATCCTGACAATTTAGAGTTCCTTTAGCTTTTTCAATTACATTTTTAATATTCAGTAGCACCTCTTTTATCTTAAGTGGCTTAATCCTCTTCTCTGGGTAACCTTTGCTTCTTACGCATCTGGTTTGCAGCTGTTGAGGTTCTGTGCCATGGAGTCCTTTTCCCATGGAGGAGTGCATCTGAGGAGAGTGTATCTCTGCTTGGCAGAAAGGCTGGTGAACTGATAGAAGGGAGATGTTCGTGGAGGTTGGCTGAACGAAGAGTTCCAAATCGGAAAAGTTCCCTGTGTCTGGACTGCTCTCCAGATAATCAAAGTTTTTTACTTTCCTTTCCCATATTAGGATTATTATGTTGTAAATTAAGGGAAACCATATGGACATGGCTGTCTATCTGAGTGCTAATACAGATACCATACCTTCATGATCCCCCTGAACAGCCCAGCTATTTTGAGCTTACTCTTAATGTGGCCAGTGTGATATTGGGGTGATTTTAGTGAAAGAATCTTTGGAGCAGATCTAAAAACTTAAGCAATCTTTTCTTGAGCAGAGAAACCCTACTCTATTACTGGTCTAACGGTCCTTGCTTATCGACTTGAAGCAAATGCCATCTGTAGTATGCTATTCCAGATGCAGCACCGTTAATTGGGAAGCAGGGCATGTATCTTTTGATATGATCAAAGTGGTACATTGTTGGCTCAAATGTGCCAGTGCCTATAATTCTTGTCTAAGACTGATTGACAGGTCTCAGATTCTTGTATGTTTAAAGAACCCATTTTCTATTTTTGGACTCAGTATTTTGAGTGATAAGAGATGTGTCAAATGAGTTGAGAATTACTTAAATGGAAATCATTCTAACTTCTGATAAATGATGCCAAGGAAAGTCATATTTCCAATTTTCTGCATTAAGAAATAATCTCAAGTTTGTGGATTAAGTATTTATAGGTAGCTTGATAACTTTGGTGGCATCTAGGTACCAAAGTGGCTAAGAAAATATATTCAGACTTAAGGATGCCTTTCTCACTTTATGTGTCATACTTAACAGAATGTTGTGATACCTGACCTGTTAGTGCTAACTGCATTTGGGGAAGTATCTTTAAACGGCTAAAATTTAAAATATTTATTCACTGAAGGAAATTATACTGGCATTGAACCTACTTAAAAGTCAGGGTTGAATCATTGTAACTTTTTGGAACATGACTTGTGAACTGGGTAGTAGACTGGGTTTAGTTGCCTGAAGCCTGTGGGTTTCATTTTGTTAGTGGAGTATACCTTCAGTGTGCGTGGTTCTCTTTGGGACTGAGGCACTTATCTCAAAGTAAGTGCATTAAAAGGATTATAAACTAGGTGAAAACTCAGGAAGAGGGGTTACCTTTTTACAAGTGGAGATGGGGAACCCATAGAAAGTGAATTTCAAGATGAAACCTGAAAGATAAATGCTTTGTTTTAGGTTGTTAAAAGTGGGGCTAAGGGCAGGCATTGAGGTACAGCAGGTTGGGCCCTGCTTGGGACACCCGCATCCCAAATGGGAGTGCCAGTTCAAGTTCCAGTTACGTTACTTCTGTTCCAGCTCCTTGCTTATGTGCCTGGAAGCCAAGGATGATGGCTCAAGTCAGTTGAATTCCTGCCGTCTACTTGCAGACCCAGATGGAGTTCCAGCCTCCTGGCTGGCTCAGCCTCCGTCCCGGCTGCTGCGGCCAATGGAAGACCTCTTTCTCTCTGTTACTGGCCTTTCAAATAAAGCAAATTTTATTTATTTAATTACCTGTTTGTTTTTAAGATTGGGCATGACACAGGGTGATCCCTTATTCCTGTGAAACAGGGAGTCACCAAAGAGTGAGGAGCATTTATCGCAGACTTTGAACGTGCATAGACGCTATGTTTATCCTCCAGGAGCTCGTGACTGGGGGGTGGAGAGGGAAGAATGGATGGTGAAATGCAGAGACCTATTTGGTAAGCTTGGCCACAGGACCAGAGGGAAAACAGTGGAATGTTTTCAGGGAATTGTCTTTGTGATGACTACCTTTGGAGTTCAAAGTGTTTAGGGAACTAAGTGAAACCAGACGGTAAGTCAGATGCCGTGGAGGCAAGGGGCTTTAAGTAAGGATAAAGTACGAGTGTCTTGTGTGTAGTTCAATAGCAGGTAACTTATACCTTGGTTTTGTTAATAACAGACTATTTAGTCTCTGAGAACCTGGTTAGTGTGTGTCAGAATTTTCCCATAGTGTATACTTCTTTCTTAAGCAAACTGCTTTTCTGTTTGAATAGCTTTGTTTTATTAACCATCCCTATAAATTCTTTCTTTGGCTATAATTATATCAATTATTCTTTGTTTAATAGAATCATGATATATTAGGATATATGAACACTTAAAATGTTTTCTTAAAGAAGATTTATTTATTTGAATAATATAGGGAGGGAGGGAGGGAAGGAGGGAGGGAGGGAGAGAGAGAGAGAGAGAGAGAAAAGAAGGGAAAAAGCTTCTGTCTGTTGCTTTACTCCCAGGTGGCTGCAATGACTAGGGTAGGGTAGGGCAGGCTGAAGTCAGGAGCCAGGAACTCTATCCAGGTCGCCCATGTGGGTAGAAGGCGCCCAGGAATTTGGACCATCATCTACTTCTTTCACAAGTGAACTAGCAGGGAGCTACATAGAAAGTGGAACAACCGGACTTGGACTGACACTCTGAGATGGGATGCTGGTGTCCCAAGTTGGGGCTTAACCTGCTGTGGCACAGGGTCAGCCCCTTAAAGAGTACTTTTCATCACTTCAATCAAGATGAAATTCTTGCATAACATTTTTTTCATTTGATTGCCCCTGTTTTATACTTCCTGTAAGAAGAAACTTGAAACATTTGGGGGCAACTATCCTAACACACTAGCTTTTTAAATTTTAATTGATAGCAAGGGGGAAAATCATATTAAAAGTAAATAAAATGTCATAACACATGTCACTCAGTATTCCTGTTGAATGAGCTGAAGTTACAGGCTAACCATACTAAGTGTTGGTGAAGATATAGAGGAACTGGAAATCTGCACTGCTGGTGGAATTGTAAAATAGTATAACCACTTTGGAAAGCAGTTTGGCACATTTATAAAATGTTAAACATACACCTACCATATGCTACAGCCTTTCCAGCCATAGGAAATGAAAACGTGTGTTCATACAAAGACTTGTATATGAATGGTCACATCGATTTTGTTGGTTATAGTCACAGACTGGAGGCCATTTACATATGCATCTGCAGGTTACTGGATAAACAAAATGTTGATATACTTGGAGTTCAAAAATGATACAACATGGATGCATCTCAGGGCTATCATGTCAAGTGAAAGAAGCCCAGACCCAAAAGGTTATGCATTGTAGATTGCACTTAAATTCTAGGAAAATATGAAGAAATCTGTAGTGACACAAATATTAGTAGTTGCCTGGAGTTTCATTCCAGAGGAAGAAAATTAAATGCTTTGTGAAGTAGTCCAACAATCATATTCCCTTTTACTGTAGTAGAAAATATATATATATATAAAATATATCTGTGCTTTCAATTGCACAATGACAGAAATATGGGTGAGTTCCACGCTGATCGTGTAGAAGTTTCCCAGAGAAAAAATTGCATCTGTGCTGCTTGGAGTTGTCCATGCCAACTTTGCAATACCCGAACACAAATGATTCATGCCAAATGCAGGAATGACACTGGGTTGGATATCTTTGGTTAGAGTGTAGAATCTTGTGACTCATTTATTTTTTCCTTTAAATAAGTTCTGTGAGGGAATCACTTAGATCGGATGCTGTATACACTGTGAAGATTCTACTACAGATTGCCACGTGTCCTTGTAGTTAGGTTGTACTGAATTACGTTTCCACCAGCACTGTTTGAGAGTGTATCACTAGCACATCATCAACCATGGATGCTATCATTAACAAATCCGTTGCCACTTAGATTTCTAGAAATGGGAGTTTATTTAGCTTGTAATTTTTTTTTTGTTATTAATGAGGCTGTTTACTCTAGAGAGTTGTTAGTTTATATGTTTTGTCGCCCTATGTGTAAAAAGTTCTGAATTGATTTGTAACTTAAAAGTTTATTGTTGCCGGTGCCGCGGCTCACTAGGCTAATCCTCCACCTTGCGGCGCCGGCACACCAGGTTCTAGTCCCGGTCGGGGCGCCGGATTCTGTCCTGGTTGCCCCTCTTCCAGGCCAGCTCTCTGCTGTGGCCAGGGAGTGCAGTGGAGAATGGCCCAAGTGCTTGGGCCCTGCACCCCATGGGAGACCAGGAGAAGTACCTGGCTCCTGCCTTTGGATCAGCGCGGTGCGCTGGCCACAGTGCGCCGTCCGCGGCGGCCATTGGAGGGTGAACCAACGGCAAAAGGAAGACCTTTTTCTCTGTCTCTCTCTCTCACTGTCCACTCTGCCTGTCCCTGTCAAAAAAAAAAAAAAAAAAAAAGTTTATTTACAAACAGAAATGACCCTGCAATAGTAACATTATTCAGGGTAGCTCATGATGGAGCAAAAATTAAGTCACCAGCAAATCAAATTTAATATTTGTCGGGTTTTCTACTATTAAATACAACACTAATGATTCACTTCTAGGTAAACACCCAGGTTTACGTAAATTAATATTTAAAATCTGAACTGTATAGTTGCTTCCATGTGCACTTGAATTCTTGTGTACTTGCATTCTTTCTAAGTGTTGTAAAAACTGCAGTCATAAGGTATTTGTCCTAAGCTTTTGGGATTTCTATATTTTTGTTAAGATGTTATTATGTAATGTACTCTTAGAGATCTCTAAGGAAAACCCACACAACCGAGAATGAAATTGGGCAGACACTATCAGCAGGTAGTTCTCCAAAGAGGAGCAAGGATGCCCAGGAGCCACGTGAAAGGGTGCTCCATTGCTGCAGGAATCTCATCAGGGAGGCATGAAGTAAAACAAGGACAAACAAGGTGCCCGTCTAACCCGTCTGTACAGCAGAGTGTCTCCTCAGTACCGGATTCTAGGGTTGGGCCTGGGAGTTAGGAGCCCTCATTCAGTGCCGGGTCCGGAGTTCGGAGCCCTCCTCCAGTGTAGGGCCGGGAGTTAGGAGCCCTCCTCCAGGCCAGGCGACACTCACAGTCAGAACACAGCTCGTTGTTTCCAGAATGGCAAATGTCTTCCCGCCTCTGGTTTATAGTTCCCCGTTTATGGTCCTTTCAACTCAGAAATGATTGATTTTAACTCAGTAAATATCAGTGTTCTCATTTATAAACTGGTGTGTTTGTGTGTGTGTCTTCTGTGGGAAAAATCTTTAACTTTTATTTATTGAATTTATTTGAAAAGTGGAGAGAGAACGAGTGAGCGAGCTTCCATCTGCTTACTCACTCCCCAGACTCTGGTGACAGCTGGGGCTGGAGCAGGCTGAAGCCAGGAGCCAGGAACGGTGTTCAGGCTCCCAGATGGGTAGAAAGGACTGGAACGCCTGAACCATCACTTGCTGCCCCTCAAGGTGCCCATTAGCAGGAAGCTGGAAAACAGTGGAGCCCAGACTGAACCCAGGTGCTCTGATATGCGATGCAGAGATCTTAAGCAATGGCTTAACCTCTGCACCAGACACCCACCCCAGGAAATTGTTTTTAGCACCTATAATGTTGGAAAGATACATTATCATTTCTTCTAAAAGTTTTAAATTGTTGTGTTTTACATTAAACTTCCACTTTTCCTCAAGACGAAAGTTCTAGCTCTGGCTTGAGAAGAAGGATTTGTTCCTTGATATTATGGTAGAGACATAAGTTCTTGCCTTGATGAGAAAAAAAAAACTACTCAGAATTTTGGAACCTCCTGAATCTGCTGTTTTCCTGTTTGCCTTTCTTAGCCCCAGTTCAGCCCCTGACTTTGTTGCATTACTGGAAATCCAATATCGTATGTTAAAAGATAAAATTACAGTGAATTCAGTTTAAAGAGCTTAATTGGCTTTATATGGGATTCTGATTGGGTAATATTTATTACTGCCATTACTTTTTTTGCTAAGGATTAAGTCAGAGGGAACTATGTTATTATGCCAGTTAAAACTAGCTTGTTTGGAGCCGGCACCGCGGCTCAATAGGCTAATCCTCCGCCTAGCGGCGCCGGCACACCGAGTTCTAGTCCTGGTCGGGGCGCCGGATTCTGTCCCGGTTGCCCTTCTTCCAGGCCAGCTCTCTGCTGTGGCCACGGAGTGCAGTGGAGGATGGCCCAAGTGCTTGGGCCCTGCACCCCATGGGAGACCAGGAGAAGCACCTGGCTCCTGCCTTCGCATCAGCACAGTGTGCCAGCTGCAGCGGCCATTGGAGGGTGAACCAACGACAAAAGGAAGACCTTTTTCTCTGTCTCTCTCTCTCACTGTCCACTCTGCCTGTCAAAAAAAAAATAAAAAACTAGCTTTTTGACAAATTTCCTTGTTATCTCTCTCATGATTTCTTGGAAGGTTTCAGTTTGGTAACTGTGAACTTTATCATGAGTGACTCCAGTTTGATTTTTAGTCTGATCTCTTGGGGTAGTACAGGAGCTTAGTCCAAAACAAGATAGCTTACTGTAACTTTTAGTGAGCGGAATGGATGTAGAGAGAACTGTTGATGGAGTGATTAGAGAGGGAGTACTGTTAGGGTGGGAGGATGCTTGGCAGGTTTGGTAGGTGGCGAGTGTGGTTCTGAGACAGGAGTGAGTGAGTCTCACACTGGGCACAGGTCAGGCTGTGGGTCAGACTCCTGCTTTCCTGTCTTTGACCCATGGTCCTTAGCTTGGTCATTTCTATTTCAGTGTCCTCTGTAAAATGTACGTCATAATCACACCTGATTTATATAACAATTTTGAGGTTACATGAACTAATACATGTAAAATAGCTAGTGCAAGTCTCAGTAAATGTTAACTTTTATTAGAAGGTAAATCAAGCCAATTCATCTGATTGCAGGAGCTCTCACACTTCCCAAAGGAGGATTATTATTTTTATTTCTTTCATATGATCAGCCTTAGAATATTCATTGTAGGGGCTGGTGCCGTGGTTCACTTGGTTAATCCTCCTCCTGCAGCGCCAGCATCCCATACATATGGGCGCCGGGTTCTAGTCCCGGTTTCTCTTCTTCCAGTCCAGCTCTCTGCTGTGGCCTGGGAGGGCAGTGGAGGATGGCCCAAGTGCTTGGGCCCTGCACCCCCATGGGAGACCAGGAGGAAGCACCTGGCTCCTGGCTTCAGATGGGCGTAGCCCCTGCCATAGCGGCCATTTGGGGAGGGGGGAGTGGCACAATGGAAGGAAGACCTTTCTCTGCCTCTCTATCTCCGTCTATAACTCTGTCAAATAAAGAAAGAAAGAAAAATAATAAAGTTTCTGAAGTCACCTCACCAGGCTTAACACTGGGATCCATAGGGGCTGGCCCTGCAACATAGTGGGTTAAGCCGCCACCTATGATGCCAGCATCCCTTTTGCACACCAGTTCAAGTCCCAGCTGCTTCACTTCAGATCCAGCTCCTTGTTAATGTGCCTGGGAAAGCAGTGGAAGAAGGCCCAAGTACTTGGAGTAGCCAGGTGCTTCCTCCCGGTCTCCCGTGAGGGTGCAGGAGCCCAAGTACTTGGGCTATCCTCCACTGCCCTCCTGGGCCACAGCAGAGAGCTGGACTGGAAGAGGAGCAACCGGGAGTAGAACCCGGCGCCCATGTGGGATGCCGGTGCTGCAGGAGGAGGATTAACCAAGTGAGCCAAGGTGCCTGCCCCAGAGATTTCTTTTTAATGTAAAGAGACATCGAAACTTGGTTTACAAGGTGCTTCTTTTGATAACCTTGGGAGAAGACAGTCTACTTGGGAGGGAATTTAATGGGAAATGGATCAAGAGGTGTTTGTACACTGGAGAACATTATAACAATAATTCCTGTGGTGAAAGTACAGGTGAATTTGTGAAGTGTTAAAGCTGTCTTTATCTTATGTAAGGAAAAGTGAATTAGGCATTTCCTTTTTGGTTAACAACTTGATTTCAATTATTTATACTATTTGTACTTCCTGCCATTTTTTAGATAATAAATTTTTTCTAATCTGTGAAAAACCAGAACTTTATTTTTCAAATGTTAATTTTTAGATAAATAACAGTACATGAACATTACTGCTGCTGCTCCTTAAGGCAATAATAAAAATAAGAAAAATAAATAAGAACATTTTATTCCTTACCATTTTCTTTTATCACTGATAGTATTGCTAACTTGTAATTGAGAAATTAGATATCTGTGGGCCCTAGTGGGATTTTCAAATACCTTTGCAACCATCATAGATTTGCATTTAGCTTTCCTGAATTGCATTTGTTAATGAGGTCTATCCTCAGAGGTGTGTCATAGCAGATCTGTAGGGTTTGGACAGCCTAAGGGATCACTCTGTAAGATTTAATTTTACAGGATAGTCATATGCTTATTTTTCTTTTTCTATTTCTGTGGTCTCAGGGTGCTAACCCCATTTCTCTTGCATTACTCTTATAAAAAAACTTACTGCACTCTCTTGGACTGTTTGCTGGAAACAGAAGAATTTTGTTTGATGGAGCTATGGTGATAGACTCCTTGCAGACTGGGACTGGGGGTCTGACCAGCTGCAGAGGGCACTGTAATTGCCATATCCACCTGTCACCAAACCTGTTTGTATGTTAAAACATGAGAGTTTGTTTCTGTACACAAGGAGTATTTTCAGTAGTTGAGATTAGTTGGGTTGCATCTTGTACGAATTACTACTGGGGCCAAAGGGACAACACCGTACCTCGTCTGCTGAGTTCTGGCTGACAGCTCTAAACTTTTTCCCTGCCAGGGGTCAGGCCTCGTAAGCAGACAGCATATCTTCTTAAAGTTCTGGTTTCTTTTTCGGTGAGGTCTAGTGCACCAGACAAGGTAAACTCACCCACTGTTTCTAGATCTAAATACTGCAGCCAAGAAAAATTTACTGTGCCTGGCTGCAAAGACCAGACTCTTCCGGGCCGCTGGTGATTATCGCCGCTCCAGGAGGCCCTCCTCTCTTCTGCTCCTCCGTGTTTACCTCCATCTCCAAGACGCTTTATCCTCCCTCCTCGGCCTCTTATTCCCTGTATATCCTCTTGATGCTGCTTTTAGCTCGGGCTTCCCTTCACTCGTTCTTTATATTGCCACCACTCTTGTTCAAGTCTTTATTGAATCTCGCCTGGGTTATTGCAGTAAAGCCCAACTGATCTCCCTGCCTCGTGTCTCTCCTAATCCGTCCTTCACAAAGCTGCCCCAGTAATCTTCCCAAAGTATTGCTGGGATTTTGTTACTCCCCTCCCTGAAAACACTCAAGTGACTCTTGACACTGGGTGAATGGAACGGCTCTTCAGCACTGCACCTGGCACGTGCACTGCTCACCCTTGACAGTTTCTCCATGTCATAGCACACACTGTGTTCAGACTTTGTCATTTGGCCCTGCGTGGAATTCACTTTCCTGTGTTTGCCAATGGAAATACTCTAGCGTTCCGTCTTTGTGACCCTGTCCTTGCTGACCCACGCACAAGAGTGCTTGTTTGATGCTCTCAGTAATTGCTTGTCATTCCTTCAACAAATGCTCTCAAAGGATATGGAAGGGATAAAAGATTAATAAAACACAGCCTCTGTTCTCAGGTTGAATTGGTCATGGAGTTCGGCATTTAAGCCATGATCTGGGAGGTTCTGTGCTGAATTATAAAGTAGAGGGGTATTCAGGGTGCCAGGATCTCAGACTTGAAGGCAGGCCTTGCTTGTGCACATTTTTGTTGAATCCTCTTTGTATCACCTGTGGTATTTGATAATATTAGCTGTTCTTTGTTAAGTGCAATCAGTAGTGAATTGTTCTTCAGTATTCCCTGTGGTAATTTGATAACTGTGCTTTCTGTTACTCTCGTTGGTGTCTGGTGGATACATGTGTAAGCAATCACACAAGTAAAAATATTTACTCAGTCTAAGAACAGGCTTTTTTTAAAATGCTCATTTATTTGAAAGGGGGAGAGAGAGTTCTTCCATCTGTAGGTTCACTCCCCCAAAAGGTCGCAAGAGCCAGGGCTGGGCCAGGCCAGAACCAGGATCCAGGAACTCCATCTTGCTACTTTCCTGCATGGGTGTCTGGGACACAAGAACTTGGGCCATCTGCCACTGACTTCCCAGGCACTTTAAAGGGAAGCTGGATCGTAAATGGAGCAGCTGAGACTCAAACCAGCACTCTGCTGTAGGATGCCGGTGTTACAAGTGTTCCTAACCACGGCCCCTTAACAAATGATTTTTAATAATAAATACATTATTAAATGCACATTAAATATAATATTAAATATATTTCTTAGTTTTATGTCACCATCTTGAAAATATTACTTGTATTTCATTTCAGGTTATTTGTATATGGAAACAAATTTTTATGCTTTTGACAGTGGTGTTCAGTGAAATGGATTGTTTCACTAATGGCTTCAGAATCAAGTGCACTGGTTGCCCTACAGCAGGTCTTCAGTAATGTTTCATTGAAAGTATGTAAACTAGAAAGAGAAAATTGGTTATCTCCTCATGCTGGTGTTCACTCTGATTTTTTTTCTTTAAGATTTATTTATCTCAAAGTCAGAGTTGCAGAGGGAGAGACAGAAATAGAGGGATCTTCCATCCATTAGTTCACTCCCCAGATGGCCACAACAGTCAGGGCCGAGCCAGGCTGAGAGCCAAGAGCCAGGAGCTTCATCTGTCTCCCATGTGGGTGGCAGAGGCCCAAATACTGGGGCCATCTTCTGCTGCTTTTACCAGTCCATTAGCAGGGAGCTGGATCAGAAGTGGAGCAGCTGGGACACAAACCAGCATCTATATAGGATGCTGGCAATGCAGGTGGCAGCTTTTTTATCTGCTACACCACAACACTGGTCCACACATTATTTTAAGATTTATTTGAAAGAGTGACAGAGACAGAGGAAGAGAAAGAAAAATCTTCCATCTGTTGATTCACTACCCAAATGACTAAAATAGCTGGTGCTGGGCCAGGCTGAACCAGGAGCCTAGGACTCCATCTGAATCTCCCACCTGAGTGACAGGGGCCCAAATACTCGGGCCAGGAATTCCGGTAGGAAGCTGATCATCTGGGACTCAAAGCACTGCTCCCAAAAGGGATGCCTGCATCACGAGTCGGCCGTGGCTAACTGCTGGTTTCACAGCACCAGCCCTCACACTACTTCTGAGTTAAGTATGAGGCCCTGTTAGTTTTCCTGACTTTTGTGCCAAATTTCGCAGGATAGACAACCATTCAAGACTGTGGGAAGGCCACAATGCAACTTATCCAAGATGTTCATCTAAACTATTAGGGAAATTTGACTTTCTTATAATAACAATAGAATGTGGGCACTGCAAGTTCTGTGGCAAATGAGCCACGAGTCTAGATTTACTATTGATCTGTCTCACTGCAGAGGACAACTGCAGGGTGTGTAGCAGCCCACAAGGGGACCCTCTTAAACTTGAGCAGTAGTTCAGTAATTTGCAAGCTTAACAAGGGCAAGGGCCACATTTACTTGGTTCACCACTGTATACCTGGTGTCCAGCCCAGTCTCTGACATGCAAGGGAAAGGGGGAATGTGCACCAAAAGCCCGTTCTTTTTCCTCCTGTTGAGCAATGCTTTTAATCAGGGCCTAGGCTGTGAATAACTGCCTGGAGTACACGACTGCTGTCTGGTGTTGTGTGCAAGCCAGCCTCCTGCCATTGTTCATGGGGAGGAGGCAGGCACTGGCAGAAGATGAAGTTTAACAAAAGGAAAACAGCTCTAGGAATCAGCAGTATGCCAGCTTCTTAGGAGGCAATCCCTTCCAAATCCTCCCTGTGCTTTTAAAGGTTGTCAGGATTTAGAAAACGAGCATCTGTCTAATAAGTCTTCCGTCGGCAGAAAGGCCATTCCGTGCCCCTGGCCTCTGCTGAGGTTGTGCCGCCCTGGCTGGGCACAGCAGTGGGGTGAAGCCTGGGCCTTTTAGCGGGCAGCCATGCATGCAGGGCAGTTGGTCTCAAGCCCTGGGTAGGGACAGCAGCCTAGGATTTTAGGGGTCAGAAGAGCTTGCTCATGGTCATTGCCTGTGGTCCTGTGAGTTGGCAGCATCCAAGTTGCATCTGCTCTTGTGGGGGGTGATTATAAATCCTTGATTAGAGGATACTTTAAAAGCTAGGTTAAGAAAAAAGGGTACTTAGGAATGTTTTAATGACCAGCAAAAACGGATTCATAGCTTTCTCATAATGCTGAAGAAGGTTCCATTGTTAACTTAAAAACCATGATGACTCAATGAATAGGCAAAATTACTCTTTTCAGATAAGATGACTCTTCTGCAAAACCTTTTCTCATTTTCTCACAGATGAGTTTTGTTTTGAGGTTATTTTCAGGATACTAGAGTTTTAAATCAAGGGCATTTATTTGCTGATAGATTAATTTGATATTTAGATCATTGGAATAGAAGATAAGCTCAAGTGGCTACTTAAAAATAGCGAACCCATTTATTTTTTCCTATCAAAGGCAAGAAGTCTTCTTGAGGAAGCTAGAGAATATTTATTGGGACCATCTGGAGATACTTGTGAATAGTGCACTTTATGTTCCTCGAAATAACCGTATTATTCACATCAGTATTGTAGCATCAGGGGCCAGCTCTGAGGAACCACAAAGCTCCATGAAGTACCACAGCAGGTTCATAGTCCCTGGGTCAAAGTCACCTGCAGCTCAGTGGGTTGTGATATTTGGGGAGCATTTGGAGCTTCTGTGTTAGGAGAGCAAAAGTCATAGCCTTAAGTAATAGACATGTCATTCTTTCATATTATTGAAATACCAGTGTTGATATGTTCAAGGTTTTAACTATCATGTAACTTAAATTCTTTTCACTTAGGCAGGTGTGGGTAGGATACAAGGTTTATGTATAAAAAAATTAGGGGAAGCTGAATGTGGGTCATTAATTGTGACAGACACTAATATGAGATATTAATAGGGAAAATGAAGTGAGGGGCATTTGGGAACTCTTTACCACTTTCCTGTTTTTGTTTGGTAACTTAAAGTTTTCTGAAATAAAATGTTAAAAAGTAATTTATATATAGAAATAAGCTTCGCTTCTGTAAACAGTTACCTTTTGAAAGTATAAATTTATAGTGGAGATCCAATAGCTAATTGTGGAATAAAAGGACATTTCAGTTACCGTATCATGCAAAAAAATTTGTTAAGATTTATTTTATTTATTTGGAAAATAGAGTGACCGAGAGGGAGGGAGAGACACAAAGAAAAAGAGGTATTTCACCTGTTATCTGCTGGTTCACTGGCCAAATGGCCGCAATAGCTAAGGCTGAGACAGGTCAAAGTCAGGAACCCAGAACACCATCCAGGTCTCCCGTTTGAGTAGAAGGGCCCCAAGTACTTGGTTCATCTTCAGCTGCTTTCCCAGACTCATTAGCAGAGAACTAGATTGGAAGCGGAGCATCTGGGACTGGAACCCATGCTCCAGTATGGGGTGCTGATGTTACAACATACAGCTTAACCTGCTGCACACAACACTGGCCCCAATATAGAATTTTTCATATGTTGTGTAGTCAGTTATGGTACATTCCACCACTAACTCCTCCTGTTTGTTCAAAGTAGAAAATGACTTTGTAGCTCTTGAAATTTCCTAATTATTTCCCAAGGAAGAATGGATTGTTACTGATAAAACATTTTATCCCATTGTAGAAATAGCAGCTGTGTTCAAAGCTGGTTCATGCCTTCAGGATCCTCAAATCAATGTAGTTAGTTAACCTCGGAGAGACAGAATAGCTTTTAAAACCTCGTAAGAAGACACATTTCTTGCATGTTCGTTTTAACTGCGGATTACAGTTAGCATCATGGAGACAGGTTTCATACCACGTGTGCTACCAGCCCTGGGTCTCCTTATTGAAGATCCTAGAGGGAGGAGGAAGAAGAGTTGGAGCATGAGTGGGAGGCAGTGCAGGGTGGGAAGTAGCACTGTGTTCCTAAATCTGCATAAATGAAATATATGGAAGTTTTATAACTTAAACAGAATTTTGAAAAAAGATGAATTTGACAACAAAAGAATTAAAAGCATATTTTATTTATAAAAAGAAAAAATGCTAGGTCCCCAAAGAGCAAGGGTATGTCCACCTTACCCTTTCTTATTTTAAAGGAAATGACATTAACAAGATCGTGTTTCCGTATTTGCCCATTCTGCGTTTTTGTTGTCTCTTGTAGAGCTTTTGCTTCTCTCTGCATTTACCTGTACCCTGGTTCCGTGAGATGTGCCTCAGACTGTGAACAACTGTGGCGCTCACCCTTTCAGCAGCTTCCTTGAGCTTTTCTGAGCCGGCTGCTGACTTTAAAGTCAGTTTCTGCTCTCCTGAAGCTCACAGTGAAGCACCAGAGACAGCCACACAATGAGTTATTTTATTGAAGTAGCTCAGAGAGTGAGAGATGTGGGGGCACAGCAAAGGATTGTTCTGTCCACCACAGAGGAGTAGGTATTTGCATTGACTCTTACAAAAAGAGCAGGAATTGGCTTGAGAGGGAAAGTCAGGGAGGGGAATTGTGTATGGCCTATTCTGGGATAAAGAAACAGTTAAACAGAACATTTAAAATCAGATGACTAGAGGCCAGCGCTGCAGCTCACTAGGTTAATCCTCTGCCTTGCGGCGCCAGCACACAGGGTTCTAGTCCCGGTCGGGGCGCCGGATTCTGTCCCAGTTGCCCCTCTTCCAGGCCAGCTCTCTGCTGTGGCCACGGAGTGCAGTGGAGGATGGCCCAAGTGCTTGGGCCCTGCATCCCATGGGAGACCAGGAGAAGCACCTGGCTCCTGGCTTCGAATCAGCGTGGTGCGCTGGCCGCAGCGCGCCAGCCGCGGCGGCTATTGGAGAGTGAACCAATGGCAAAGGAAGACCTTTCTCTCTGTCTCTCTCTCTCACTGTCCACTCTGCCTGTCAAAAAAAAAAAAAAAAAAAATCAGATGACTAGAATCTTCTGGAAGTTTTGAGTCTGGCTGGAAATGACCCTAGAATGATAAGTGGAACAAGGTAATAAAGAACAGACTTTCCAGTAGGATTGCCTCCTTCCCTCCCTCCCTTCCTCCCTCCCTCCCTTCCTTCCTTCCTCTTTCTTAAGATTTATTTATTTGTTTGAAAGAGTGAGAGGGAGAGAAAGGGAGAGGTTCCATTCACTGGTTCACTCCCCAGGTGGCTGTAATGGCCAAGGCTGGGCCAGGTGGAAGCCAGGAGCTCCTGCCAGGTCTCCTACATGGGTACAGGTGCCCAAGAACTCGGACCATCTTCTGCTGCTTTCCCAGGCCATTGACAGGGAGCTGGAGCAGCTAGGACATGAACCAGCATGCGTATGGGATGCCAGCATTGCAGGCACCTGCTTTACCTGCTTTGCCACAACACTGGCCCCACATATTTTCTTATCCAGAACAGGACTTGGAAGTGAAAGGAGAACTACGAGCAGTTAACCCTGGACAGCAATCATATGCAGACACACAGATGAGGGTGAACTGAGATTCTGATCACTCTAGTTGAAAGCCATGTTCAGGGATTTGTGCTTTAAACAGGATAGCAATGTGTATACTTTGCTTCTGGAAGGATGACCTTGCGATTAATGTGGCGAATAGGGCTTTAGTTACAGTGTGGCAGGATCCATGAATGGGAGGCTAGTTTGGGAAAGTGGTGTCCACTCCGGCAGTGGGAACAGGGTAGATCTGAGAGCTAATGAGTGGGATGGAACTTGAGTGACCTTTGGTTGCTTGTGTAGGGTGTGAGGGAGAATAGTGCAGGAGAAAAATTGTCTTGGATGCCTCTCATCACTGTGGCTATCTGATGTCTAAGCAGACGGAGGGTCATTCGGTGAATCAGAATACGGGGAAGACACTGTTTCTGGAAAGAACTAGAGGATATGCAGCTGCGATGCAGCAGTTGAATGTGAGTGTACAACTATGTAGTGAGGCCAGAGCTGGAGGGACATGGCTCTGACCATGACTGGGAAGACAGGAAGGGAATGAGAAGTGGGTATACTGGAAGCAATGGAGGAGAATTCAGATACCAGGACGTTTTGAGGACCAAAGGGCGTGAAGTGAGGGAGGGATTGGTGCCCTTCCCCTGAGCAGCATTGGTGGTGTCAGGCAGAAGACGGCTTGTGTTCATGAATGGACCCAAAGAATGAAAGGATTTAGAGAGCCTGTCCTTTGGCTACCTTGCATGACTGGGGCCTTGTGTTGTTAAAGATTTTTTTTATCTTCATGCATTTCGAATGTATAATATTTAGAATTTAATGCTGCTTGAAGCCAGATGAGGAGGGTATCTCTCATTTTCTTAGAGAAATTTTTCAAATCTCCCTCTCCAGTTTTTTGTCATCCTTGCTCTTTTGAGATTTAAAGTTTCCTCTCATTTCGCTTAAGGGGAAGCATATTGTAGTAACTGTCATTCTGTAATGTCACTCGTGACAATATGCAGTAGGTCCCTGTTTTTGTAGTCTGGGAATGGAGGGAACCTAATGTGCTAGGGAGGATTGCTATTGGGGCCATCAAGAGCAAATGAGTTCATCTTTATTTATTATCTTACTCACCAGTATTTATTTTTAAGATTTTATTTATTTATTTGAGAGGCAGAGTTACAGAGAGAGAGACACACACACACATAGAGACAGATAGAAAGGTCTTCCATCAATGGTTCACTCCCCAAATGGATGCAACAGCTGGAGCTGAGCAGATCTGAAGCCAGGAACCAGGAACTTCTTCTGGGTCTCCCATGTGGGTGCAGAGTCCAAGGACTTCAGCCATCTTCCATTGCTTACCCAGGCCATAAGCAGAGAGCTGGATTGGAAGAGGAGCAGCCAGGACATGAACTGGTGCCCATATGGGATGGTAGCACTGCAGGCAGAGGCTTAGCCCACTGTATCACAGTACCGGCCCCAGCAGTATTTTTTTTTTTTTTGAACAACAGTTATTTATTTGAAAGGCAGCATTATACACACACACACACACACACACACACAAACACATCTTCCAACTGCAGGTTCATTCCCCAAATGGCAACAATGGCTGGGGCTGGAGCTTCTTCTGGGTCTCCCACATAGGTTACAGGGACTCGAACACTTGGGCCATCTCCCACTGCTTTTTCTGGGCATGTTAGCAGGGAGCTGGATTGGAAGTGGAGCAGCCGGGACCTGAACCAGTGCCCACAAGGGATGCTGGCATCCCAGGTGGTGGCTTTACTCCCTGTGCCACAATGCTGGCCCCCCGCAGTGTTTGTTTAGCTCACTGTGCTAGGTTCAGTTTTAGAGAGTACCCCCTATGGGGCCGGCACTGTGGCTCACTTGGTTAATCCTCTGCCTCCGGCACCGGCATCCCATATGGGCACTGGGTTCTAGTCCCGGTGGCTCCTCTTCCAGTCCAGCCCCCTGCTGTGGCCCGGGAGGGCAGTGGGGGATGGTCCAAGTGCTTGGGCCCCTGTACCTGCATGGGAGGCCAGGAAGATGCACCTGGCTCCTGGCTGGATCAGCGCAGCACGCCGGCCATAGCGGCCATTTTGGGGATGATCCAATGGAAGGAAGACCTTTCTCTGTGTCTCTCTCTCTGTCTATAACTCAACTTGTCAAATTAAAAAAAAAAAAAGAGAGAGAGAGCAAGTACCCTTGTCACTGCAGAGGGAAGAGAGTTGGAGGGAAGCATGGTCCACAGGGTCAGTTGTTCCAAAGCAGTCAAGTAAAATTAGGCTGGAAGACCTTGCTTCGGCCTCAGGAAGTTCTTGGTAATGTTGGTAATGTTGGGCAGAGCAGCTGGCAGCAGGGGGCAGAGGGTGGGCTGCATCCAGTTCCTCTGACAATCGGCAGTGACAGAGAGATGAGGTTGGGGAGCGTTGACTGGGTGGCTTTCCTGAGGACTTGGCTGGAACCCTTCTATCTTCTCTTCTGTTCTTCTAGAACCTATATTTTGGGACTTGGAAGAAAGCTTTGCAGAATTTCTCCAACTTCAAGATTGTTGATAGTTGTATTCTCTGTCTTGAACCAAAGGATTTAATACTAAGGATGAAATCTTAAATAGCTGAGAAGATTTGAGAGTTTATGGTTCAAGGTTAGGCCATTTTGACTTTGAAATAAGTCAGTGAGAACAGAAGTGTTTGGTTCTGGGTTTGTTCTATGCTGGTGTTTGAAATTAGTAGAAAACCTGCCATTTAGGGGTGTGTGCTTAAATCCGGATGGGGCTCTTGCTTAACTCCAGAGTGTGGTATCAGTGGAGAGGAAAAAATAGCAACAAGATGAGCTTTCCCCACGGAGGCAAGAACAGACCTTTGCTTTTCACACATGGACTGTAAGTGTGGCCTGCTTGCTAAGTGTGGCTAAAGACCATGAAGCCGCGTCGGCAGCCGAGTCGAGGCTGGGATTGCTAACCAGTGGCTCTCCGAGAGACCGAAAGGAAAATCCCGTCTTGTGTTTCTTATTCACTTCACTCCATGTCCATGGGGATGCAGCATTTGTGAAGGAATCAATTATCCATTTGTTAGTCAGAGGAGCCTTACAAATTCTACATTAGCAGATTGATTTCTTAGGTTCACTGTTGGGGGACCGATAGCTTAAGGTGGGATGACGAGGAGTGTCAGGGGAAAAGAAGTTGCCACAAAAGAACACCATTAAAAGCAGCTTTCCAAATGACCATGAATTTATTCCTAATTGAAGTGCTGACATAATCCATACTAAGTGTATTTATTTCAAGCATCTTACATTAGGTCATTGATTATCACATGAGGTGTACGTGTTGGTTAATTTTGCTTTTTCTTTAAATTTAAGAACATGAGGCTTCCTGTAGTGAACTTGGATTTAGAAGGTGTGTGCTGGTCCTTGCCCCCTGCTGTGTACTCACCTTTTTTTTTTTTTTTTTCCATTAAGGAAACATTTTTGTATGTTCTATAGTGTCAGCTTGACATTATTGATTTTTGAACAAATTCACTTATATTGTCCAGAATTCCAAACATGCCTCCATTAGGAATAAAATTGTAGCTAATGGAAAATGCATCTGAGACCATTTTTCTCTGGTCTTCTTTTCCCTGTGCCCTTCTCTTTCCCACGTTTACTCCAGTGTCCACTGGCTCTGCAGGCACACTTGCCAGCTGGTCTTTAGATGGGGCATCTTCTACTCATCATCTGTTCTGGGAAAAGGTAAAGAAAAATCAGTCACTGGGAAATCCAGAGTCCCACTTCGTCATTTCCTTCCCAAGTTTGAGGAAATCTCACTACCCCCTTCTCTTTTTCCTATTTCTTTTGCTGTTGTTGTATCTTGGTTTCTAGTATATAGAAATGGAGTAGAAAAGGCCCAGAAAGACAGTTGTCACACATTCACACTCATCTGCAGAAAGCAGACGCTGACCACATGGAAGTAAAGACTAAGAGTGGTCACAAGAAAGTGGAGGCAGGGGAAGCAGGTGTAAAGGGAAGTGGGGTAATAAAGAGGAACCAAAATACAGTTAGAGGGGCCCATGCTATGGCACAGTGGGTTAAAGCCCCGGCCTACAGTGCTGGCATCCCATATAGGCGCCAGTTCAAGTCCTGGCTGCTCCTCTTCTGATCCAGCTCTCTGCCATGGCCTGGGAAAGCAGTGGAGGATGGCCCAAGACCTTGGACCCCTGCGCCCGCGTGGGAGACTGGGAGGAAGCTCCTGGCTCTTGGCTTTGGATCAGTCTAGCTCTGACTGTTGCGGCTATTTGGGCAGTGAACCGGCAGATGGAAGGTCTCTCTCTCTCTCTCTCTGCCTCTCCTCTTCTGTCTGTGTAACTCTGACTTTCAAATAAATAAATAAACCTTTAAAAAACTGCAGTTAGGTAGCAGGAGTGAGTTCTCATGTTCTGCAGCACAGTGCAGTGACTATAGTGTAAGAGAATTCACTATATCCGGTAAAGGACTGGAAGAGAGGAGATCGAAGGTTCCAGCACCAAGAAATGATAAATGTTTAAGGAGATGGAAATGTTAATTTGATTTGATCATTACATGTTGTATACATGAATCAGATTTTTACACTGTAATCCATAAATATCTGTAATTACTATGTGTCAAATTTTTCTAAAGAATAAAATAGAAGGGAGGAAAAAAAAGCGGTAGGTATATGTAGCCATTGCATATTTATGAGCAGGGGAGCTGTGGATGCCAGGCCAGTTGCATGCTTATTGCATGCAATACTTGTAATAGAAAACCTCTTACATTTTTGTTTTCTGTTAAACATTGTGGAGAGCTGTTATAGAATCAGAATATGCATAGTGATGTTATCACTGAAAATAAAGATACCCTTCAGAAACATTTTTCAAATTTGAAGCAGTATAAGAACAATGTCCATTTTTGTGCATCCTGGCTAAAACTAGGTGCCTAAAAAAAAGCTTCACTGATTCCATAGACCAAATACCTCAGTGCTTTAGTTTACATGTGCTTGTTGTTAGTGAGATTGACTCTTGTTCTTTTGTTTTGAAAAATAGATTTATTTTCATTTTATTTGAAAGAGAGGCAGAAAGACAGAAAAACATAGATAATCTATTGGTTCACTCTCCAAATGCCAACAACAGCCAGGAGTGGGCGAGGCTGAAGCCAGGAGCCAGGAACTCCATCTGTGTCTCCTGTGTAGGTGACAGCGACCCAAGAATCGCGTCATCATCGCCTGCCTCCCAGGATGTGCATTAGTGGGAAGCTGGATCTGAACTAGAAATTCTGATATGAGATGCAGATGTTCCAAGCAGTGATTTAGCTATTGGGCCAAATGCCTACCCCAGACTCTTATTCTTGTTTACCTATAATTTTTACTCTCTTTCTTGTGAGTTGACTGTTGGTTTGATTTTAGTGAGTAAAAAATTCGAATTTCTTCATAAACTACTCTTAAGAAAACTAAGATGTGCAATAAACTCCAAAGCCATTGGTGTTTTACATAGCAAAGGGTAAATAGCCTTCATTTTTAATGACTTCTGAATCAATTTAAAAATTACATGTCTCCCAGCAGTGAAACACTCTATCTCAGGATTCATGCTTAAAACTTACAGTTTAAGATTAGGGTTTTTACTGATGTATTAACTAGCTTTGCTCTTCAGTTGTATTTAATTTGACCCAAGAGATAGAAAATATTTGTACTCTCACTTTAAGACAAAGAAGGGAAGGAGGTAGTAAATCATCATGTACTGCCTACTTCATTTTCTCAATGAGTCAGTCCCTGCGATTGCATTGACTTGGGGGAAGATATAATTCAAGTATAATTTATAATAATTTAAAGATAATCACTAGTAAAATAAGAGTAGATTGAATAGAAAAGAGAATTTGAGCAGTGTTGCAAAAAAAATAAATATGAAATGAGGAAATATAATTTGAAAAACTATAACATAGCAACTAAGGCAAGGCTTGATGTTGCAGATACTGTTGCTTAAAAGATGTCTAGCTCTGAAGGACATACATTCCACAAAATGATAGAAGCAAAAAGTAAGAGGCGAGAAAAATATACTATAAATGAAAACAGTGTGATGGTGATTGATATGTGATGAAGATTAAGGCAATAAGAACATTAATCAGAGAACATATAATGCTGTATTTACATTTACAAGCTAACAGGAAAAAATAGCAGTTATACCCTTTGAAATGTCAAATTTATATGGGATCTAATATCCAAGTCAAAAATTCATTTTAAATTCAAGAAGAAAAGAACAAAACTGCTTGTATTTGTGATATAGTTTAGCCTATTTTTGTCTGTTGTATAAGTGAGATCATATTATATGTAATTCCAAAAATTTAGGGTGGTGCTGGCATTTAGTCTATTGATTAAGATACCTCTACCCCACATTGGAGTGCCTGAGTTTGGTCCTTAGCTTTGGCCTTTGATTCTATCTTCCTGCCAATACCCAGCCTGTGAGGCAGTGGTTATGGCCCGGCTAATTTGGTTCCTGGAACTCTTTTGGAGACCTAGATTGAGTTTCCAGCTCCTTGTTACATCCTGGTCCAATCCTGGCTGTTGAAGGTATTTGGAGAGTGATCCAGTGAATGCAAGGACTCCTTCTTTCTTTTGGCTTTTCAAATAAGTAAATACATACATTTTTTCAAATTCATTAAAAAATGGGATTAAAACATGTTTATTTTCATGCTAGAAGTGTTGAAACCCAAGGCCAGCATTATGGCTTTGTGGGTAGAGCTGCCGCCTGTGACACTAGCATCCCATATGGGTGCCAGTTCATGTCTCAGCTGCTCTACTTCCAGTCCAGCTCCCTGCTAATGGCCCAAGTGTTTGGACCTCTGCCATCCACATGGGAGACCTAGAAGAAGCCGCTGGCTCCTAGCTTTGGCCTGGCCTAGTGCTTGCTGTTGTGGCCATCGAGGAGGTGAACCAGCAGGTGGAAGATCTCTGTTTCCTCCCCTCTCTCTGTAACTGACTTTCAAAATAAATCTTTAAGAGTTTTTAAATCATATTAATATGTATTAATAATCATATTAATATATATATGTGTGTGTATATCCTTAAAAGTTTATGGAAAATACATACTACAAGAAAACTATGGACTTCAACATTTTTTACACCAAAAAGAAACACTTTTTAATGCCATTTTCCATGAACTTTTCAAATTATATGTCAGGAATGAGGCAAACATGCTTACTGTCATTGCTACTCCAAGTCATTTACTCCTAGAGTAAAACTGTCAAACAAGGATAAGACCCCTAAGGGGAAAAGTATGGCACTTTGTTTGGAGACATTGAAGAAGACCCAAATAAATAGAAGAATGAGCCATGTTTATGTATTAGAGGTATCAAAATTGTCAAGATAACAAAAGGAAAGTTGTCAACATTTTGCCATTAAGTGCAGGCAGGTGCATTTGCTACCCATTACATTTGTTAGCCAAAGATACCTTTGTGTGTGTGTGTGTGTGTGTGTGTGTGTGTGTGTTTGACAGGCAGAGTGGACAGTGAGAGAGAGACAGAGAGAAAGGTCTTCCTTTGCCATTGGTTCACCCTCCAATGGCCGCCACGACCGGCGCACCGTGCTGACCCGATGGCAGGAGCCAGGTACTTATCCTGGTCTCCCATGGGGTGCAGGGCCCAAGTACTCGGGCCATTCTCCACTGCACTCCCTGGCCACAGCAGAGAGCCTGCCTGGAAGAGGGGCAACTGGGACAGAATCCAGTGCCCCGACTGGGACTAGAACCCGGCGTGCCGGCGCCACAAGGTGGAGGATTAGCCTAGTGAGCCGCCGCACCGGCCCAAAGATACCTTTTATGATACTGAGGAATTTATCTCCTAGCATGCTGAGAGTTTTTGCCAAGAATGAGGGTTGAGTTTCATAAAACAACAACAGCAACAAAACTTTCTGCATCTTTGAGATGATCCTATGAATTTTCTTTTATTAATATAGAAAATTATATTGATTAATTCCTCTGTGTTAAGCCAGCCTTGTGTTTCTGTAATCAATTTTTGGCTTTTCTCTATATGTTGACTTTGTTAATAGCTTCTTCAGGATTTATCCATTTATGTTAATGAATGCAATTTGCTTATATCTTCTTTTTCATCCTTACTGAATTTTGTTATAAGAGTGTACTGACTTGGTAAAATGAGTTTGAAGTGTTTCATTTTAATTCCATTCCCTGGAAGAATTAATGTATGATTGGAATTTGGTATTCTTTGAATTTTTTCTCATGAAGTTAATATTCTAGTGACTGAACTTGATTATAAATAAAATACATAGTAAGATAGGTAGTGATCAGGGCTGAGGAAATAAGAAAAACAGTGAGGAGTTATAAATGTTTTGGTAAAATGTTAAAATTTTAGATAGGTGGGCCAGTGAGTCATGATTTCTGGGGGAGAGCAGGTGGACAAGCATTCCTGGTATCAGGCGAACAAAAAAGAAAAGGCTGAATGGCTTGAGAACCTTCAAGAGGTCATCAGGAATAGAGAAAACCAGGGGGAGAGGAGATGAGGTCAGATGTTAGACGGAGGGCTGGAGCTGGATCATTCCTGTGAGGTCATAGTAGAACCTTGGCTTTTATCCTGAGAAGAGAGGCCAGTGGAAGGTTTTAAACAAAGGAGCAACATCTTAAAAATCTGCCAACAGCATCACTCTGTTGACTTGCTGAGAACAGATTTCTGAGAGTTAGGGCAGCAGGGGGATAAGTAGTCAGAAGATTATTATGAAAAACAACATAAAAATGGTGATGGCTTGGGTCATTACGCAAGCTGTAGGTGTGGTGACGTGTGGTCCAAGTCCAAATAGATTCTGTCTTACCAGGTGATGGGAATTGCTGACCAGTCCCCTGTAGACCGAGAAAGACAGGAGCCAGTGTGGGTGCAAGGTTTTTCCTTGTGCAGCTGGCAGAACATAGGCGTCAGTAGTTGAGAAGGAGGAGGCCCTTCAGAAGGGAAAGTTAGGACCTTGGCTTTGGATATATTTTTACTGAAATGTTACCAGACGTGTGAGTTTATATAAAATAAACAGTCTTTATGTTGTTTTGGAATAGGGAGCTGTCCAGAGTGGGGTTATAGAATTTGGGAGTCATTCCATGACCTGGGAAAGAATACCAATGTTGAGAGTATAAATGTAAAAGAGAGGAGGTATGAGGACCGAACTCTGGTGTCTGGAGATCAGGGGGTGATGTGTTGGCACAGCAGAGACTGAGAAGGAGCTGCCAGAAGTCTAAAAGAAAGACCCGAGAAGTGTGATGTGCCAGAAGCAAAGAGAAGGGGTTATCAGCAGTGTTGCAGTCTCTGGGTAAATTAGGACCATTAGGGTTGGCAACGGTAGAGTCATTTTATGCTTTTTTGTCTAAGATTAATTTATTTGAAAGGCAGTGTTACAGAGAAAGAGATCCTCCATCTGCTGGTTCACCTCCAACATGGCTGCAATGACTGGGCTGGGCCAGGCCGAAGCCAGGAGCTAGGAGCTTCCTCCTGGTCTCCCATGTGGGTGCAGAGGTCCAAGAACTTGGGCCAGCCTCCCCTGCTTTCCTAGGCGCATTAGCAGGGAACTGGATTGAAAGTGGAACAGCTGAAACTCAAAGCTGTGCCCATATGGGATGCCTGTGCTGCAGGCCATGGCATTAACCCTCTGCACCACAGCACTGGCCCCAAGTCATTTTGTCTTAAAACTCACAGGGAAGAACAAATATTTGAGAAAAGCCAAGGAAAATATGAACACTGGTAACTGGGACCTGTCACGGCAGTTATCAGAGTGTTCTGTACACTCCTCATAATTAAATCAATGTTGACTTGATACAGAAGTGACGGAGGCCATAACTGAAAACTCAGAAGGTCAGCACAGTGTATATAAATATTCATTATACAATAAGCATAGTTCCTTTAAGAGCAGAAGATGAATTACTAAATGAATAGTGGTAGCCCAATTGGGTATTCATTTGGAAGAAATCAAATGAATCCTGAAAAGATTAGACTTAATTAAAGAACTAAAGCAATAACTATCCTTTAAAAGAAATATGCCACTATGCAATGTCTGAGTGAATATTATGCCTCATCCCCTAAAAGTAGTAAAAGAGCTCTTATAAGTTGCCAAGGCAATAGACATTTTAGTAGAGAAAATGAGAGATGTGAACAAGCAGTTTACAGAAATGCAAGTTAGTTAGTCAAGAGATTTAAGAAAAATGTTTAAGTTTATTAGGGAAGTGAATCAATGAATATTGATTATTGGCAGATAGAAACCAAAAAAAAAACCACTTTTATTGTTAGCAGAGTTATGAAAGAAAGAGGATTCTCACAATTTTTAGGTCTGATTTTTCCCCCCTGTGATGTTACTAATGTGATGATACACATAATTTCTGTTCAGGGAGAAACACATTGTAATGAAAAGTTTGGTTTATTTGTGCTTGGGATACATTGTGCAGCCTTGCCCCTAAGTGGGCTTTAGTTGACTCACATAAACTCTTGAGTTCTTTTCCTCATTCTGAGGTGGAGGTAACCACTATTAGCAGACTGCTTTATTCTCTGGTAGATTTCCAGATCATGTGTATACAGGAGGCCATTAGAAATGGTACAGTGTGATTACTATTAGGACAGTACCAAAGTCCAAGAACTAGTCAGACAAATTTTGCCATATATATGAAAGGAATTATACTTCTAAATGTAAACTGTGGTCAAGAAGGGCCTTAATAGAAGGCTTGGCTTCCTGATTGCATTCAGCATTGGGTCTCAGTTTTGTGTGTGCGGGAACAGTGCTGTCCACTCGAATATTCCTCACTAATGAAAATGTTCTGTGACCCGTCTGCTTCCCAGTACAGTAGCCTCTCTCAACACAGCAGATGTTGAGCACCTGCCTTGTGTTAGTGTACCTGATGAACTGTATTTTTAATTTTACTTACTTTTAATTAACTTTTTAAAATTGTCACATGTGAGTTGTACAGCGTTGGACAGGATAGGAAACTTAGGCTGCACGCATCCATTAAACTTTAATTTGAGGCTGATTATAACCAGGTTACAATTAAATTATAATTAGAGGTATGTGTGGTTTATATGAGGGAACTTCAAAAAGTTCATGGAAAATGCAATTAAAAGGTAAGTCTGTTTTGGTATAAAAATTTTGGAATTCAAGCATCATTTTTTCATTATGTGCTTGAAGACTTCTTTTTGTTCCTACTAAAATGGATATTGAAATTTTGTTTAAACAAAACAATAAGGAAGCTGTTAACAGGAGATGTTCAATTTGAGGAATTTAGAAGCTGGACACACAGACTTTAGCCAGCAGTCAGCTATAATCTGCTTTGTACTTCCCAGTTCCACTTTGTCTTTTTTTTTTTTTTTTTTTTTTTTTTTGATTTATTTATTTACTTGACCGGCAGAGTTAGAGAAGGAGAGGGAGGAAGGGAGGGAGGGAGGGAGGAGAGGGAGAGGGAGAGAGAATTTTCTATCTGCTGATTCACTCACCAAATGGCCACAATGCTGGGACCGGGCCTGTCGAAAGCCAGAAGTCAGGAGCTTCTTCCAGGTCTCCCATGTGGATGCAGGGAGCCAAGTGCT
Organism: Oryctolagus cuniculus; assembly: GCF_964237555.1. Taxonomy (NCBI): domain Eukaryota; kingdom Metazoa; phylum Chordata; class Mammalia; order Lagomorpha; family Leporidae; genus Oryctolagus; species Oryctolagus cuniculus. Next base: position 28,901,676 of record NC_091447.1, on the reverse strand, counting down.
TGGGCCATCTTCTTCTGCTTTCCCAGGCGTGTTGTCAGGGAGCTGGATTGGAAGTGAAACAGCTGGGACTCACATCAGCACCCATATGGGGTGCTGGTGCCCCAGGTGGCAGCTTTGCCTGCTGTGCCACAGCGCTGCTCCCTGGTTTTGACTCTGTGGGTTCCTTACTGCACCACACCAGATTCCCGGTGCAGTACACATCTCTGTGTCTTCCTTTTCAGGGTGCAGCTCTGCTCTTTCCTGTGCCATGGGCTTTGTGTATCCTCCTGTGGAACTGATCAGACACTTGCCTCTTCTAACAGTCTAGGAGCTTTTATGGAACTAGCTTGTTTTTCATGGACTGATCCCAAGAATGTTGTTGGTGTCACATGTGGAAATTAATGGGAAAATGGCTTCTGTAGCCAGCAGGCTCAGCTTTTACGTGGGAGTGACTCCCAAGAGGCAGTGGCCTTTCCAAGGTCTAGGAGTGTCAGTCTGTCTTGACATTTGCTTCCTGGCTTGGAGATACATTCTAGTTGAGAACTCAGCATTTCATTTTTTCTATTTCTGAAGCAAGTCAAACAACACTTATTTGCATGCTCATGTTGTAACTGCTATAGGCATATGTTTCTTTTCACGGTTAGTTTGTTCCTGCAGTGCTTTGTATAAAGTAGTTGGGAACTGTCATTATTTAAGAAGCTTGCTATTTTTTAATGTTAGTATTCACTGATTTTTTTCTTCTGTTAGAAAAATTCATCTGTGTGAATATTTTAGTAAGCATACATAACAAAGTGTAAAAATATTTAAAATACAATTGTGTGATTACTCTTTGGAAAACACATGCAAAGTAAGAAGCCTGATTCCTATCCTTGCAGATTTTTAAATTTGAGATAACTCAAAAGAATGGGTCTGACAAAGTTAATGTCAAGTAGGCCCTTAGGTTACCCCAGAAAATACTGAGCATAAATAAAAAATAATTAGAAGAACAAATATGTTGGTTGATGTGACAAACTAAAACTTTCATTTATTTACGTAATGGTTGTTATTTTGGCTTTCATTTGTCTTATTCTTTTAAGGGATTTTGGTGGGGAAAGAAATTTAGAAATGTGGAATAAATGCAACAGAACAGATTAAAAAGGCATATAAGCATAACAGCTAATATTTCGCCAGAATGTCAGGTAGATGAAATAGATTTCCGAGGGCAGGGGTGGCTGAGGGGCTGAGAGTCTGGGTTTCTGGCCTTACCACGTCAGTTTCACATGAGCAGACATTTGTTTATTGATAGACATTTTTCTGAAGTTCTGTATGTCCTCTCTTCGTGTTTTATAGAGTCCTGTGAAGATAAATCAGATTAGCCTGGATGAAAGTGGAGAACACATGGGTGTGTGTTCAGAGGATGGCAAGGTAAGGAGACAGCCTGGTCACATGAAGGTGGCACTCTGAGTTTGAGGGCTACAGTTTTACCTGACCTCAGGTGATCGGAAAAGCACTCTGCTTACGACATACCTGCGTTAGGGAGACCTTGATTATTCTTTTTGAGTATTGGACTTACTTCCGATTGCTCATAATTAAAGTAAAATATATTTTTGCACAAATGTGCCTTAGGAAAAGTAATTACAAGAATGTCAATAATGTAACTGGTATGAAGCTGATTAACAGCTGTGGTATGGTGATGTGTCAGCTCGGTCATTACTGCTGTGCCACTTCTACTGCAGTGACTAGTCTGCAGTTCTTGCAAGACAGTAGTTTAGGGCCTCTGTGCCATAAATCCACAAAATTGGATTTTGTGGGCATGATTTCTGTGGGCTGGTGGTTTTCATTTTCACACACAAGTTATGAATGTTTCTCTTGAATTATAGAATCTTTTGATAAGCAATCATAGTTTATCAGCAAAATAAAGTGTCTTACAATGGCCACATTAAATAAATGTAAAATCAATATATGTACAGTTTTCTAAAAATCTGGCACCTACTTCCTCGACCGAGGACATACATCACTGGTGCAGTGTATAACTAACAATTATCAGTGCTTCTTGCTGATGTTGAGCTGCGACATTTAGTGGTTGTGGTGATTGATTTTCCACTTATAAGAATGTCTTCTTTGTTTTTAAGTCGATGGAAGTCTTTTCTAACTGTTGGTGTGTGATGATAAAATTCTAACACACAGTGTATTTAAGCCACTTTTCTAAGGTAACAGTTTTAAGAAGAGAGTGCATTAAGAATTGTTATATAACCTACATCTTCCTTACTGAATAGCGATTTCCTAGTCTAATTTTGTATTTTTTTAAACTTTTTTATTTTATTTATTTGAAAGTCAGAGTTACACAGAGAGAGGGGAGGCAGAGAGATAGAGAGTGGTCTTCCATCCGCTGGTTCACTCCCCAGATGTCCGCAAAGGCCGGAGCTGCACTGATCCGAAGCCAGGAACCAGGAGCTTCTTCTGGGTCTCCCATGTGGGTGCAGGGCCCCAAGGACTTGGGCCATCTTCTGCTGCTTTCCCAGGCCTTAGCAGAAAGCTGGATAGGAAGTGGAGCCGCCGGGTCTCAAACTGGTGCCCATATGGGATGCCAGTACTGCAGGCAATGGCTTTACCTGCTACGCCACAGTGCTGGCCCCAACTAATTTTGTATTTTCATGTGCTCTAAATTCAATGGATCATTAGCAAGAATAAATTAAAAACAATACTAAGTGTGAAAGAAATATGCCCATTTATTTCTGCTAACAATGTTAGACCCATTAATCTGTTAACAAAAGCAATATGGAGTCCTCTTGACATACAAGAATGCATTTCATACATCTAAGGCTAATGTTGTGCAAAGAGTCTTTTAAAACAGTAATTGGAACACTCCTGCTTTCCAGAAAGCACCATCAAATTTTGCAGTGCTTTCTAAAATTCTGAGATGAGCAGTTGTGAGAGATGAGGAAGGAGTTGGTTTGTGCAGAAATTGAGAAGAATTAGCCTCATTATTGAAACATTTTTGTGTTCCTGTATTTATAAAGAAAGATGGTTTCATTTTTTTTAAAGCAAAGGATTCTTTCTGGGCTGATATCAAGTTAATTAAACTGTTTGGTCACAGAGAATATTTATTTTTTGAACTGGGAATGAATTTTTACTAAGTATTTGTCTAGAAATTTTTAAAGCTTTCAATGTTGAAGAATTATTATTAAATGTATTGGGGCAAAATATTTTAACTGCCAGCTCTGGTGGATCATGAGAAGACCCTGAAATATCTCACGGTATACTTCTTGGAAGACACATCTGTTTTTCTATTTTGGTAAAATTTATAAATGCTATATTTTGGTGCAGAATCATTGTATATTTTGAAAAATGACTTTCTCATATATTCTATTAGCAGTAGTAGATTTGAAAATAAATCTTACAGTACACCTTGCCATTTGTGAACATTGAAATGCTAGTCTAGAATGATGTGGTATAGTGGTTAGTGAAGATAAAAACATAAAGTTGTCTACAAGGATACACTCCAGATATCCAGATTAATGAATCTTTAAGTGGTGATTGTGATTTGTTTTTCTTTCTTTAGTGTATTAAAGAAAGGATATCTTTGGTATTTGCATTCAGTTTTTTTTTTTTTTTTTTAAGATTTACTTATTTGAAAGGCAGAGTTAGAAAGAAAGAGATCTTCCATCCGCTGTTTCACTCTCCAAGTGGCCACAACAGCCAGGACTGGGCCAGGCCAAAGCTGGGAGCCAGGAGCTTCTTCCCTTTCTGCCACATGGGTGCAGGAGTCCAAGTAATTGGGCCATGCTCCGCTGCTTTTCCAGACACATCAGCAGGAAGTTGGGTCAGAAGTGAGATATCCGGGACTCCACATTGTGCCCGAATGGGATGCTGGCATTGTAGGCAGCAGCTCAACCCATTGTGCCCCAACACCAGCTCCTGCATTCACTTATTTTTTTTTTTTAAAGATTTGTTTATTTATTTGAAAGACAAAGCTACGGAGAGGCAAAGGCAGAGACAGAGAGGTCTTCCATCCACTGATTCACTCCCTAGATGGCTACAATGGCTGGAGCTGCTCCGATCCAAAGCCAGGAGACTCCTCTGGGTCCTCCACGTGGGTGCAGGGGTCTAAGCACTTGGGCCATCCTCCACTGCTTTCCCAGGCCACAGCAGAGAGCTGGATCAGAAGTGGAGCAGCTAGGTCTCAAACTGGCGGCCATATGGGATGTGGCACTGCAGGTGGTGGCTTTACTTGCCATGCCACATTACTGGCCCCTGCACTCAATTTTCAAGTCGTAATTCTGTGACTCACTGCCAGTCTTTTTTGCCTATGACCTCTCAAGGCTTGAGTGCTACATTTTTGAGAAATACACAAGTATATCATTTGTGCATGCAGTTTCATTTTGTTAGCTTGTATTTTCACTTAACTTTCAGAATAAATACATACAAAGTTTATTTTCTGACCTCTTGCCTATGTTGCCTTTGTATATAAACTAGACTCTAATTTAGTATAAAGTCCTGGGTTGAAATATTTTTCTGTCTAAAATTTTGGAGATGTCATTCTCTTTTTTTCTCACTTTTTAAGACATGTCCAAGGACAGCCTACTTCTGTTCTTTTATAAAACATTATATATTTTTTTCATCCTGCACTGGAGCTTGGACTTAGAATAATTAGAACACGGAAATAATAATGATATTCTTGTAATTTCTTCTTGTCTAGAGCGTAGCAGGTCCTTTTGATCTGTATGCTGAAGTATTATTTTCATTTCAGGAAAGTTGACTGCACTTATAATTTTGATTATTGCTTCAGCTCCATTTTTCATTTCTTCAAAGAATTCCAGCAGTAGTTTAAGGCTGGAGACAGTATTGCTTTAGAAGCCATGAGCACAGCTGTGCGTTCTAGCTGCTGGGGCTGGCATTCAGCTTTGTGGAGGTGGCTTGTTGCCTGGCCTCCCAGTGCCCCCAGTGACTCAGCTGGGTGGTGGGCACAGTGGGACGCCTGTATGGAGATGTTGTATTACATATTGACTGTTTCTATTGGAACCATTCATCTCTAATCCTTTGCAATCTGGCTCTTCCCCTCCTCCATTATTGTTCAAGGTAAGAGGGAGAGTGGACAAACAGTGTTTGCTTTCTCCTTTTGTAGACAAGTGGTCACGTTGCGTGTTGCTCCACGTGCATTCTTTGCTTTCTCATTCTTTCTGCCTTCTCCTTTCTCTGCAGTCAGGGACAGTTTCTGTACTTATTTATTTTCTTTGCCAGTGTGCTTTTCTTCCAACATCCATGTCATCCCTTTTTAGTTTGGGGGTAGATTTTTATTCCGTTTGGCATTTCTGATTTTCCTGCAATCAATCTTTCCTATTTTCATATCAGCCTGATAAATACTTAATTTTTTAAAAATGTATAACCTCATGCCATGCCTCTAAAGTCTCAGGCAGTATGGACTGGTGATGAGGAGTGAAGTTACCCTGCCACCCTTTCCTGCGCGGCGTCAGGAAGGTTACCTGTACCTCTGTGTGCCTCAGTCTGTTTCCTTCCCTGTAACGTGAGGATGGAAACCAGCAGCAGCTTCATTGATTATGAAGGGATTAAATGAGTTAGTACATATAAATTGTTTGGAATAGTACCTAGAAGAGAAAAGCACTTAGTAGTTGTTAGTTATTTCTGTAATCATTATCACCCTCACCCTATTTTTCTGTTCCAGGTTTCTAGAAGTCTTTGACTTCTTAGGAGGTTGCCAAATATTTTTATAGTTTTTCTTTGGTTATTATTAACACAGTTTTAAAAGCATGTTTGTTTCTCCCCCTTGCTCTGAATGTTTGGAATGGTGGTGTGCAGTAATTTTTAAAGTTTATTTATTTATTTGAAAGGCAGAGCAACAGAAAAAGAAAGATCATCTATCTTCTGGTCCACTCCCCAAGTGCCTACAGGAGCAGATGCTGGGCCAGGATGAGGCCAGGAGGCTGGGACTGCACTGAAGTCTCCCACGTAGGTGGCAGGTGGCAGGGACACAAGGGCTTGAGCCGTCGCCTGCCGCCTCCCAGGGTGCATTTAGCAAGAAGCTCTGTTGGAAGCAGACCTGGAACTCCAACCTGTGGTGAAATGAGGTCTGGCAGTCACAAGTCACTGCACCACAGTGTCCACTCCAGTATTTTATTTTATTTCATTTTTTTCTTTTTTGACAGGCAGAGCTAGACAGTGGGAGAGAGAGACAAAGAGAAAGGTCTTCCTTCTGTTGGTTCACCCCCCAAAGGGCCGCTACAGCTGGCGCTGCACTGATCAGAAGCCAGGAGCCAGGTGCTTCCTCCAGGTCTCCCATGCGGGTGCAGGGCCCAAGCACCTGGGCCATCCTCCACTGCCTTCCTGGGCCACAGCAGAGAGCTGGACTGGAAGAGGAGCAACCAGGACTAGAACCTGGTGTGCCAGCGCCGCAGGTGGAGGATTAGCCTAGTGAGCCGCAGTGCCGGCCAACTCCAGTTTTTTAAACAGACCTTGTATATAATTTTGCTTGCTTTTTGAAAAAATTAATTTAAACAAATTTTTTATTCACTCCAGAACAGGGTGAGGAGTTCTTTTTGAACCTGAGTAATCACACAGAAGCAGTGTGGCCCTAGTTATTATAATGTTGGGTATGGCAGAATCATCCTCTTCAAAACCTTAGAATGAGAAGATTTGGGGGAAGTAGAAGCCTCTCTTGTCATCACCCCTTTTTGCTAATACTGTACCCTACTGTTGTCCCTCTGAGAGAGCCAGAGAAAGAAAAAGATCTTCTATCTGCTGGCTCACTCCTTAATTGGCAGCAGCCCAGGATGGGCCAGGCTGAAGCCAGGAGTCAGGAACTCCATCTGGATCTCTCACAAGGATGGCAGGGGCCCAAGATTTTAGGTGATCTTCTCCTGCCTTCCCAGGTGCATTAGTAGGAAGCTGGATTGGAAGCAGAGCAGTCAGGACTCAAACCAGCTCTCTGATATGGGATTGCTGGCATTGCAAATTGGCTTACCATTCTGCACCACAACACCAACCCCTTGGGTCCTTTTTACTGCCACTTGACATGTAATGGCAATTCATGTGTCTGTCCCCATTCTAATTCTTGACTTGTTATTTTTTGATCGGATGTTTGAGAGGGGCTGTTATGAGGAAAACACTAACTGGGGGCTGGGATCACGTTCTGGCCACCTCAGTCCTGATTCCTCTGCATCACGGGGGCTGTTGCCCCGTGTTCTGAGTGATAAATTTGTAGATTCCATGCCAAAGGGAGCAGGATTACACACTTTCCTCACTTTCTCATGGGGAAAATGTCTCTGTATTTCAGGTACTAAAATACATCACGTACTGTCTATGGTGCTCATGACTCTCTGGGTTTATTTTTAATGGAGATGCCTCGAGGCGTGGCAGCAGATTAACTGTGAGGCCCACAGTTTCGAATTCTTTTCCTCATTAAGTGTTTTTGTGGCAAATTCAAGGAAGTTGTCAGGTCTGCAGGGAATGCCAATTTCAAAAGGAGCCCTCTATTGTAACCTTTAATTATATGGTTTTTTTAAATAAAAGATTTATTTGTTTATTTGAAAGGCAGAGTTAGAGAAGAGATATATAGAAAGAGATCTTCCACTTACTTGTTCACTCCCTAAAAGGGCACAATAGCCAGGACAGGGCCAAGTCAAAGCCAGGAGCTTCAACCAGGTCTCCCATATGGATGCTTTGTTTTAACCACCATTGTATTAGAAGAACAGCCTATGCTTATACATTTTTGTAAAAGTACTGGCTTTGTACCCTTTAAATGAGGAGAAGCAAGGAGGTGATGGGGCACACATGTATTTGCCTTGTCAAGAATACATAGGAAGAGACAACCTCAGGGTAAATCAAATTTCTTCTGTGTTCTACTCTATCATGTGCTGTTCTTGGAACCCAGATAATGTACCTGGCACAAATGAATGAGAAGAGTAGTCAGAAAGTGAGCAGAGTATGTTAAAGTGGACAAATCTGTCTCCAAAAATTATGACACAGGTCAATGTTCTGCTGAAGGAATGAACCATTCATTAACTTGCCAAGATTACAAAAAGAAGAAATTGCAAGTTTAGATAGTTCTTTATCTATTTAAAAACTGAATTTGTAAATAAAAACCTGCTTACAATGAAGCCCGTCCTAGCCCATTTGTAGTAATTTGTCAACAACAAAAATTTCTTCTTCCTTGTCCTACAGCCTTGGAAGGCCGCTGTCATAGCACGGTGCTTGCATTGGCTGGCTGGTGCGGGCTGCCCTGCCTGCTTCCAGGATAGTGCCTGGTCACCGTGTCCTCACCTGATGGAGGGGACAAATGCTGTCATCTAACTTGTCTGCCTCATTCCCTTGAGCCCTCTTTTCACTGCACTAATGCCATTCAGTAAGGCTCTATTCTCATCACTTAATAACCTCCAATACCATCACGTTGAGAATTAAGTTTCAACATCTGAATTTGGGACAGGCACGTACATCAGATTATAGCAGAGACATTAGACCCATATGGCTTCACTGAGTGAATTTCTTTAAGAATTGAAAGAAGAAATAATAGCACTACCCAAGAGACTAGGAAACGAACACATCTGAAGTCTTGGGACACGCTTCCCATTGGCCTCAAATTGCTAGCTAGCTCCACGTCTTTGAGAGCCCCTGGAATTTGTATGTGCTGCTGGTGAGAGTGCAAATTAGTTTAAACCCCTTTGTGAGATGGTTTGGCTGTCTACTAAATGTGAACATACGCACAAGCTACAATTCAGCAGTTCTGTTCCTGCTTAGATAGTCTTCATAGATGTGTATGGAAGTGCACCAAATTATTTATAAACAGTGTTTGCAGCAGCATTATTTTTAATTGCCCCAATCTGGAAACAGCACAAGTGGAAGGAATGCGTCCGTTGTGGTAGATGCATGCACTGAACTGCTACACCAAGGTGGGCATTCGGCCAGCAGTTAAGGTGCCCATTAAGATGCCTGTGTTTCATGTTACATGCTTAGGTTTGATACCCGGTTCTAGCTGCTGACTCCAGCTTCCTGCCGGTACAGACCTCCTGGAGCAGCAGTGGTGCCTCAAGTACTTGGATTGAGTTCCTGGCTCCTGGCCTTGGCTCTGGCCAGGGGACATTGCGGAATTTGGGAAGTGGACAAGCAAATGGGAGATCTCTGTCTGGCTTGTCTGCCTGTCTGTTTCTGTGTGTGTGTTGCTCTCACACTTGTTTTCTTCTTGTGCTCCAACTCTCTCACTGTCTTTCTGCTTTTTAAATAAATAAAAATTAAGAACTACATGCCAGTGACAAAGAACTATTGCTTTATACAACAGTATGAATAAATCTCATGAAGAATATGTTGAATATTGATAGAAGACAGATCTTGTACATTTGTATAAAATCTAGATACCACAAGTTATTCATAGTGGTAGATTTCAGGGTAGTGGTTAGTTTGAGGCTATACTGACTGGAAAAGGAGGAAGGAGCATCTGGGGTTCTGTTCTTGATAGTGTTGGCTGCACAGGGGTATGAGGTATATTCATGTCGAAAGAATTTGTTAATCTGTAAACGGATGATCTATTTCCTTCACATTTTATTTATATGTGTATGCATCTGAGTATATCTGTCCAGCTCTCTTTTGGTTCTATTGTTGTTAAGTACTCAGAAAAAAATATGAGTAAAATAGCTTTAAAGAACTTTAAATGGGGAGCAGTGGTAAGAAGGAACTGAAATATTTCAGTTTTACACTCTGCGCAGATTCAGCATATATAAATGAAGATCTCCTAATCTTACCCACATTGATTTGTGTGGTTGATATCTACGTGAGTGTGTGTGTATGTGAGAAAGAGAGAGAGAGAAAGAGAGAGAGAGGAAGAGAGAGAGATCTCTAAAAAGAAGCTTCCTTTTCCTTTCAGGAATGAAAGATAGTTTCTTCATGGATATTTGTGGTGTAGCTGCCTCCTTCAGTGCCTGCATCCCATATGGGTGCTGATTTGAGACCTGCTCCACTTCCAATCCAGCTCTCTGCTATGGCCTGGGAAAGCTGTGGAAGATGGCCCAAGTGTTTGGGCCCCTGCACCTGCATGGGAGACCCAGTAGAAGCTCCTGGCTTCAGACCAGCCCAGCTCCGGCTGTTGTAGCCATTTGAGGAGTGAACCAGTGGGTGAATATCTCTTTCTGCCTCCACCTCTCTGTAACTTTGTCTTTCAAATAAATAAATAAATCTTAAAAAAATAAATTGGCATCCATTAATGAAACAGAAGTGTGGTGACTAGTGGGAACTGTATTCACAAGAGGCTTCTCACAGCTTGGTTGCCATGAAGTACTCTCACCCTGATGGAGCTGTGTCCATTGGATTTTTTTTTTTTTTTTTTTAAGATCTATCCATTTATTTGGAAGGCAGAGGTAGAGAGAGAAAATAGGTCTTCCATCTGCTGGCTTACTCCCCAGCTGGCTGCAATGGATGGAGCTGCTCCAATCCAAAGCCAGGAGCCAGGAGACTCCTCTGGGTCCTCCACGTGAGTGCAGGGGCCCAAGCACTTGGGCCATCCTCCTAGACCACAGCAGAGAGCTAGATCAGAAGTAGAGCAGCTGGGACTCAAACCAGTGCCCACATGGGATGCTGGCATTGCAGGTGGCAGCCCCACCCTCTATGTCACAGGCCCAGCCCCTCTATTGGATATTAAACAGAGGTCAAAGGACTTTAGAATTATTTGAATGCCTTATGATTGTTAATGATTACACATGTTCTTATGGACTTAGCAGCCTTCTCCATTGCTTTCGTGGGGAACTGACACAATGCATTTACTTTGTAGGTGCAGGTATTTGGACTGTATTCTGGAGAAGAATTTCATGAGACTTTTGACTGCCCCATTAAAGTAAGTATTCTGCAAGTTTTAGTTTCCTAAGGATTTTCTCAATTAAAGCAATAAAGATAATAATGTGAGCAGTACTAGTTCTATGCTAATATTTTCAATAAGAATTCAAAAATTAACCACGTGCTAGATACCATTGGGATACTATGAGGGAGTCCAGGATGTATATTGAGTGACTGACCTCAGTCTGTCCTCAGGGAGCTTTTGGTATGGTGGGTGGGATCACACACACACACACACACACACACACTCTCCCAGTCTGTGATTGAAGGTTCAAAGAGGTAGTCACAGCATTTAGGAGATGGTCCCAAGTGAAAGGAGTCACTTCCAGCTGTTCTGTTAGCGACAGCTTCATGGATGGTATGATCGTTGGGCTTTGATAAATGGACAGGTGCAGAGAGAAAAACTGGCTTTCAATGGGGAAGAGAAGCATAATAGAAGTTGGGAGGCTAGAAAATTCCAATTGCATTCAGGAAATGGCCAACACTCTTGTCTAGATGGTGCGTACAAGACTGATTTGGTGAGAGAACTTTATAGGCAGACTAGATTGGCTCTGTATTCAAGCTGCAGGATTTAGCCTCCATCTGGTAGATAAGGAGGAATTATTAAATGTTCAAGAACAAAGAAGCCATGTAGACTAGAACAAACTTCTGGAAAATTAATATGGTGACTGTCTACTGTATACATTGGAGAGGTAGTTGATAAATGAGGCAAAAGGACTATCTTGAGGTAATAGTTATGGTAGTTAAACTGTGTTATAGTTGTAACAGGAATAGGTTGTTCATTTTGTTCACTTGTTTATTCAGACATTTATTGACCAACAGGTAAAAGAAAGATAGGGTCTGAAGTGTGTTTCAGAAAGCCTAATTTGTAAAAATGGAAAGTGATTTAAACAGGAGAGTGATTGGGAATAAGAGACAATTTAGAAGACTCTCCCCCTCCCTCTCCCACTCCGAATCCTCCTCCCCCTCCCTCTGCCTCTGGCTCTCTGTAACTCTGTCTTTTGAATAAATAAATAGATCTTTAAAAAAAAAAAAAAAAAAAAGGCTAATTTGACACTCCAGGCAAGTTATTTCAGTATCTCAATTAAAAAAAAAAAAGTGATTGCAAGTATTCAAAACAGAATGGAGGACATGAATTTGGACAGCTTTTAGGAGATAAACTTATTTGAACTGATAGAGTTAGACAGTGAGAGAGAGAGACGGAAAGACCTTCCTTCTGCTGGTTCACTCCCCAAATGGCAACAACGGCTGGCGCTGCGCCTATCTGAAGCCAGGAGCCAGGTGTTTCCTCCTGGTCTCCCATGCGGGTGCAGAGCCCAAGCACTTGGGCCATCCTCCACTGCCTTCCCAGGCCACATCAGAGAGCAGGACTGGAAGAGGAGCAACCAGGACTAGAACCCAGCGCCCATATGGGATGCCGGCGTTGCGGGCGGAGGATTAATTAAGTGAGCCACGGCGCCGGCCCAGGGATTGTTTCTTAAACACAAAGTTACTACCCACAGTTGAGTGAGATGACGCCTTTTAAAAAAATACATCATCCAGTTTAAAGCCGTAGAGTGAGAAGCGGAGAGGACTGACGGTGGATTCCTGGAGCACTCCAAAGACTCAGGGGGCGTAAGGAAAAGGAGCCGCACTTAGAGGGGCTGGAGGAAAGGCAGCAGAGCAGCGGTGTGTGGGGGGAGCCCTAGGAGAGTGGGTTTCCACGAGGAAGAGGTGGGTGGCGGTGTTGCAGGCAGTGTGGAGAATGGGTGGTGGGAGGGCTGGAACGAGGGCATTATTTATTTTATTTGGTAATTATGAATTGTCTGGCAACCTCTGTGATGGGGAGAGTTTCAAGTGCAGGAGACTCACATGTATCCAGAAGGAAGCTGGAGGCAAGGAAGCTGAACCAGTAAAGGCTCTACTTTCAAGACATATGGTGGTAAAGAAAAGAGGTCATCTGATAGGTTGAGGGGCAGGATCCAGGGAAGATTCCTACAGATCAGTTCTGGTCCATGGTAAAAAATCAACAAAGGGAGAAAGGTTAAGTAGAGAAGACAGGGGGTACTTAATGGAGCAGTGCTAAGCAATGAGACCAGAGCTTAGGCAGGGTGTAGAATCTTGGAAAAGAGGGCAAGGCCCTCTGCCTACAAGATAGGCATGAAGGCGGTCAGGCTGAGCCCAGCGACTGCAGAATCAGGCAGCGAAGATCAGCAGCATCGATGGCTTTATTTCCTTAAGCCTGAAGGACAGGAAAGGAAGGGGGGAGGGGTAAGGTCTTCATGAAGTTCACGGAAAACAAGTGTTTCTTTTAAAAACAACCTTTTTAAAAATTTTACTTGACACCAGAAAGAGAAAGAAATTTTTATCTGCTGATTCACTCCCCAGATCCCTGTAGTAACCTGGGCTGAGCTAGGCTGAAGCTGGGAGCTGGAACTCAATCCCAGTCTCCCGCATGGGTGGTAGGGACCCAACTACTTGAGCCATCATATGCTGCCTTCTAGGGTGAACATTAGCAGGAAGCTGGAATTAGGAGTAGAGCCAGAACTTGAACCCAGGCATGTGACATTGGAATGCCCATGTTCCAGACAGTGTCTTAAAAGCTATGGGAAATACCCAACCCCATATTTTCACTACATTTTGTTCCATTGGCTACTTGTAGGGTGATTAAGGAACAGAAAAGATGGTTGGATAACTGTCACATATCTGGAGTTACCCATTAGGAGAGAGCTAAAAAGACTGTTGGGGAGATGTTTAAGAATGTAGAACAGCAGCATGTATAAGTGTTTCAATATTGGTGTTTAGGATGGATTAGGCAAGTGTTGAGGGAAAGAAAGGCTAACCTGAGGGGAAGGAATGGTTAGAGAAATGAAGGGTGGTAAGACAACTTAGGAAGAGGAATCTATTAGTCCATTCCAGTGGAGTAGGGAAATGTATTAGTTCATTAATAAGAATGTAAACTATAGTTTTGAAGATTTATTTATTTGAATGGCAGTGACAGCGTGAGGAGGGAAGGAGAGAGAGAAGGAGAAAGAAAGGGATATCTTCCATCTACTGGTTCACTCCCCCAGTTAGCCACAATGGCCATGACCAGGCCAGGTGGAAATCAAGAGCATGGAACTCCTTCCAGGTCTCCCACATGGGTGCAGGGATCCAAGCCCTTGGGCCATCTTTCTCTGCTTTCCCAGGCACATTAGCAGGCAGCTTGATTGGAAGTGGAGCAGCCAGGACTCAAATCAGTGCTAATTTGGGATGCTGGCATCACAGATGGCAGTGTAACCCACTGTGCTGTGTTGCTGGCCCTATAAAGCATATTTAATTGAAGGTTTATAAAAGTATAATCATGTGCATTTTTTTATTCCTAGGAATATTCCTTGAGTGGGTTTAGAAATAAAATTTGTTAAGTAGGTGATTTCATGGGTGGTTGGAGGATGAAGTGACGAGGAAGCAGAGTGTATGCAGAACTACAGCTGTAACACATGAGCCCAGATGCAAGCTGCTCTGAGGAAAGCCTCTAGAATTTCACTGTTGCCTTCACTGTGCAGCCCTACTCCAAGTTAATAATGTCATATAAACATGAAGCCACTGGCAAATGACAGAAATAGTAACCTGGTGTTGGGACAGCCTTGGGGGAAAGCTGTGCAAAAAATGGGCAGGAAAGGGACTGACAGAGTGGAAAGCACATAACAACCACAGGAGTAGGAGGTTGGGATGTAGTAAAAGGGAAACTCCTGAATGGTTTGCTCTGCAGCTCTTGGGCCCAGGGGTTCTGTGTGTCTCTCACCAATGGGGTTTGATGTTGCTGTGCTGTTCTGCTTGGTGCCATCCATTGGGCAGCACCTTGGGTAAAGAGGTCATCAGGTCCTTTCTCGAGTTTTCTTCTCTGGTTTGTATTTAGTTACAAACAGTTGTGGTTTCTTGTTACCTCTAAAGAGGGGACATTGACTCAGAGGCCCCCAGTCACTAGAACAAGTTCATTCTAGTTTTTGAGTTTTGGCCTGGCTTCCTAGAAGATTTGAAATCTTTTCTCATAAAAGCAAGACTCAGATGTCGTCAGTTGCTATAGAATATTATCTGAATATAATACTTCCTACCAGGACATCAGGACAGTGCCTAGGTCACACTGTTTGGAATGCATAAAGGGTTTCATTCCGTGCTTTCACCATCACTCCTAACTTTCTCTTACAGATCATTGCTGTGCACCCACATTTTGTGAGATCCAGTTGCAAGCAGTTTGTAACCGGAGGGAAAAAGGTAAATTGTGTGTGTGTCTATCGTGACATGTACCTTTTGTGGGTATTCTGTCTGATCTCTAATTTATCCTTAATATTATTAACATCTGACTATAGAAGAAATTTTAAGAAAGAAAAATGTAATGAAATCATTAGACCATCATGTCTTGGGAAAGTTTTGGCCTCAGTGTTTCTTACAGTATTCCTGTGAAGTAGATAAAGGATAATTGAAATACCATATAGAAATTTGAAACTTTCTCCATTCCACAGGAAAGAGGCTGCATTTAAAATACCAAAAGAGCAGAGTGGGCATTTAGCCTGGTGGTTGGGATACCAGCACCCATGTCAGAGTACTTGGGTTCGATTCCCAATTCTGACTCCTGACTCCAGCTTTCCACTAGTGCCGACCCTGGGAGGCAGTGAGTGATGGCTGAGTAGTTGGCTGCCTGCCACCTGTGTGAGGGACCCAGACTGAAACACTGGCTCCTGCTTTCGGCTTGGAACAGTCCTGGCCATTGCAGACGTTTGGAAGTGACCCAGTGGCTGGTAGCAGTATCTCCCTCTCTCCCCTCTCCCTCTCCATCTTTCTCTCCTACCACCCTCTCCCTCGCTCTCTTCCCTCACCTGTTCTCCCTCTCAATAATAATAGTAATACCAAAAATATTTAGTGACACTTTCCCCATTGTGGAAAATCTCTTACAGGCCTTGATAAACTCATAGTACAATTATCTTTACTTGTTATTGACATCTTCCTGGCACATGTTATTGTCTCGGTGCTATTTTAAAAATAAAAGAGTGAAACTTTTTATATTAATATATTTCTGTTTATAGGTATGGTAAATTCTCAAATTAATGAATTTTTTTATATATATAGAAGTCAGTCTTTTTCTATTTTTACGAACTAGAGGTATTTTAAAACCATTTTTACATCAAAACATCATCACCATGGTGAAACTGAGTGTGATTCATACTGTTTGGAGCCAGTGACAAGGAGGCTATTTCTGCAGGAGCGCAAAGCCATGGGATGACTACTTTGAGCCCCAGATACCAAAGGGTCTCTAATATCTTATAATAGGTACGGGTTCTTCTCCCTTGGTCTGGAAGTTCACGGAATGATGGTGTGGGAAAGTGTCCTGGGCATCCCCTCGCTCCTTGTTGTGGCTGTCTTGGTTGGTCCGGGATCCTCATTGCGCTCCCCAGCATGAAGCCAGTGCTGCACCAGCAGCTCAGATTTCTGTTGAAGAGCTAGGCCCATCCGCCTACCTCTCAGCCCTTCATTGACCACAGGCTCTCGCTCTGTCCACCTCGTGTTCAGCATCGTGGGGCTATTCAGTGGGAATTACTGATTTTGCCTCACAGCCTCTAGCTTAGAGCTATAGATGCTCCGCTCTTGTAGAAGTGACTACCTTGCTTATCTCTGTCAGCTCCAGGAAGGACTAACTTCAGAATCTCTCTTGTATTTCTTTAGTAAAGACTTTTTTGGTTAGGAAACAGCATGTACTGTAGTATAAATTGACAAAGCTGTGATTTAACTCTCAGCTGTGGTTCTTTTTTTTTTTTTTAATTTAGCAAGGATGAAGGATGGTAAGTCACTGCTTTTTAAAAAAAATAATAAAGCAAATAGTTATTATGTCCTGATTTGAAAATTAGAGAATATCTCAGCTGTTAGGTTCTGGCTTCAGGGTCTTTCATAAGGGCTACAGTAAAGAAATGGACTACGGCTGTGGTCATTGAAGGCTTGACTGGGGCTGGCAGTCTGCTTCTAAGTCGTCTTCTCCCTTCTTAATAATTATCCACCATGTACTCAATTCATAAATCACAAGTTTGTGATGCAGTTGTGAGTTACAGTTTCCAATTTCAGGAACTGGGGACTTCACAGTTGTCCCCTGTTCCTTGAAAGTATTAGAATAAAGGAAGATGCCAAAGATAATAACAATGTTGATTTCCCAGATAATATGAATTTGATGTCTCAAATTGGGAGGTGAGATTTTCCTGTGTTAGTTTCTGTTCTTAATGATCAGTGAAAGGTAATACTTGTTTTCACTGGGAGAGATACTTGTAGTCTCATCAAGTTTGCTACATCAATGTTACTATATCTATCTGCAGGGTGCCTGGGCTAACTGCTATAATATCTTTGTCCTTCTTCTTAGCCCTGGACACCATTTGCAAACGTGTGTAGGAAGGACAATGTGAATGGAGCGGTTCAGATCAGAGTTTGTTGAGTAGATATATGAACATTGCAGGAACATCAGAGAAATCTGTCACCTTTGTGTTGGTGAGGCAATGTGGGTAGAGCTTGTAGAAAGATGGACATTGTGATAAGCAATAAAATAAGTCAGGTTCACCAAATGCTGGACAATTGAGAAATCAGGGTTTGGTACTTCTCTTTAGTTATCACTGACTAATTGGAAGTTTGTCTTCTATGAAAAAGAATTCCAGTTTCTCATTTTTCCTATTTAGAAATACATATGTGGACATTTCTTTCCAACACAAAAAGATACTTACATTCATATGAAATAAGAGTAAAATACAAACATTTCAGATCATCTGGTGAAAAATTGAATAGGAAAGTGATGCTACTATTAAGTTAGAGTTTCCAGATTAAAATTATTTTAAAAAAACATACAGACTAGGGGCCGGCACTGTGGCGCAGCAGGTTAACGCCCTGGCCTGAAGCACCGGCATCCCATATGGGCACCAGTTCTAGTCCCGGCTGCTCCACTTCCGATCCAGCTCTCTGCTATGGCCTGGGATAGCAGTGGGAGATGGCCCAAGTCCTTGGGCCCCTATACCCATGTGGGAGACCCGGAAGAAGCTCTTGGCTTCAGATCGGCGCAGCTCCAGCCATTGCGGCCAATTGGGGAGTGAACCAGCAGATGGAAGACCTCTCTTTCTGTCTCTACCTCTCTGTGTAACTCTTTCAAATAAATAAAATAAATCTTTAAAAAAAAAACATACAGACTAAAGGACTTAGTATATTATATACAAAGTTTAGTATTCTGGGCTTGATAAAATTACATGTGTGATGTTTTGAAGTAAAGAGTCATGTGAATATTTCAATGGAATTTTTAATAGCTTTATTGTTACATAGTTTGCACTGTATAGTTTAGCAGTTTATTGAAATGTACTGCTCAGTGGTTTTTAGTATATTTATAGTACTGCACAACCATCAGTATAATCATATTTTAGAGCATTTTCATCCCTCCAGAGAGAAATCTTGTGCCCATCAGCAGTCACACCCATCTTACTTTCTTCTCTCCTCCTACCCCTGGAAAACCGCTAATTTGCTTTGTTTCTTTATAAATTTGCCTCTTGTGGGCATTTTATGTAAATGGAACAACAGGTAGCCTTTGTATCTGGCATTTCTCATTAGTTTTCTAGGTATATCCACGTGTAGTGTATCTCAGCACTTCATGACCAAAAAGGAATAACTCTTCTTTGGTAAAGTATCTATTCAGATTCTTTGCCCATTTTTATTCTACAGTTGTACACTTTATTTTAGATACACATTCCTTATCAGATGCCTGATTTATAGATATTCTCCCTAGCCTATCAATTGTCTTTTCTCTTTATATTTTTATAAAATATATTCTTTGAAGCACATAATTTTTTTTAACTTTGATACGGTCCTATTTATCTTTTTTTATTTTCAGTACTTGTGCAAGGCAATGGAATTGTTTCTAAGAAATCATTATGTAATCCAAGGTCCTGATTATTAGTACCTATGTTTTCTAGTAAGACTTTTGTAGTTTCGGTTCTTCAATTAGATCTAGGAACTACTTTGGGTTCAGTTTTGTATATACTGTTAGGTGGCAGGACCGGCTGTGTCCAGATTCCTTGCTTTACATGTTGGTATTCAGTTGAACCAGCACCATGTGTTCAAAATAATTATTCCTTCCCCATTGTCTTGGCTTCTTTCTTGAAAAATCAGTTAACTAGGCCGGCACCGCAGCTCAGTAGGCTAATCCTCTGCTTGCGGTGCCGGCGCCCCAGATTCTAGTCCCAGTCGGGGCGCCGGTTCTGTCCTGGTTGCTCCTCTTCCAGTCCAGCTCTCTGCTGTGGCCTGGGAGTGCAGTGGAGGATGGCCCAAGTCCTTGGGCCCTGTACCCGCATGGGAGACCAGGAGAAGCACCTGGCTCCTGTCTTCTGATCAGTGTGGTGCGCAGGTCGCAGCGCGCTTGTCACAGCGCTCCGGCTGCAGTGGCCATTGGAGGGTGAACCAACGGAAAAGGAAGACCTTTCTTTCTCTCTCTCTCTCTCACTGTCCACTCTGCCTGTCCAAAAAAAAAAAAAAAAAAAAATCAGTTAACTATAATGTTGCACTTTATTCTATTAGATCTATATATCTATTTGTGCCAGTACCTCTTTTGGTTTTTTGAGTCATTAATTTTTCTATTATTATGTAAGAGATGATAAAGTAACTAGTATATTTTTTATTTGGGATTCTTTCCCTTTAAAAAGCCATTCTGATTTCTCCTACTTACATTAGAAACGTTCAGTATGTCCTCTGTTTAGGGACTTCTGACATACAATCTATTAGCTGATTTCTTTGGATCCATTAAGGTTTATTATACAAATATGCATGAATATTTAGTAAATAGTAAAAAGTAGCATTTATTTGATAGACTATAATGACCTGGTTACGTAGAGATTTTAAAAATGTGCACCAGCTTGTCTTGGCTGGCAGAAATGTCCCGAGAGTCTCTTCCTTCTGTATGTGTAAGATGTGCACTTATGCTACACGACTTTCCCATCAGTGTATTTTGCTTTGAAGCAGATTTATTTTGTTGAGGATATTTCAGAAGTGTTTTTCTAATTTAATTTTCTAATCTTTTATTTCAAAAACTAAGAAAAAAGCTTTTATAAGGTGGCGTTCAGAAAGGAGGATGATTGTGCACTGGTGACTTTCATTTTGAACCTGTAAGCTAATTTCTGGGAGGAGCTGCTCTTTTTGTAACTGAGTCCTGGAAATTTATACTTGGAAAGGGAGGAAAACAAAGACTGTGTTGGCCCAATCACAACTCTGATCATTTCAACTGCAATTTGAAACTAGCACCAGAAATAAGTAGAACAACTTGGAAGAGCCCAACATTTAGCAAATGGTGATAACCTTGCAACAATCATCTGTTGTGGATATCAAAACCTGTCTGTTTAAAGCAGACTGTAGATAGTATGAAGGGAAAGAGAGTAAAGACAGATAGCGCCTGAGAGGTTGTGACCTTCTGCCTTTAAAATTATCTTCAGCAAGAAAAGTAGGGCTAAGACTGCCAAATGACGCTGTAATGTGGAATAAAGATTCTTAACCCTTATGAACAATGATCTGCAGACTGTGACAGCTGTGAAATCCTCAGAATGATGGGCCAACTCCCGTGAGCAAGAAGTTAAAGTGGCACAAAGAACAGGGCAACTGCTGTCCTGCGCTAAGATGTTGGTGATGCTCTTCTTAAAAGTTGAGAGATGTCTACGTCAGTATTTGAATTGTTTTAATGTAGTAGGCATTTTTGATTCCTTTAAGAAATCTTTAATTGCAACCTACATTTCAAAGTAGCGCTGCAAAGCATAGCAGTGCAGCAGGCGAAATCCTGCAACTGTAGTTTGACACATTTGTTGGTCTTTGCTTTTTAAAGTTCTGGCTTCTTCAGTCTTTAGAGATAGCTCCTTGCCCACCGGGGACCAGGAATAGGGAATAGGAGCCTATAGTTCTGTCTGGCATAAACTTTTATTTTAGGTTTTCAAGGCAGTTTCTTAGTAGTTGAATGCCATAGCTGGATTTATGGACTGCTCTGTTTGACACATGAGCATAAAAAGCTTATTCTAAATTCTCTTTTGTTTCCGTGTTGAGAAAAAGAAAGAGGGAACAGAAAAGCAAATCTTTTAAAAGTACCATTGGAGAGAGCTTCCAAACACATGAACCGGTAAAATGTTTTTAAGTGTAACCTTCCAGTGTAGCAAGACTTCTAATGTATGAGCGTATAAATGAAGTTTCTTACTTAGAAGTGAATCTGCCAAGTGGATCTGGTCTGAGTGTTTTTTTCTTTTTTATTGTCCAACCCCCTCTGTCAGCAAGATAAGCCTTAGCTTCATATGACCTTGACCTTTGAACTTTGAAATATACTTCATAATGACTGGTGCTCCTCCTTTGACAAATTATTAAATTGTCGCAATGCTGTTTGCAGTGGAGTTCATTTTTAGAAACGAGATCGTCAGCTGTTTGGCATTGTTCTGGGATAGAAGGAGGGACCTCACCGCAGGGACAGGTTGCTTTGTAAGCTGAAACGTGTCAGTCAGCATACATAGAGGACTTCGTGAATGAAATGAAGAAAAGCGCTTCGCTGCGCAGGGCTGAAGGCATGTGGCAGATTTTTCTGGAAGGACAGAGGAGGTAGCATCAGCCAGCTGCAGTCAGCTTCCGCTGGGGATCTGCAAACAGCAGACTGCACCTTGAGTCCTTTTTGAAAGAGGATTCGATAGAGCAGTTTTGTATAAAAATGAAAATCTTCATAGTTTTCCAAGATTATCGTTTCCTGCTTTACCGAGACATAACTGACAAATAAAAATTGTGTATGCTTAAGCTGTTCAAGGTGTCGGTTTGATACATGTGTACATTGTGAAATGGCCACCACAATCAAACTAATTATGGTATCCATTGCCTGATGCAGTTATAGTGTGTGTGTTGTGTGATAACACTAAAGACGCATTTTCATAGCGAATTTCACGTCTCTAATATATATCAGTGACTGCAGTCACCATCCTGTACGGAGATTGCCAGACGTCACTCATCTTCACACCGAAAGCCTTTGCAGGATCTCTGTTCCCTCCACTCCTGACTGCCGCCCATGGGGCATCTCTCTCTGATCACTGGATGTGAAATGCTGAGTGATCTTCCTGATTGATTTGCATATCTTCGGGTCAGATGGCAGCCGGAGTTCTAGGGCTGGAAGGGGCTTGCTGTGGGTTACCCCTCTCTGTCTGCTGTGCAGTGGCTGGGAGCTGCTTGATCATGAGCAGCCTTCTAGGTGGGAACTTCCCTCACGCGCTACTTTCCATTGTAGCTTTCATGCCGCCTCTGAGCATATTCAGAATTAAAAATAGGAGGGTACTTCAGAAGTCTAGTGAAAAATGGAGTTGAAAGAAGTTTGTTTTGGTTCAAAAATTTCCTTTTTTTTTAAGATTTTTTTTTTTTTTGAAAAAGTTACAGAGAGAGTTAGAACCAGAGAGAGAGACAGAGGTCTTCCATTCCACTGGTTCACTCCCCAAACGACCACAGTGGCCAGAGCTGAGCTGATCTGAAGCTAGGAGCCAGGAGTTTCCTCCGAGTCTCCCATGTGGGTGCAGGGGCCCAAGGACTTGGGCCATCTTCTACTACTTTCCCAGGCCATAGCAGAGAGCTGGATCAGAAGAGGAGCAGCCGGCACTCAAACCGGTGCCCACATGGTATGCTGGTGCTGCAGGCTGGGGCTTGAACCCACTGCGCCACAGCGCCAGCCCCCCAAAATTTTCTTAAATCATACGTGCTTGTATATGCTTAAGACTTCTTAGTCAATCCAGTATTCAACCATCAGCAAGTGCTAATTTTTGTTCTAATAATTACATATAAACTACAATGAATAAATACCTTTATTTCTTCTGGGTACTATGTAATAAATTGTGGTTCCACTCCTGGAACTTCATTTCATGCTGTCAAATACCAGAATTAACAACAACAAAAAATCAACGTACAGGAAGTAAAACATCAGTGTAACCTTTGCAGACATTTCTTTTTAGGCATGTAAAACCAAGTTGTAAAATAGCATTATTGTTGGAGTTTACTTGGGTGGGTTTTTCTGTTTATGCTGGACTGGTAGAGGCTAAAAATAGAAACCTAATGCTTAAGATAGAAATCCTTTTTAGGGGCAAGTGCCATGGCTCACTTGGTTAATCCTCTGCCTGCGGCGCCGGCATCCCATATGGGTGCCAGATTCTGTCCCAGTTGCCCCTCTTCCAGTCCAGCTCTCTGCTGTGGCCCAGGAGTGCAGTGGAGGATGGCCCAAGTGCTTGGGCCCTGCACCCACATGGGAGACCAAGAAGAAGCACCTGGCTCCTGTCTTCGGATCAGCGCAGCGCCAGCCATAGCGGCCATTTGGGGAGTAAACCAACGGAAGGAAGACCTTTCTCTCTGTCTCTTTCTCTCACTGTCTGTAACTCTACCTGTCAAATAAATTAAAAGAAAGAAAGCAAGAAAGAAATCCTTTTTAGTCCCAAAAAGAAATCTTGATTGCTTCAAAAATTTTTTGCTCTTTGGCTGTGTAACGCCACTAACGCCATAGGTTTTGATCGCAGCCATTGTTAACTAGCAACATCAGCACAAACTAAACCCAGTCCTCCCACGGATGTATTTGCCTTGAATCTGCTTCTTGAACAGGGCTTTACGTCAGGGTTCATGGTAGGTGCTGTGCAAATGTAGTGTCCTGGTTTCAGGACGACAGCAGGTTTTCAGAAGCACATGAGTGGCACAGTGTTGGTGAAATGCAGTTTAAAAAGCTGTAAATCTGAGTGGTGACTTGGTAAGAAAATGAATATTCCAAGCCTTATGATAAGGGAAAATGCAAACGTGTATTTGTGTACATAAATGTGCTTAGGTACATGTCACCCTGGGGTAACTTTACAACCCTGTGTTTGTTTGTTTGTTTGTTTTTGACAGGCAGAGTTAGACAGTGAGAGAGAGAGACAGAGAGAAAGGTCTTCCTTTTTCCGTTGGTTCACCCCCCAAGTGGCCGCTACGGCTGGTGTGTTGAGGCCGGCACGCTGCACAGATCCAAAGCCAGGAGCCAGGTACTTCCTCCTGGTCTCCCATGGGGTGCAGGGCCCAAGGACCTGGGCCATCCTCCACTGCACTCCCGGGCCACAGCAGAGAGCTGGCCTGGAAGAGGAGCAACTGGGACAGAATCTGGTGCCCCAACCAGGTCTAGAACCCGGGGTGCCGGCGCTGCAGTCGGAGGATTAGCCTAGTGAGCCGCAGCGCTGGCCACAACCCTGCGTTTTTTTCTAAGCATTTCGGATTTCCCTTGCCCCCATTTGCCTTTTTCTTTTTAATTTTCTAATTCAGTTTCAGCCAGTGTTCTTAGATGTTCCCAACAATGGAGATTGGAATGAGTTCAATGTGTAACGCTGTTGAACTAGTTGTCCTGCCCTGCTGCCAAGGTCACCAGGAGGATCTTCACGGGGTGTTGGGAAGAGGGTGTTGGGAGGAGATACCATAGGACTGGGGTTGGTGTGAGGTGATTGAAGGGAAGTTCAGCCAAGCAGGGCGTGGCTCCACATTGGATGCTGTCAGAAACAGAGAGCAATTCCACATGTGGGTTAAGAAATCTTACCTAAAAGAAGGAAAGACTAAACCAGGGCCGAAGTCATGACTGGTTAAGAAGCAGCAGCCTCTTATTTTATCCAGGACAGAATGTTTGCTCATTTCTCTGTCTTATAAACTTACTGCATTCAGATGTGATTATGGAGTGATCTTGTTTTTGTCCTGATCCTTCATGGTCATGAAGTGGCCTTGTCTGTTGTTGGTATCCTGTGCAGTTGTTGATATTCACCCAGAGAACACCAAGGCCTGGCTGTGAGTGCCAGGCCAGCTTCGAGATGTCAGCTTTTCTTTTCTCAGTTGGAAGAAAAAGTAAAAATGTCTGGCTTTTGGTAGATCGCTTCTGCTTAAGGTATTTTACCAAAACGTATGCTATCTGTTTGTAATTTTTATAGAAATATATAGAGATATTCATAGAGGGCTATACAACAAACAATTAATAGTATTTGTATTAGTTTATTTATTTTTTTAACTTTTATTTAATGAATATAAATTTCCAAAGTACAGCTTATGGAGTACAATGGCTCCCCCCCCCCCATACCGTCCCTCCCACCCACAACCCTCCCCTTTCCCACTCCCTCTCCCCTTCCATTCACATCAAGATTCATTTTCAATTATCTTAATATACAGAAGATCAGCTTAGTATACATTAAGTAAAGATTTCAACAGTTTGCTCCCACACAGAAACATAAAGTGAAAAATAATAGATGATTTTTTTTAAATGATGATGAAATCAGATCAGACCTATTGTCATGTTTGATCCCAGTGAGAGTCAAGTTGGGAGTTGATAATTTCTTTTTTTTTTTTTTTTACTTATTTATTTTTTTTATTTTTTTTTTTACAGAGGATCAGTTTAGTATGCATTAAGTAAAGATTTCAACAGTTTGCACCCCCATAGAAACACAAAGTGAAATATATTGTTTGAGTACTCGTTATAGCATTAAATCTCAATGCACAGCACATTAAGGACAGAGATCCTACAGATTTATTTATTTATTTGAAAGAGTTACACAGAGAGAGGAGAGTCAGAGAGAGAGAGAGAAAGAGAGGTCTTCCTTCCGCTGGTTCACTCCCCAATTGGCCGCAATAGCCCGAGCTGTGCTGATCTGGAGCCAGGAGCCAGGAGCTTCTCCTGGGTCTCCCTTGGGGGTGCAGGGACCCAAGGACCTGGTCCATCTTCTACTGCTTTCCCAGGCCATAGCAGAGAGCTGGATGGGAAGTGGAGCAGCCAGGAGAAGCACTCACATGGGATGCCAGCACTGCAGGCGGAGGCCCCACCCACTACACCACAGCACCGGCCCCAGTGTTAGTTTATGACAAAATTGTAAATATTCTCTGTGACCTTCATTGGTATTTCTTCTTCTTTTTTGTAGTAAGCATGCATTACTTTTAGTATAATAAAAATTAATGAGAAGGTATAAAGTAGTCTTCACTATTTTAAAGTTTTATTTATTTTTTTTAGATTATTTATTTATTTGGATTATTTATTTATTTGGGGGCAGGAAGGGAGACAATGCTCCAGTTCGCTGGTTCACTGCTTCAAATGCCTGCAGCAGTTGTGGCTGGACTGAGGCTGAGCCTGAGAGCCAGGAATGCAGTCCAGGTCTCCCACACGGGCGACAGGAACCCAGTTACTTGAGACTTCACCACTCCCTCCCAGAGTCTGCATTGGCGGGAAGCCGGAATCACGAGCCAGAGTTGGGAATCAAACGTAGGCACTCTGATGTGAAATGTGGGCATTGTAACCACTAGGCTGAACACCCTCTCCTCAGCTATTTCAGATCTTGTTTTAACTTAATGCCCCATCGTATGAAACTCCCTACATTATTGAAGTCTATTCTTCCAGCCATCTTGCAGATCTATATAATTTTCCTGACTATTCTCCATTGAACCTTTAGGTTGTACCCAGTGTTGGTCATAAAGCATGCTGCAATGACTCTCGAAACCTTTGGGTGTGAACATTGATCTGTTCTTCTGACTGTTTTCCTAGTATTGGAAGATTGAGTCAAAGTCATGATTATTTTTTAGGCATTTGATAATACTTATCAAGTGCAAGTGCATTCCAGAAAACTTACATCAATTTATACCAGATATGTGTGAGTATGTATTTCACCACATCTTTGCCAATCTGATATATAAAGGTATTCAATTGTTCTGTTTTGTAATATGTTTGAATTATTAAGAGATTTTGAGCATCTATGTTAGTCACTTTTAGATCTTCCTTTGTGATTTGTTTGATTATATTTTTTGCTCAAGGCAGTTTTTAATATTTACCGTAGAAGCTAGGACAATGAAGACTGTCTACTTGATATTTATTGTCAGTTTGAGCACAAATTATTGCTGCTTACTGAATAGCCTGCAGCCTTTTCTCCAATTTTGGCTAAATCTGGAATAATTATTCGTGTGCCCAGAGAGGCATTATGTAGGAGGCTAAGTGCGACTTTGGAGTAGACACTGAAGTACGTATAGAGAGGATGAATATCTGTTGCCAGGTGGATGTGAGTCTACCCAACAGCCATCAGTTCTGCCACCTCGGTGGACACTATCAGTGACTGGCCCACGTGCCCCATTAACCCTAGGTTTTTATGAAGGTGGTAAGAGGGTAGATTATAAAGCATGAAGGCAGGTTCATGTCACTTGGTTTCTTTTGCGGGTGGTGTCCTGATCGCTCTCTTTTTTTTTTCCCTTTTGCTTCACTTTGAATTGATTTCAGGGCTTATTTAAATCATAAACCTGTACATTCAGGTAACTTTTTGTCTTACTCAAGACTTGCCACTTGTGTCTTTCTCTTTCATGTACTTACATGAGAGAATCTCTGTCTCTGCATTCATCTATCATTGAGATGTTTAGTTAAAATCAGAAATATTTGTTCATTGCACACAACATTAATTTAAGTTTAATCACCCACTGAATGACTTTTGTGTTGATTCTGCCCTACCGATGCAGGGGTCCAACTTTGAGCCCAGCCTCAGAAATGGATCCTTACACAGTAGCAAACTAGAAAAGAAACACAGTGTATTTGGCATTAACCAGCTTTATTAAGTCCACAGGATTCACGTACAAGATTTTCTTTTAGTGGTAAAATTTTTAGTAAGTGTCCCTAATCATTTCTGAAAGGATATTCACAGTTATAAATTTACATGTGCAGACACTGCAATTGCTAGTTTAAATAGGACCCTTCATGCACTGGCTTGATTGCTAAGCAGTATGATGGATAGGTGGATTCTTAGATCTTTATCTGCCATCCCTAGTTTTTTAATAAAAAGGAAACTGCTCCTAAATGGTACCTCTAGTGTTTAGCTTCCCTTGTTACCATGGAACCTGAAGTGTAGATTTCTTGGTTGGTAAATTGACTGTGACCTCATCCTGATATGGTATTTTTTAAGTTTCAAAGCATAGTTCTATTTTCGTAGTTTTCACAAGATCAGTTAAATTCAAAGACTTGTCCCAAGTCTGTGTTGCAGGGTCACGGTGTTTACTCCAATGCTGCCTGTCGGAATGGGCTCTGGGCATCCCTGAGTGTGGAGACTTTCTGTGGTAGCACTGTTTGGTCTGTGTTAACTTCTTTAGACATGTTAGACTACCTGTAGGGAAAGGAGATTGGAGGATCATTGCTCGTCCAGAAAATAGCCACCACATTTAAAACAATATTCTATTGGGGAACTTCCATCTTTGTTTTTCCATGTGTTGAGTTCTCTCTTGATGCAGACTGTGAACCTGTTGGTGGTGTTTAGAAAAGCTGTGTGTTTTAAATGTTGGTCCTGAGCTAAAGCAGGAGGCAAAATAGAGGCACTTGTGCTCCCCAGTTTTCTGTCTGTCTTTCTGCCTCCATTAAGATTCAAGTCTCCTGCCTGCTGTCAGTAGCCGGTCATGGCCCCAGGCCTTCTCCACGCTTACTAATGTTTTCCCTCCCTGTGTTTTTTCTCACTCGCCTTCTGGACTTTTTAAGTTTCCTTCACGATCTTTCTTAATCTCAGCTTTTCAAATCCTCCTGTGACAAGTGCCCGCCCCCACCCCTCATTGTGCCCCGCGTCTGCTCTTGCTGAACCTGTCGTGCGTGGTGTGCTGTAATCTCTACCTCGAGCATCCCAGCACCTTCTCTGACCTAAGAGAAGTGATCTTTTTGAAATCCTTGTTTCCTTTAAGCCCCTTGAACCTTCCAGTAGGAACCCAGTTGGTACCCAAGACTTCCCCATGGTCTGGAAGACTTTTGTCAGACACGCAGCGTCTGAGACTTTCCCTGCCCACGCCTCACTTTCCTGCTTGCCTCCGAAGCTGGCAGAGTTACTGGCGCTGGAGAAGCCTGAAGGAGCCAAGTGATTCATAAACGTGAAAGATCACAGGGTGATTAAAACAAGGCCAATCATGCCCCTTTCCTCCATCAGGGAGGAGTGAGTGATGGGTAATGACGGGCATTAGGCTGTGGCTTTATTACATCGTGATAGGAATCTCGCCACACGTGTGGGAGATTGTGAGCTGCGCATCCTTACGCCACTCTATAGTGTAGCGAAGCATTAGATAGATTTATCAGCACAAAACATAGGAGAATAAAGTATATTGCTGAGGATGTGAGCACTCCTATTGAAATATAAGTACTGAGAGTGCTGACTGCCAGAATGTGGATTTATGGGAAATAAAGCCCTAAAATACTTTCTCCAACAACAACAAAAAAATATACCTCTTGGAAACAGCTTTTGCTCTCTCTGTACTTAGCTCCCATTGAGCTTAAATTGCTCTCAGTATTGTGATAATGACAATTCAATATTACAGGATGCGGAAGATGAACCAAATAAATTAACCAGCTGCTTTTAAGGGTAGCTCGCTCAATGGCTCACTCCCTAAAATGCTTTGTAGAACATTCGTGCTCAGTAGGTCTCTAGGCAGTTTTATGACTAGAAGAAAGGAATGGATTTTATTAAATGTCAGTGAAATAAAGGCAGATAGTGTTGTGGTAGTTAAATTAGTGTAGAATGTTTTTAAGAAAAGTAGTTTATCTTTTCTTAAATCACTAAAGCAGAACTTTCCTTGGCATTGCTGCCAGAAAATGTGTTTCTGCTTGAAATTCCCATAGATTGGGTTTTGTTTTTTTTTTTAAAAAGCAAATGGAGAGTGGATCATTTCTTCTCCCTCTTGTAGGATACTCTGTATCCTATGGAGTAAATATTATAAATAAATTTCCACACAAGAGTTGCAGAGAACAAAAATGAGAATGACTTCAAGATTACTAGCTGAAACTTAGGGTTTCACATGGATTGGAAAGTTAAGCTCATGAGCAAAGAATAAAAAAGGGATGGAGAGGCAAGACGGAAACAAATGCTCCAAGGGGCTAGGCCTGTATCATGAGGGCAGGTGCAAGAGCTGGGAGAAGTAGATACCAGGTCAGTGAAGACAGCCTTCAGAAGGGCACACAAAGAAATCACTGTTCAGGCCAAATTCACGGTCAGTAATTTGTCCCTGAAGTAAAGGAACCGCAGTTACTGAAAGTGAGTAGAGGAAGACTGACCTTAAAAATAATGTTGAAAGTTTTGACAAGTTATATCCCCTGGCCTTGAGCAAAGGAAAATAAACCAACATGATGGGAATTGGACATAGGATCAGTGTGAGTGAGTGAGTCCTTTGTAAAAGTGAAAATGTGTTAATTGTATAAATTGGTCACAGGATTCTTTCCTTTAAATATCGAGATTAGGGCAGATTCCAGTTGTTCAAAAGAGTTTAGAGGCATTACTAACTAATGGTGGACTGAGTAGCTAACTGGAGTGTTGGGCAGTTCCACAGCTCCTCCTGTGTGTGGGCAGAGAAGTAAACAATTAGGATTAGTAGGCGTAGGAAAGGCTGCTTACTGTCTAATATTTATTATGCCTGATGTGTCTGGGAAAATATGAGTGCAAGATATGGTCCCTTTCTGCCATGCGTGGACAGTCTGTTGGAAAGGGAGTACAAGTTAACGCAAGTGACACACAAATCTTTGTGATTTAACACCAAGATAAAGCACCATACTCATTGTGCTCTGCTGAAACCAGCATGATCATAAAAGGCATATAGAACCAAAGAATTCAGAGGAAGTTGTTTGACTTACAAAAGAATTCCCCTAAGTGGTGATTTTCCTTAATATATTTAAGATTCTTTCTTGACAGATAATTTCTTATTTTTCAAACATAAGGCCTAAAGGTAAAGTGATTTGGAATTATAAGATTAGCATCCCTAATCCAAAAATCTGCGATCCAAAATCCAGAACGTTGAAAAGAACCATGTGGAGCATTTCAGATTTTGGATTTTCAGATTAAGGATGCTCAGCTGGTACAGTATATGCAATTATTATTCCAGAATTCACAAAAACTCTGAAATCTGAAACTCTTGTGTTTTCAAGCATTTCATATACTCAAGCTATCCTGCTGTTTGAGAAAATATAACAAAAATAACAGGAGTCCTGTCTCCAATTATAATGTTAATTCATTAAGCTTAGTTTCATTTACAGAAGTTAGTATATTCCATTTTTGTTTGAGCAGTTGTTGCATAGAATGGCATGGACCTGTCTGTACCATAAACATAACATCGAGAAGCTTTTTTGCTATTCCGAGTCCATGTCAGAGCGAGATCCACAAGGTTTACTGGAGTCAGCCTTGAGATGAACTGAATGCAGAATTCTTCCTTTTCTTCCTGCCCTCTGCTGGAAAATTTCCTAGGAGCCAGAACAGGAGACAAAGGGAAGCTGGAGTCCAGCCAGCCGCAGCTCCCTGCACGACTGCAAGCAGACTTAAAGCTGCGAGTTTGAATTGTGGTCGGAATTGCAACAAGATTTTATTAAAAATTTCTAAAGAAGTTAATATTTTATTTAAAAAGTAGGTATGGTTTACATAAATTAGTTCCAACACATTTTTAATATTCTTCAAACATTCCTTCCTCAAGTAACAGGGAATTTTTTGTTACTGTTTATTGTTTCAAGTATAACCCTAAATTATCCTGATTATGAAAAGAAGAGGATGGATTTTCATCCCCATTAATGTGTTAGCATTATACTGTAATTCACAATATTCAGTGTAGAATACCTATAAAATACAAATAATCAATGTTGAATCTCCTGGAATCCGTTTCTGTAATTATGATATCTTTGTGATACAATTTTCATATTTTCCCATAATATTTATATGTGAATATACATTCATATTTTGTTTAAAGGATATTATATCTTGTACTGTTTAGTAATCTGTTTTTTAATTGCATATGCCCCGAGCATCTACTTAGGTTCATGCATCTACACAGAGAAAGTTGTTTAAAAATAGACACATGCTCTACAGTTACCTTGCCTTAGCACCCTGTGCTTGATCACGCCTTGGTTGTTAGTCTGTTCCTCACTGTCATAAATAGCTTTGCATACATCTTTACTTGTCTTAGCGCAGATCTGTTCTTAGCATAAACACACAGGCGTGGACCTACAGGATCGTTTTTAAGGCTGCGAATCCACCGTGCTCGCAGATCCTCCTGCTCAGTAGTTTGCAGGCAGCTCTTTCCCGCACACCTTCCCTCCCCACCTCCAGGCCTGACAATATCACTCTGATCCATCTTTGTCATGTCTTTTCTTTTTCTTTTATCTACCAATTCTAGGACCATTGCTCTGCTGTTTTGCTCATTAAATTTATAAAATGATTTGCCATCTCGCTGGGCAAACCCGCCCTATCCCCCCCAAATTACTTAGTTTTTTAAAACACATTTCTTCCCATCCTCCTTTCCCCAAATGAATGTTTAGCATTTTAAGAGTTCTAGACATAATACTTGGAGATTTTCTGAGGGCTTGCATTAAAATCACAGATGAATTTAGTGACTTCAGCTCTTCAGTTAGGATTTGGGGCCTTGTCCATGAACACAAAGTAGCTTTCCATGGATTCAGATCCGGTTTTATATCCCTCAAGTGTTCATTCAGTGAGTGTGTGCACAGCTGTTTTTGTTCCTACTCACTTTCAGATCTCTAGATGTTTCCCTGTTTACAACTTTGATTGCATCCCTAAAGTTTAGGTTTGTCATGTTTATATTCTCATTTTCCAAGTATTCTGCTTGTAATACAATTTCTTCTTTTGCCCAAGGACTGAGAGTATTTTTTTAAGACCTGCTTTATTTTTCTTGTCTTCCAGTACTAATTTCTTGCTGAATTTTATTGTTACCTTAGAATGGTAAGAAGAATTACATTTCTTTAAGTTCTGGGTTTTTCAGTGTCTTACTTGCATGTGAGCCAGGAGCTGGAGATTTCTCTTCCGGGTAATTCCGGTTCTTGTCATAAATTGCGTTTTTCCCCAACCGTGCTTGCCAGGTGACACTGGAACATTAGTAGCTACGTGAGTTGACCCAAGCCTTTGTGTACAGGGTCTTCTCACTTCCAGCCCACATCATGCTGCACCGGGGAGGTGTTTGCCCATTCTGGTACCCACTCCACCAACTCCTTCCCAGGAAGGCTTTTTCTGGAAATGAGTGAAATCAGCGGCCTTCCCTGGATCTTCTTTTTTGCATCTTCTACAGTATTTTTAACTTCAAATGTGGAGTATATTTAATTTTTCTAACACACGCACTTTTCTTCTCTAAATTCTGCATTGGTTGTTTCCGGGTGGGGATCGGTGAGGGAGGGGAGATTGGCTGCAGCGTTCCACCACACTTCTCTCCTGGCCGTCCAAGCATTCTTTCCAGCAGGTGGTTAGTGAGTGCTCACTGCGCCCGGCCCCTGCTCAGCGGCCTCTCCAGCAGACCCGGGCTGCAGTTTAGGATCAGCAGTTGGGTCTCGTGTATTTCTCATGTTGAAAAGAATTTTTATTAGTTGTGGGTGTTTACTTATTTTATTTTTTAAGTTTTTATTTATTTGTGAGGTAGAGTTCCAGAGAGAGGGGAGAGACAGAGTAAGGTCTTGCATCCGCTCGTTTACTCCCCAAATGACCACAACGGCCAGAGCTAGACCAATCCAAAGTCAGGAGCCAAGAGCTTCTTCCTGGTTTCCCGTGAGGATGGAGAAGATGGGCCATCCTCCACTGCTTTCCCAGGCCATAGCAGAGAGCTGGCTCGGAAGAAGAGCAGCCGGGAGATGAACTGGTGCCCATTTGGGATGCTAGCACCACAGGCGAAGGTTTAGCCTATTACACCGCAGCACCAGACCCTTATTTTTATTTTTTTGAAATCTGTTTATTTATTTATTTTGAAAGAGTTATATATGGAGAGAGGGAGAGACAGAGAGCACTCTTCCATCTGCTGGTTTACTTCCCAAATGGGTACAATATCCACGGTTGGGCCAGACTGAAGCCAGGAGCTTCATCCAGGTCTCCCATGTGGTGGCAGGGGGTCAGATGCCTGGGCCACCTTCTGTTGCTTCTCCTAGGCCATTAGCAGGAAGCTGGGTCAGAAGTGAGGCAGCCTGGGCAAGAAGCAGCGGCCATATGGTATGCGGGCATCACAGACCAGCTTTTCTCGCTACATCGCAACGCTAGTTCCAGCTGTATAGTTTTCATGGAGTGTGTTCTTCTCTCTAACAGGAATGGATCTCCAAGTTCTCTCTGCTCCTTTCCTAAATTTCAAATCTGTCCTCTGACAAAATACTGGCCTAACACCTGGGCTCTGTTCTCTGTGAGATGGCATAGGGAGAATGAATCACAGACAGAACACATGCTGAGCTCTCTCACTAGGGGAGCAGGAAAACAATGTGGTGGTGATTTTTTTAAAAAAAATTTTTATTTATGTATTTATTTGAAAAAGCCAAAGAGAGAGAGAAAATCTTCCAGTTGCCTGTTCACTCCCATTTGGCCACAACACCCAAGCCGGGAGCCAGGAAATCCATCCTGTTCTCCCATATGGGTGGCAAGAACACAAGTACTTGGGCCATCATCTGATTCCTTCCCAGACGCATTAGCAGGAAGCTGGTTTGGAAGTGGAGAAGCCAGAACTTGAACCTGTACGACAATATGGGCTGTCTTCCTCACAAGCGGCAGCTTAACCCGCTGCACCACAACACTGCCTATCAACTGGTGATTTTTTTTTTAAAGATTTTGTTCTTTTATTTGAGAGGTAATGTTATAGACAGAGAGAGAGGTCTTCATCTGCTGGCTCACTCCCCAAATGGCCGCAACTGCCGGAGTTCTTCTGGGTCTCCCACATCAGTGCAGGGGCCCAAGCACTTGGACCATCTTCTGCTTTCCCAGGCCATAAGCAGGAAGCTGGATCAGAAGAGGAGCAGCTGGGACATGAACCAGCACCCATATGGGATGCCGGCACTACAAGTGGAAGCTTAGCCCGTTACGCCACAGCACCGGCTCCACAAATAGTGATTTTTACATTTGAACCTGAGATAGGAGAGGGCACGATGTGTTAAAGGTCATGAGCGGGTAGGACATAGCTCAGGGGAAAGACTGAGCCAAATGTGTTCCATAAAAATCCCTGCTTCCAGTCTCCACTGTGGAAATTGTAGGGCTGTGTTGCTTTTCCATGGGTAATGAGAATTTCAAATTGTGATATCATTTGAAAGTGACTATACTTAGCTTCCTTGTGCAGACGATACGTACTTTATTTTAGGCTTTTTTGTCTTACATTCCTTCTGCCGATAGGACCTGTTGAGAAAGATACATAGGAAACACAAGTCGGATGTGAATGTATTCTCTTTCTGCTGTTAATGTGATTTTTTTTCCATCTCTGCGGGTGGGGAGAGGACACAAAATATACTGAGGTGAACTGAAATTGCCTCTAGTGATAGGAATTTTGAAAATACTGTTAAGGAATCTGTTAGCAGCGTTTGCTCTTAAAGAGTAAATGTATTTCAGGATTGTATGCTTTCAGTTATGCATTGTATTAATGTCTTTCCTTAAAGGATTTAAATTTGATATATCAAGAAAAATATTTTTGTTTTACTCTAGTGATGCATGAATTACCAGAACTATGTCTTCATCAAAGTCTATGTCTTTGGACAGTTATGTTTTTCATTAAAATTTATTCAGCAAATGTTTTAAACTATAGATTCTTCCCTTAAAAATAAAAGCCCATAGTTAGTATAAACTTTTAAAATAAACTTAATTCTGAAGCAGCTTTTCCTATTTTGTGATAAGAGTTACTGCTCAGAAATTACTACTTATCCTGGGTTGAATGAAAAATGTGAGCTTTTGTTTGTAACTATTGCAGTTTCATAAGTGACTGATACCTTATTTGCAGTGAAAATCATAGATGGTTTGTGTTTTCCAATTTACAAAGTAAAGTAGTCTATTGGTAACATTTGAAGAAACTTCTGTGATACAAGTCGTTGGAATTAACTGCAGTGTGCTGTTTTCCATGAATCTTGGTATTTTGGTGCCATCTTGTGGCTTGTCTCTGCAGTGACTTCATTACACAAATCTGTTTTAAAAACTGTCTCCCGGAGGATAAGATATGCTGGGAATTTTTCCCAAAATGTAAACCATCTACTACTATAAATCTACATTAGAGAATGTCAAGAATGACTTGTTTGTTATTTAGTCCCATAGGAGGCAAAAAACTAAGGGTTCGAGTGCACTTGTATGGCTGTCAGTTTCTAAAATTCCATGTTTACGCTCATTGTCCCTAGTTGCTGCTGTTTGAGCGGTCGTGGATGAACAGATGGAAGTCTTCCGTTCTGCACGAAGGGGAAGGAAACATAAGGAACGTGAAGTGGAGAGGCCATCTCATTGCTTGGGCCAATAACATGGTAAAACCACATTTCCTTCTAAGTCCCCCCCCCCATCATTTATTTTATATATTTGAAAGTCAGAGTTACAGAGAGGAAGGAAGAGACAGCGAGAGATATCTTGTGTCCACTGGTTTACTCTGCAAATGGCTGTAACAGTCGGAGTTGGGCCAGGCCGAAACCAGGAGCCTGGAACTCCATTCAGGTGTCTCCAGTGCGTTGGCTTAACCCAGTGCACCACAGTGCCAGCTCCTCCCTCTTGTTCAGTGGTACCAGTGGGCTGGAATGATAGGACTGTAACACAGGGTGGAGACAACACTCACTGTGGAGTCATTTATAAAAGATGGCATGGCAGTTGATATACCTCCAAGGTTGAAGTAATTAGACTGCTCTTGGCTTTTATAATAGCATAATTCCCAGCATATTTGGGTAGAGTCTGAACCTGAGGTGTGGAGAGTAGCCTAGAAAATGAAAAGCCACCATAATAGATGAGGGGCTGCATTAGAAATGTGGTCTTGAAAATACTATTTGCCTATTGGCCAAGGGCAAGTAACAGTTGATATGAAACAAGTACTATTGCTGTTTCCCTTTTATGTCCTGTATAATTACAAGCAAAAACATAAACCTGCCTTTTAAAATATATATATATATATTTATTTATTTAAAAGGCAGAAGTGGGGTGGGGGATGGAGAGAAAGAGAGACAGATAGATCTTCCATTAGTTCACTCCCTAAATGGTCACGATGGCTGGGGGTGGGCCATGCCAAAGCCAGGTGCCAGGAGCTTCCTCCAGGTCTCCCAACGTGGGTATAGGGGCCTAAGGACTTGCCCATCCTCCACTGCGCTCCTAGGCACATTAGCAAAGAGCTGGATTACAAGTGGAGCAGCCAGAACCTGAACCAATGCCCAAATGGGATGCCAGCACTGCAGGCAGAGGCTTAGCTTCTATGCCACAGCACTGGCCCCTAGACCTGCCTTTAGGAAAGTGAATAGTAATTTTAAGTGCAATACTTAAAGTTTACTTGGTATGAATTGGAGCTAGTAGACAATTCTGAAAGTGACCTTTCTGGCATGTGGCCTATCTTTTGTTATTTCAAAGTACAGTTTAATAAATCAGTTCATTCCAGCTTCAAATGGTAGAAATCTCCCCAGAATCTACATTGCTATTCATAACTTTTCTTACTTCTCCTAGGTCACAGTGAAAGAAAACAAACCTGAGGCCTCTAGGTTCCTTTTTAGTTTGCAGCTTGCTTGCTGTTTCCATGTGAGAACTTTAAAATGTCAGATGCAGTTTTCTTTGTATAGGTGCTTTTTCAGATTCAAAGCCTTCTTGGAAAACAGCCCTCATTTTTTTGTGGTGGAACAATGCAATTAGAAATGTTATTCGTCTGTCACTCTGGAAATGCGGCTGTTGATATGTACACGTTTCACACTTGGGTTGGATTGGAGTCACCCGTGCAGCCAGTATTAACATCTCTTTGTCCAGAAAGAAGGTGGCAGGTTTTCCTGTATTTTTCATTCCAGTAAGGTTTGCATGGAGCAGGGCCATCTTGCCTTCATGTGGCTTTGTGCTCAATAAACAGAAGTTTATGGTGGGGGTTATCAGTGTTGTGCGGCTGGGGTTCCGAGTAAAGTTCTCTTTATGCTATTTTATCTTCCAGGGTGTGAAGATTTTTGACATCAGCTCAAAGCAAAGAATCACCAACGTGCCCCGGGATGACATAAGTCTCCGGCCAGACATGTACCCCTGCAGCCTGTGCTGGAAGGACAGTGTGACCCTGATTATCGGCTGGGGCACTTCCGTCAAGGTGCTGTCGCTTGGTCTTTATCCTGAGTCTGTGCAGTTAAAGGTCCCCTGGGAGTGGTCCAGATGACTGTGAGCTCTTGCACGGCCTCTAGAACCTAAGTGTTTTGCACTTGAGTGTTGTGTGGGGTAACCACTTCATGCTCTAATGCTGTCGCGCACATTGAGTGGGAGGAGGCGCTTCTCCATGCTCTGCAAGTCGCTCTGGAGCTTCTCCACGTTCAGCTTGGTGCTGCCTTTTTTTTTTGGGGGGGGGGGGGCCTTTTTTAATTTCCCACAACCCTGGCAGCCTTGGCTATTTATAGAATTCGTGCTTAGTTTCGCTGGTTGCTTAGATCTTCTTGTCTGTCTTCTTTGTTTCCCTAGGCTTTGGCCTTTAGCCTCTTTATTAGGGTTATTGATGGTGAGGAAAGAAGGTTAACACTAAATCATACCGTTTGCAGGGTAAATTTCACAGGGAAGACCCAGACTTATTATCAATAAAAACATTGGGGAGTATTTCCTGGGATGTGATACCTGACCCTCATGGACCTGCATAGGTGAAACTCAGCTGATCTACGGGAGGGCCCCCAGCTCCTTCACGTTCATTTCCTGCCTCCCAGTGCTTCTGTTAGATTAGATTAGTCAGAGCCAGAAGTTGGGTTGCTTCCCTTTAAAAAACAATAGCTGAATTGAAACAAAATCAGCTAAAAATTAGCTTTCGTAAAAATGGTATGAGGAGGTATCCCAGCCAAACTCAAAGGTTTGAAATCAGACAGACCTGGGATGAGCTCCAACGTCTTCATTTACTTCTTGTGCCCTCGCCAAGCCGCACTGTCTTCACCTGCAAAACCATGGTTCTTATAAAGAGCTGAGCATAAGCGCCAACACTCTGCAATTACTCAGTACACATTCGCTGTCAGCAGTGCGCCCTAAAATTCTAGAGCAGTCGGGAAAACACCTGGCCATTTAGAGTGAACTCTTCCTTGGAGAAGAGGAAAGCATACCAACTACTAACGCTATGATTGTTATTAAAAACTTGCATTGTCGGCCGGCGCCACGGCTCACTAGGCTAATCCTCCACCTTGCGGCGCCGGCACACCGGGTTCTAGTCCCGGTCAGGGGGCCGGATTCTGTCCCGGTTGCCTCTCTTCCAGGCCAGCTCTCTGCTGTGGCCCGGGAGTGCAGTGGAGGATGGCCCAAGTGCTTGGGCCCTGCACCCCATGGGAGACTAGGAGAAGTACCTGGCTCCTGCCATCGGATCAGCGTGGTGCGCCAGCCACGGCAGCCATTGTAGGGTGAACCAATGGCAAAGGAAGACCTTTCTCTCTGTCTCTCTCTCTCACTGTCCACTCTGCCTGTCAAAAAAACAAACAAACAAACAAACTTGCATTGTCCTCCAGGCCCTTACCATAATGCTATTCAGGGTCTCTTTCCTTTCCTTTGAATTGAACATGGGTAGTTTTTTTCATGTATTAGATGAAGACAGCCAGATTCATATGTAGAGTAACTGGAAGAAAAGTGCTTCTGGCCGCACCGCAGCTCACTTGGCTAATCCTCTGCCTGCGGCGCCACCACCCCAGGTTCTAGTCCCGGTTGGCCGCCGGATTCTGTCCCAGTTGCTCCTCTTCTAGTCCAGCTCTCTGCTGTGGCCAGGGAGTGCAGTGGAGGATGGCCCAAGTGCTTGGGCCCTGCACCCCATGGGAGACCAGGAGGAAGCACCTGGCTCCTGGCTTCGGAACTGCACAGCGCACCGGCCATGGCAGCCATTTAGGGGGTGAACCAACGGAAAAGGAAGACCTTTCTGTCTGTCTCTCTCACTGTCTAACTCTACCTTTAAAAACAAAAAAAAAAGAAGAAAAGTGCTTCTAAGAGTAGTTTAAGATAAAACAACTGGTCCCCTCATTTCCCTAACGCATGTGTCTAGTTACTCGGCCAATAATCTAACACTCTTAATACTTAAAAAATTTCTGAAATGGACCAGGTAACTTTTCTCTGCTTTTCTTTTTCTTTCTTTCTTTTTTTTTTTTTTTTTCAACTCTTACTTTCTTAGGATGGAAGACAAGGAAAATGAGCCTGTAGGGACATGTAGAGGTTCTCTGATTGCTACCAGTGTACTGTCTCTAGTGGCTGGATAATGGCCGCAAAGACAGCAGGTCTTGTTTCCTGGAGCCCTATGTATGGGAAGAAAAGTGAATATTACTGTATAGGACAGAAGATGTGATTAATTTAGGGTTGTGAGATGGGGGGTTATGCTACCTTATCTGGATGGGCTCTAAATACAGGTGCATGTGTACTTCTGGGAGGGAGGTCGAGGTCAGTGCTCCTGCACAAGAGAAGCCCCTCCCGCACAGGGACAGAGATGGAAGCATGGCAGCCACCAGCAGCTGGAAAAGCAAAGAACAGAGTCTGCTAGGCCTGTGGAGGAAGTGCAGCTCTGCAGAGCCTGGTTTCAGCCCAGTGAAACTGACCTTCGACTCCTGGCCTGCAGAACTGTGGGAGGATAAGTTTCAGGTGTTTGCACCCTCCAGGTTCATGGTAGTCTCTTACAGCAGCCAGAAAAATGAATGCGCTTTCACCACGCCCAAATTAGCATCCAGTTCCGAGAACATGTTCGTGTCGCACGGTTCATTTTATTGGCGCTTCGTTCTCTTCCGCTTTATGAGTATGCTGAGCACTTCTT
The DNA here is from genome assembly GCF_964237555.1 of Oryctolagus cuniculus. Taxonomy (NCBI): domain Eukaryota; kingdom Metazoa; phylum Chordata; class Mammalia; order Lagomorpha; family Leporidae; genus Oryctolagus; species Oryctolagus cuniculus. The sequence continues at coordinate 28,861,212 of NC_091447.1, read as the reverse complement.
AGTTCAGAATCTTAGTTCCGTGGAGCAAAGAGAACGTAAGGACGTCGGCTTCTCTCAGGAGGCGGTCATACTGGGAAGGAACAAGATCCAGGGTGATGAAGTGTGCCAGTGGAGCTAGCCATTTAATTAACTCGGCCATTTGCCCAGCAAACATTCACCAAGAACCTACCATGTGTTCTAGCATTCCACATACATATACGGGCAAATTGATGACTACTTGCCAGTAGTGCAGAGAGAGATGGCGATGTGGCTAGGGAGGGATGGGCAGGCCTCAGTGTGAGTCCTAACCGTGGCCTCGTGGTCTCGGGGAAGTCTCGGAGCACCCATGGTCTCATCTCCAGGTTAGACTTGATAACGTCCCCCTCCAGGGTGTCTGAGGCCTGGAGGAAACCCAGTCAGTTCTCAGTTCCTTTCAACATCTCTCAAGTTTCTGCTGTCAGTCTTCCTGCCAGGCCTCCCCACTCCACCCTGCCCCTTAATTTCACCATAAACAGAGCAGCTAGAATAAATAGCCTTTCTTTCTTTTTTTCTTTTCCCCAAAGAAACCTTTTATTTACGAGTACAAATTTCATAAGTACAACTTTAGGAATATAGTGATTCTTCCCACCATACCCACCCTCCCACCCTCACTCCACCTCCTCTTCCCTCTCCCATTCCCAATCCCATTCTCCATTAAGATTCGTTTTCAATTAATTTTATACACAGAAGACCAATTCTGTACTAAGTAAAGATTTCAACAGTTTGCACACACAAAACACACACAAAATATAAAAAAACTGAGAACAAGTTTTACAGTTAATTCGCCTAGTACAACTCAGTGAGGACAGAGGTCCTGCATGGGGAGTTAGTGCACAGTGACTCGAGTTGTTAATTTAACCATTAACACTCTTATATGTGTGACCTCAGTGATCAACAGAGGCTCTTGACGTGTGCCTCCCAGGCTGTGGAAGCCTAGAATAGTCTTTTTTTTTTTTTTTTTTTTTTTTTTTTTGACAGGCAGAGTGGACAGTGAGAGAGAGAGAGAAAGGTCTTCCCTTGCCCTTGGTTCACCCTCCAATGGCCGCTGCAGCCGGTGCAATGTGTTGATCTGAAGCCAGGAGCCAGGTGCTTTTCCTGGTCTCCCATGGGGTGCAGGGCCCAAGCACTTGGGCCATCCTCCACTGCACTCCCAGGCCACAGCAGAGAGCTGGCCTGGAAGAGGGGCAACCGGGACAGAATCCGGCGCCCCGACCGGGACTAGAACCCGGTGTGCTGGCACCGCAGGTGGAGGATTAGCCTAGTGAGCTGCGGCACCGGCCAGAATAGTCTTTCTAGCTTGCAAATCAGATGATGAAAGTGCCCTATTCCAAGCCCTCAGAGGATTTTCACTGCCCATTGAAGACCTGACCTCCTCCACTCTGCTTCGCTCGTGCTGTTCACTGTGCTCTGATCATCGTGCTGTCTTGTGCACTTGTCCCGTCTCTGCTGCTTCAGCTTACATGCAGCTTCTTCCAAGGAGCCTCCCTGCCCTGCTCGTGGTACCCCTGCCTCCCCATCACACTTTAGTCAAGTGCCTTATTTGTGTGTCTTTCTGACTGCACTGTAATTTTTTTTAACTTTTATTTAATGAATATAAATTTCCAAAGTACAGCTTATGGATTACAATGGCTCCCCCCCCATAACTTCCCTCCCCCCCGCAACCTTCCCCTTTCCCGCTCTCTCTCCCCTTCCATTCAATCAAGATTCATTTTCAATTCTCTTTATATACAGAAGATCAGTTTAGCATATATTAAGTAGATTTCAACAGTTTGCACCCACATAGAAACACAAAGTGGAAATACTGTTTGAGTACTAGTTATAGCATTAAATCACAATGTACAGCACATTAAGGACAGAGATCCTACATGAGGAGTAAGTGCACAGTGACTCCTATTGTTGACTTAACAAATTGACACTCTTGTTTATGGCATCAGTAATCACCCTAGGCTCTTGTCATGAGCTGCCAAGGCTATGGAAGCCCCCTGAGTTCACCGACTCTGATCATATTTAGACAAGGTCATAGTCAAAGTGGAAGTTCTCTCCTCCCTTCAGAGAAAGGTACCTCCTTCTTTGATGACCTGTTCTTTCCACTGGGATCTCACTCGCGGAGATCTTTCATTTAGGGTTTGGTTGTTGTTGTTGTTGTTGTTGTTGTTGTTGTTTTTTCCCAGAGTGTCTTGGCTTTCCATGCCTGAAATACTCTCATGGGCTTTTCAGCTGGATCCGCATGCCTTAAGGGCTGATTCTGAGGCCAGAGGACTGCACTGTAATTTTAATAACTATGATTCACAAAAATCCTTGGGACTGTTGCCAAGTAGTTGCTCAAAAAGGGCTACTTAATTTTGCTCTTATATTTGCTTTTTTATTATAGTTCAAAACATTTGAAATATTCCTCTTCATTTTTATCAGCAAGTTAAAACAGTTGTCCATTTGGCACTGTGGACTGTTTGATGATTTTGTGGTTTTCCTGGTAAGTGTGGAGAGGAGAGTAGATACCTTGTAAGTTCCAAACGAGAAGGAAATTGAGGAAGATTGGGGGAATGGACAGAAAATTGTATGAGATGGACAGGAGAGAAATGACAAAAAAGAATCAAGGAAAAAGATAACTGGGCATGTCTGAGTAGAAGCTTCTGCTCCCACAGGCGTGGATTCAAGTCCTGTGTAAAGAACCAGGGTCATTTTGTGCAGTTTCGGGCCTGCTGAGGTGTTGCAGGACAGCAATTCGGTCACGTGTGTTAAACAAACAAAAAACCTTCTGAGAGTGAACCTGCTCATTGATTGTCAATTGCACTTCTAGGAATTTATCCTAAGGAAACAAAAATCTTAGCCTTTTTCTATACAAGTATGTCAGGTGCACCATTGCTTACACTAGAGATAGAATCAAACAACTAATGATAGGGGGATTGATGAAATGAGTTAAAATGCATTCTTAAAATAGTATAAAGACAACTAAGAGTTGTGTTATGGAAGAATATTTAAATAATAAATGATTTGTAGTAAGTTGTTAGGTTAGTAAAAGGAACTTGTATAGAAGTGATGATTGTTAATGATGCTCTCTTCGTGCTGGAGCACGAAGTAGAGTTGATTTCCCCTGGCGTGTTCCTGCGATGCCTGCGAGTAGCTGTGTCGAGGAGAGCAGCTCTCGGGAACACCGTCTGAAGGGAAAGGACAGCAACCTGACCGCTAAGAACCACGCAGGGTTAGAGCCTGACTTCAGGTTTAGTCTTACCTGGATAGCTGAATCTATGTGCATTGTTCATTTCTTATTACAGAGGAGAATATATTTACTTCAGAAAACGAAGCAAAGAAAATAGAAACTATTCCCAGAATATCACCTCCCTCCCCCACGGAAACCAGATCAGCATACACGCTTGCTGCCTGTGTGTGTGTGAGAGGGCTGGGCAGGTACAGATAGATGGGGATATACTCGGCAGACGAGTGTGGTCACACAGTGGCACTTCAGAAAATTTTTGGAAAAATCAGCCTAAAAGACAAGTTTATTTTGATGCAAATATTTTTTTGAAATCTCTGGTTAGTTTTTGTAATAAGCATTTTCCGTAAACTGTGAAGACCCTTGCATGTGTGGACTTCAAAATGTTTTGCACCAAAATAAACTTAATTCCATTTGCCATGAGCTTTTTTGAAGTCCCCTCATAGATATGTTTCAACCCAAACTGTGTACATTATTTAAAATAAGGATTGACGAACTTTTCCTAAAAACAGCTCTGGTAAATGTTTTTGGCGTTGTAGGCCACATACTATCTCTACTGTTTCTTGTTGTTTCCTTTCTTTCCTTTTTTCTTCCTGCCCCCTGTCATTCCTTCCTTCTTTCTTTTGTTGTTGCAACCCTTTAAAAATGTGAAAATTATTCTTTTAGGCTATAACAAAATCAGGCTAAGGGCCAGGCTATGATGTAACTCATGTTACATACTGATCATATTAGACTGAGATGAGAAAAGTATGTGCCACTTTTGCAAAGTATGTTTATCAACATATTTTCTAATATGTAGTCAGAAACCCAAGGTCTAATGGGAACACTGGTCACACTAACCATGGGGCGCTGTTGGCTGTGGCTCCCAGTACAGCTTTATAAAGGATAGTGATGGAAATACAGCCATGTGTCACTTAACAACAGGACTATGTTCGGAGAAATGCAGAGTTAGGTGATTTTTGTCATTATGCAAACATCATAAAATGTATATGCACAAACTAACCTGGCCACAGTGTCACTAGGCAGTAGAATCTCATGGGACCATCATCGTGTATGATATTGATTGTAACATTTATAGTAGAGTTCTAGAGAATGGGTCATTAGAAATATGTTCAAAGGATATCATAGTTCCCTCCTCTTTTTTTTTTTTTTCTTTTGACTAAGACTTTACTGAAGAACAATGGTGGAGGATATAAGCAGTGGCTGCTGTATGTCAGTCAAATTAGTTTCTATCATTGAAGTCATAGGCTCAATTCGTGTGCACTCCATCTTCAGTGCTACATGGTTAATTTAACAAAAATAGCACATTGAATAAAACAGTATGAAGAATATTCCATCAGGTGAATAAAGTAACCTGTGAATTTATTTTCCAGATATGCTCAGTGAAGGAACGACATGCCAGTGAAATGAGGGATTTGCCAAGCCGCTATGTTGAAATAGGTATGGCTCCACCGCTTGCCTTCCGCGAGTGTCAAACTTCAAAAGAGCTCCCATTTGATTAAGTGGAAACCTAAGGCCACATTTGTCAAGGCTCCTTCCTGGGGACCTTAATGAAATATATTGTTCAAGAATCCTTTGAGTTTTGAACCTTGGCTCCGGAGACCCTTTATATAGTCTAATTTCCACACAGTGATTTTGTAGGTGTCTCTGATGTCAAATAACGACGGGTCTGGTTCTGGTTTTGTTACTTATGACCTGGACTTCGGGCAGTTTTCGGCAGGCTTCCGTGTTCTCACCTGTCAAGTGCGGGAAGGAGCACGTGTTTCACAGGTTGGCTGTGAGAATTTTAAGCTAATGCACACGTGCGCCTAGGACACCACTGACAGCTGGTCCTGCCCACTCGCACTTCCTAAATACTCATGCTCCTCCTCACAGGTCTGCCCCAGCTGCTGTGGCTCTTTTATTTGGAGAGCTGCAGCAGCCTCCTTAGCACTTCATCTCCTTCTGCCGTGACCGCGTCTAAGCCAGTCTTAGTGCAGTCGAAGCCCAGAGCAGCTCGGGCTGTGTTCCTTCCCGGCTTCAGGATACAGGGGAAACTCGCCGGCATAGATCACAGCTCGCACTGCCTCTCCAGCTCCTCTGTCCTTGGGTTCTTGGGCTGTTAGTGTTAGCACACAGGCCTCCTGCCAGCCAGCCTCGTTCCTCCTTGTCCTGTGTAGAATGTTCTTCCCACTTCAGCTTCCTTGACTTCATCCTCTCTACTCATCCTTCACTCAGTGTGGCTCTCCTGGGAGAGCCCACAGCTTCCTAACCAGGTCAAGGCCTCCTGTGTGGGCACGGATAACCCTGTGTAGCTCCCCTCTCCAGCACTGGGCTCAGTTGCAGTGGCTGTGTGTGTCCTTGCTGCCTTCCTCTTCCACCAGGCCATCACCTACCTGGGAGCACACGCCCAGCATGGTTTCTGTTGCTGTGTGGATCTTAAGGACCTGGTGCAATGAATGGCCTGTAGGCACTAGGTAATCCTGTGTTGAATTAATCAGTAACTCAGAAACGACCGTTCAGGAGAAATGAGCCACGGGAGGCAGACTGTGAATTTTATTACTTAGTTTTGTAACTAACTTTAGAAAAATTGTTCTGAGAAAAAAGCAGTTTTGCATTTTGTACGTCAGGTAACAAGCTCATTTGCCTATTTCTATGGTGGATGAGGAATATAAATTTATAATAAGGTGAAGCTGAAATAAATCATTTGCCCATGTAAGATCTTGATAAGGTTGCTTAATGTTCCTCAGCCAGACTTTTCTCACCTGTCAAGAGAGGGCACTAATACCTACCTTTTAGGGCGGTTGTGAGAATTAGACAGAACGTGGGTAACGTGCCTAACAAAGCACTTGGCACACAGTAGGTGCTCACTAAATCATGGTGGGTATCATCACCGTGCACACTTCTGTCTCAACGCTGTGACTGCTAACAACTGCCCCAAGTGTAGACAGTGGCTGCAATAGCCCACAGCCCTGGCATCACATTATTAAAGTGCAGTTATTTGTAATATAATTTGTATGACAAAGACTGAGCATGGTTCCTAACAGCACTGCATTGTTGACATTTTACTACTAGAGTCCGTGGTGGAGGACCATTTTTTTTCCCTTCTTGAGAGCAAACCTTTAAAAAATAGAAACCATTTCCACAGTGGGAGGCACAGTGGTTTGTACAAGAGTATTTGAGTAGGATAAAGGAAAGGGGAAATATTGGGAGGTCTGGATTACAACTTGCTTTAATCCTGAACAGTGTGATCCTCTGTTCTTTCGGAAACGAGGTAAAAATGGCATTGGTATTAAAGAAATATCTATGACCATACATTTCTTAGAAGCCAAAACGTTTGCAACTCTTCTTAGAAGTCAAAATCTCAGAAACAACACAGAAGTTAATGTTGTCAAGAAGCTATCAATTTGTTCTTGTAAGTAAAAAATAGTAATGATAACGATTAAGCTTATTGAAGAGTTATGACCTATGGAGAGATTCACTGAACATGGCAGGGAGTGGGGTGGTGGGGATCGCATTTACCTGATGGGCATTTTGGGACCAGTAGTGAGATCAAAAGGGTTAAAATAAGTAAAAAGCAGAGGTACAAGTTCTATGTTCTGCTGTGCCTTTGCAAATTCAAGTGCAGAGCGGGCTGGGGCACCCCGGCCACATGCAACACAATCCCCAGAGAGGTCAAGTTTTAAAACTCTGCTGTGGCCAGCACTTGCACACTTCTCATCAGAGCACTTCTGCACCCCGCTGTACACCGTTTTCTAGAGTGACTTGTGTCTGGGAAAAAGGCTTCAGAGTCCTAGGTCTGCCAAATTCTCCTTAAGTGACATTAGTGACATCACTTAACCTCTCTCTCTGGCCCTCTAACGTGAGGACAAGGTTGTCATGGTGAAAGGAAATATTTTATGTAAAATATTCAACACACTGCCTCTCAACACAGCATTGTTCTGTACATCATGACATTTATTAATAAAAAAAGTGGTTTTTTATTTAAACTATCGTTTTTAATAAAAGTAATTGAAAGAGAATCTGGGGAAGATATAAACAAGAGTTTACTAAAATATTCTGAAGTGATTAATACATTTCACAACTTTGTTTCTCAATAAAGTATATCTACAAGCCTAAATATGACTGAGTTATAAGTATTAAGGATATTGACTAAAGTGTCATCTCATACAAGTCTGAACATAGAATATTAAGTGAGATAATCTACTTGCAAGTTATTTGGGGGTGATCTTTTTATTTAAATAAAACCTTGATTTTTAGCATTTGCAATCTAATGCACATTACAGTTTCTTTTAAGTGAAATACAGAGGTGGTTTTGTCTTATGTTGTCAGTGCCGCTAACAGGCTGATAGTTGTGAGTGCTGACACCGATTCCACCCTTGTCCACACCTCTCCAGGAAGTACCTTTTCCTGCCTTGCACCCTTTATTACTTTATACCTGTTTCCATTTTTGCAGATCGCATGAGGTGTTTTTCATATTTCTGTAAATACACCGGCTTAAACTCTTCCATACATCAGGGCCAAGATCTTCTGCATCCTGATGCTTCTGGAAGAGAACCTCGTGCATAATTGGGTGCCCAGACGCTCTTTACTGAACTAAGTTGCTGGTAACCCTCCGACCTTTCAGACCCTTTAAAAGTCAGGGGAAAATGGAGTTGCATTTATTTTGGTGCAGAAACTCTTTGACGTTTTTGTGAAGAGATGAAGACTGAGCAGGTGCAGCCGTTTTGCTGCTCTGGTGCCCCAGCTGGCTTCTGAGTTACTTCCTGTAGTGTGTCTAGGAATGCCTTCCCCTGAATAACCAGAGTGCGGAGTGCTTCCGCCCGCATCGGGATGCGGAAGGCTGCGTGGCAGCTGTAGCGCCCCCTCTGCTGGTCTTCATCAGAACACTGTGTGTGCGAACACAGCGCATGCGCTGCAAGGCTCTGGACCCGTTCCTGGGTCTGAAGTACAGCTGTGTCTTGTGGCTCCCTCTGGAAACGGGGTCCCCGCCCAGCAGCTTTTGCTTTCTGTTTCTGCTTATATTCTGTAAATGCAATAGAGTTTGTGTTTGTTTTCTTTGTGGTTTATCTTTTCCAAATGATTGCCTTAAAGATGAGTTTTTATGCTTCTAGACCACTAAGCCACCTATATTCCAACTGGGTTACCTTTAGGACAAAAGAGAAAGCTTTTTATCAAAATGATTTGTCATTGGTATGTAATTTCAGGAAAAACAAAGTGAACCGTCTGTTGGTCCACTCTGAGTTTGAAGTATAAAGCCAGTAATTACTTGGAGATATTTCACAAAGCCCATAAACTTTTGCATATTTTATGTATGCTCTTTGGAAGAAAAATGTTGCCATTCAACATTTCTTTCTCTAAATCATAGTAGTATTCTTTATACCATCTTGTTTATTCTGACAACACTGGTTCTGGCTAACCCTTCCCGGACTCAGCATTAATATAAAGAATACATTGAATCATATTACATCCAAAAGCAGTCATGTTTTGTTACATTAGTAGAATTATGGAAAAATAAGATGCCAGTGTTCATTCTCAAATGTCTTATTTTAAGAACAGCTATAGACATTTTCCTAAATCAGCAACTCAGATAAGGAAGTGAGTTCTATTTCACATGATATGCTTTCTAGTGGTCATAATGCAGATGAATTGCTGAGTGATAAAGCTATTAATTTGGGACTCTTTATGTGTGGATCATACTGGATGTTATTACAATTTTGTTTTCTGTAAGAAAATTTTTATTGAGAAATTACTCTAACAAAAATAAAAGAATGATTTAGTTCCAATTTTATACACATTGGTAATTTGATTAACTGAGCCTCTGAAAATCTTGACAGTGTTTATGTATACTGCAAAAATTTTTCTTCATAAATTTTTGGGGTCATTTTATAATTTATCCACTGCATATAGTCTTTTTCTAAATTATTACTAATTATCAGTGACTAAAGTCCTGTAAGATTTATTGTTAGTAAATATTCATTGTAGTGTGTGGAGCTGAGAGGTGAAATAGAGATATGTACTTCTTTAGTCTTTCCTTTAAGCACATTAGAACTCTGTCATGTCCTTAATGAGAAAACAGAAAATTCTCTGTGTCACTGGTCAAGCTGCTTTGGAGCAAAACATCAGGATACTGAGGAGGAAAGATCTGGATAGGATTCCTTCTGGCTTCTCTGTTCCGTGTCTTGCAGCAGCCTTCAGGCACAGTTATCCACCTGCAGGAGAGCTGTGTGCTGCTGCCAGTCAGTGAGTCCAGGTGGCCCACCTGGCTCCCCCAGTGGGAAGAGTCCCTTGGCACCCACTGCTGCTTTGCCATTCGGTGGTATTTTCTCGTGGGTGTCTATGGAAGGGAAACCCAGCAAAGCCTCCTTCTGGGTCCCGCGAGGACAGTGTCTGAGGGATCTCTGAGTCTCTATTCTTCACCCCGGTTGCTGGTGAGGGACTAGTATGTGTAGCATTTCAACAATGCAGTGTGCTGTTGTAGAACAGAACTCAAGTTCACTTCTACCAATCAGAGTTAACAACCTGAGGAGTAGCTGGAAGCTCTTGTTAATGTGCCCACATGTCTTGTAGAAGGTGAAAATGCAGCTTCTTCCATCACTGGATGCTGTGTGGCCCCATCGTGCTCAGCAGCATCTCATACTTGCAGGTGTTCCCATTCCTGGGCGTCCCCAACCCCCGCCCCAGCGCCTTGAGCTTCTCTAGAACCTTCCTCAGCCCGGCTCTGCTGGGGGTACTTGTCTCTGCATGTACAGCCGTGTTAGAGTTGGACTGCGTTGAAGCTGGGTCTCCGTGGTGAACATTCATCACATTACTGCTTTACCGAAATGATTTTTTGGTGCCTAGATAAAAATACTCAATTCAGGCCCACAGAGGAAAAGAAAAAACGTGTTAAGTGGCAAAACTTTGACAAGAGCACCTGTCCTTGAACTCATCTCTGGTTCTTCCCAAGATAACCACCTATGCAGTCTACCTAAGGACAAAGTGTGAAAAATGTGACCCTTTTAAAAGTTTATACTGCTATTTCACAAGTTTTTTGGTCATCTTCAGTCTTGTTTTGGTGTGAAAATTGTGTAAACAGTTGTCTATGGACAAGCATTGAAGACTGGCAAAACAAAGAACACTAAGTGATCTGCAAAGGAGAGTGGAGAAAGAAGAAAAATTTTATTAGCCCCTCATTTCATCTATATTATGGATTTAGTTCTGCTCCCATTCTTTTATCTTGTGGATGGGAAAAGTTATACCCATAGAAGTTAAAGTGACTTGTCCAAGATCAATTTAGTGGAAGTTATAACCCAGATTTCTTGACCTGACATTCAATATTGTTTCCAACATGATACAGTGAGTTCCCCTACGTGGGAAAAGAAAAGAAATTTCATCATAGAAACTAACTAAATCTGTAGCTAATACCCAGAACTGTGGAGAAGATCTGAATCAAGAAATTCTTAGAAAATGTTGCGAGTCCAAATAAGAGTTTACTTCCAGATGAATCCATGAAGTACAGCATGTGATTCCTGGAAGAATGTCGGCCTGTACCTCTGCTGTAGCAGGTGGATTTTGCTGTGTAACAGGCCACTCAGAAATCAGTTTTGGTTTTTTTTTTTTTTTTTTTTTTTGACAGAGTGGACAGTGAGAGAGAGAGACAGAGAGAAAGGTCTTCCTTTGCGGTTGGTTCACCCTCCAATGGCCGGCATGTCCGGCGCACCACGCTGATCCGATGGCAGGAGCCAGGAGCCAGGTGCTTTTCCTGGTCTCCCATGGGGTGCAGGGCCCAAGCACTTGGGCCATCCTCCACTGTACTCCCTGGCCACAGCAGAGAGCTGGCCTGGAAGAGGGGCAACCGGGACAGAATCCAGCACCCTGACCTGGAGTAGAACCCGGTGTGCCGGCGCCGCAAGGTGGAGAATTGGCCTAGTGAGCCGCGGCCCAGCCTGAATTCAGTCTTAATCTGGAGGTAGCAATCATTTCTTTTTCACAGCAGGTAATCATTACAGTCATACAATAGTAATATTTGTACTTCCCCACAAGAGTTCTCTACTAGATCTTTTGGGTCTAGTGCAATTATATCTGTATTGTATTCTTAATACAATATTTCTTATACATTTTTAAAAAATAATTTATTGAGACAGATATCCCATTTTCTGGTTCATTTGGGAAATGCCACTTGGCCAGGGATTGGCCAAGCTGAAGCCAGGAGCCAGGGACCCAGTCTGGTTTCCCATATGGGTGGTGGGTCCCAAGTTTTTGAGCCATCCCCTGCTGCCTTGCAGGGTGTGCATTATCAGGAAGTTGGAGTCAGCAATCAGGGCCAGAGACTGAATCTGTATGAGATGGTGGTATCACGAGCAGCATCTTAACCACTGCGCCAAAAGCCTGCCCATCCTCTAAATTTTAAATCAACTATTTTTATAAAGAAAAGTTTATTATTTTTTTCTGACATTTATTTTACTTAAGAAATTCTGGAGCCGGCGCCGTGGCTCAATAGGCTAATCCTCCACCTTGCGGCGCCGGCACACCGGGTTCTAGTCCCGGTTGGGGCGCCGGATTCTGTCCCGGTTGCCCCTCTTCCAGGCCAGCTCTCTGCTATGGCCAGGGAGTGCAGTGGAGGATGGCCCAGGTGCTTGGGCCCTGCACCCCATGGGAGACCAGGAAAAGCACCTGGCTCCTGGCTCCTGCCAGGATCAGCGCGGTGCGCCGGCTGCAGCGGCGGCCATTGGAGGGTGAACCAATGGCAAAGGAAGACCTTTCTCTCTCTGTCTCTCTCTCTCACTGTCCACTCTGCCTGTCAAAAAAAAAAAAAAAAAAAAAAAAATTCTGGTATCTCATCATAATGTCTGTATTTACATGATTTTTTTCTAACTCAAGATCTTTAAATAGAATATTTAATACAAAACCAGCATTTCATAACAATGGGGATACTTCAAAAAGTTCATGGAAAATGGAATTAGAAGGTAAGTTTACTTAGAGGAAATTTTGAAATCCAAGGGTAGTTTTTTCCTAATACACATTTGACATGAACCTTGTGAAGACCCCTCATGCAAATAGCATCTCTGTTGACATGTGTACCACAGTAATGCTCCAACCGCGAGAAACCTGCACGCAGCCATGCGTGTTATTAACAGAGTAGGTTCACGTGAGTTACCCATGTCATTTTTAAGCTACCTGAGCACCGGGTTACCATTCATGTTGCCGTTACTGCTGGGTCCAGTCTTGTTCGGGATGGGAATTTTTAGGGCTGGGTTCCTTCCTACTTCTCCAGTACTGGCGATTGTGAAGTACCTTCAGTGCTGAGTGGGGAAAGTATGTTCATCCGTGCCCCCTTTATGTTAGCGTTGATTAAAGTGAGTCCATCTAGCATCATCTAGCATTCAGATTTAACGTGGCCCTCTGATCGTCACTGCCTTGGGTTCCTGTTAATGGTGGCTCCTATTTCCCTTTTGTCTGCAGTGTCTCAGTTTGAAACGGAGTTCTACATCAGTGGACTGGCACCTCTCTGTGATCAGCTTGTTGTACTTTCCTACGTAAAGGAGGTTTCAGAAAAATCGGTAACTGTTTTCTCCCCTATACAAAGGGGTGGTGGGGGCGGGGGTGCTCGTTTTCAGCATTATACTCAGATGAAGTTGCTGTCAGAGGCATCAGCTCTATGCCAAGCGCGACTTTCTGACCTATAAAATCAGGTCAGCAGAGATTGCCCTGTAGACCTAACGTATTTGCCTCTCAAAAGCCCGCACTCCTCGCCTGCCTTTGTTCCTCCTTCTGTGCGAGGAAGAGTCATTTTTCCCGTTTTTTCCATCTCTCTTGGTACTTGCGCCAAACGGAGTGAAGGATTCCTCTTGCTGAAAGGCGAGGAATGTGAGCTGACAGTGTGCATTAGCAGAAATGACAGCAGTGGAGTTGATCGGCTGTACAATGGGGTCCTGTGGTCAGAGGGAATTACAGAAAGGGCACTTCATTATTTCCTCTGGTCCAGACGTATGTGTTTGCTTCCCAGTGGCCTAGCGCTTGTGAGCAGCTTGATTACGGCCTTGAAAAGGACTGTCGCTGTCTCCCAGTTGTTCATGCAGATGACAGTACCTGGAAATGTGTGGCTAATGGCAAGTAGCAGGTGATCTAAATTTCACTGTGTGTGACTTTGGAATGAAACCTCTGTCTTTGGCCTGTGCTTGGGGCACGTACTGGTCTTCCTTGAAAACCCAGGGCAGGCCCCATTGCCAGCTTGTCCCTATTGTTAGAGTCCAGGGGTCCTGCCAGGAAGGGGGTATGGGAGGTTTCAATACATAAACCAGGAGAGCTCACTGTGGAGGATTTTCTTTTGGATGCCGTACATAAAAGAAATTGCAATTGATTCTCTAGCCCTTTGCAGTAAGTGAGTAAGTGGGTTCTCTTGTTTGTCTCCTCTTCCTCCACCCCACCCCACTCTTCAAATGGTAAGGAATAAAATGGGGGAGGAAAACCCTGGGAGCCCTTTTTTTGAAGTGGTAGTTGCTCCTGAGTGTTTCTCTGAGAGCACACTTGCATTAGGAAGCCATCACTATAGTAACCTGAAGCTCTGGGTGCCCATGTTGCTAGGCAATGCAACGCTGTAGACTTAAGTGAACACTCAAACCCACTAAAATCAATAGGGTTGGCTTCTAGGCCTATTGCAGGACATCAGTTTATTATTATTTTATTTATTTTTTGAAAATAAAGAAAAGCAGTGGCTCCTGAGGGAGTAAACACAATGCTTTTTGATGAGGAATGTGGGGAGGCTTGAGAATGTGATTGAAAAGAAGTAAAGACAGAAGCAGTAAAATGAAAAAGGAAAGCCTAATAAACAATTGACCAAAGAAAGAAAAGAAGAAAGAGAAAACCTTTGTTAATAACAGACAGTACTGAAAAGGAATAAAAAGCAAAGGCCAATACAAAAGCAAGTTAGAAAATGGAATTTTTTCAGAGAAGAAAATGAAGGTCTTGGAAGTGACATTAAGCATTTCACTGTAATGCAAATTAAAAAATACGTTAATAAATATTAAGTTGAAAATTTTTTTAAACCAGGAAAAGAAAAAAATGTGTGCCAGTGTTTATTCATTTTATAGAACACCAAGTAAGTGCATCTTAAATCCATAAATACAGAATAAACTATTAAGATAAAAAGAATAGAGACAGAAGCTTTGTAGCATCCTGCCCCCTTTTGTTTTCTGATATCCAAAAGCTGGTTTAACTCCATTAAATAAAATCCATTTTTATATCATGCATTATTATCCCCCTGATAGTCTTCATGTGATGCTTTTTCCATTCATGCGTGTTGTCACATCTTGTAGTCCTAGCCACATGCTATTCTGTATTGCCCTATAATGAACATTATTCCATTGTTTTTCCATATTTATGTGCAGTCTCCATCAGTATCACGCTTAGTAGTTGTGTACTATTCCTTCTGATTGACATACTTTAATTTATTAAGCTCTTCCCCCCATGTTTACTTTTCTTTTACTCGTTAATAAAGCGCAGGAGTGTGAAAAATTGCAGTAAGCACTGGGGATCAAAGATCAACAAAAGGAAGTCCCTGCTCTTAGGAAGTTAACAGATAAGTGGAGCTGTTTGGTCAGGGAACAAAAGGTGAATTGCATGACTGATGCTTTTCTTATAAAGCAGCTTTTTTACGTGATATGGTGAGGCAGTTTCAACTTTATTTTAATTTTTTTCCTACACTACTGTTCTGATTTTTATGTATGTTTGTTACAATTAAAAGCAGTCACTTGTTAAAATATCAAGTCACTGAATTTCCCTCTCCATTTTGTTTCTGTTGTCTAAAAACTGAGAAGTTTTTCATTTCTTCTGATAATAATAATTGCTATTTTACTTTTGAAATATTTCCAATATGAGATACAAAGCTACTCAGTTAACCTAACGAAATTGGTCAGAAAAATCTAGATGTACTGTTTTATTTAGGAAACCTCGAGATCTGAGTATAATTCTGGGTATTTTTCCATTTGGTTTTATTCATCTGTGTCTTCTCCATACCAGCATCATACTGTTTTAGAAAATGATTCAAGTGTGCATTTTACGTCTGTATGCAGAATACTCAAAAAGCATGTACTTTAAAGTAAAATAATTTAAAATCCAAGGCTCACCCTAAGTTTCAGTTTTGCTATATATCCTGATCTTACTCTTTGCTTACATAACTTTAATCTTAGTTTACTTTTTGATCCTCAGCTCCTTCATCTGTGAAATTAGGAGCAATAATACTTGGTGGGGTTAGCTTGGGAAATCTGTCAGAGGAATCTGTGTGCGATCATCTACTAGGCGAGCTGACGGGTCACAGGTTCTCAGTGAATGCCAGCCCCCACTGCCCTTCCATATTGCTCTAGAGCCATGTTGTCCAAAGCTATAGTCACTAGCTAAATGTGGCCATTTAAGTAGAATGAAACAAAATGTGAAATTCACTCTCTCAGTTCTATCGGCCACGTTTCATGTGTTCATGGGACACCTGTGACTACTGTCTGCCACGTTAGGCAATGCAGGTAAGAACACTCCCAGCATCCAGGAAGTTCCAATTTAGACTGCAGCTTGAATCTTTGGCTTTTCACCCTGATCAGGAAATTTACGGTACTGGCAATGATTTGGCTAATGCTGCAGTTTGTGATACTATCTTTTCTTCCATTCATGTGGAAGAGCGGTAATAAAGTTGGTTAAGTACAAGGCCACTGTCTTTGTGCTACCTGTACCCTGGGAGCTGACACAGCGGTACCTGTCCTGTTTATCTCTTGCAAAAGGGCAGGAAGTAAGAGTGATTGGAGGGTGTCCGTGGCAGGCTGTTAGAAGGCCATCTGTGTCCCGAGATGTTTAAACTCCGGCGAGTGTGAATTTGTGTAACTTACAAAAATGTAATTAAATAAGCCTCTCCCTCCTGCTTTGTCTCCAGGAAAGAGAATACTGTGCCCGGCCCAGACTGGACATCATCCAGCCACTTTCCGAGACATGCGAGGAGATCTCTTCGGATGCGCTGACGGTCCGAGGCTTTCAAGAGAATGAGTGCAGAGATTATCATTTAGGTGAGACTTGGTAAAGATCTGCTCACTTGGTTTCTGTACTTTTGCTTACCTCCCTTCTACTTTACTCATAGAAAAGGGAATTCCAATCCAGGTGTAGAAAACATCTTAGTATCTGGTGGGCCTTTTATGTTGAAAATGACGGTTTCTGGGCCCAGAGTATCTGGACCATGGAACCTGCCTGAGTTACAGCAACAAGGGAAGACTAGACACGTGGCCAGGACTGAAGTGAGGAGTTGGTGCCTTACTTTTTCAGTTACTGTGCTAACAGCTTCAGCGCCATTCAACCTGATGTCATACAGCGTGACTCTGTGGTTGTCGTATCACTCCCAGCTTTGTGTCCCTGGGAGGTTTGCACGGGGACAGTGGAGAAGTTCTCTGTCTGTGACCAGGTGCTCAGAGCCCACACTGGGCATTTGGCGAACGTTTGTTGTGTGAATAAATGAATATACCAATCACTACTGAGAAACAAAGGGGAATCATTGCTGTTTAGTCACGCCGCGGTCACCTGTGCTTGAGTGGCATCATACCCCTGTAAGATACATTAATGAGAACAGAAGAGTGAAATTTTTTAGAAATCCTTTTCTGCATTAAAAACAATGGACAGCTTTTGAGAACGTTTGCGGTTGTCATTTTGGTCAAAGGAAATGAAGAACTAGTCCACACACGTTTGAACTTTGTCCTGTGATTCCTGAGCAGCTGCAGACGTGGATTCTGGACGTGGTTAAAGCAGCTGTGACTCCCGGAGCGCAAGTGTCCAGTCTGGGCATTTTGCTCAGAGCCAACTCTGCCGCACACTTGGAAACCCCTCAGAACAGGTTCTATAATTGAATTCTGCAGGAAACCCTTGCGATCGGCATTGTGCACAGCATGCTGAAATGATAGATTATGTCCCCAGGGCTTGGGCGTCCGTCATTTATGCTTTAGATGGCCTTGACCTTGATGAGGAGGAAACATTTATTGCGGACTGTAGGGTGTAATTGTTCTGTAAAAATAGAACTGTGCTATAAATGGCCATAAAGAAAGTTTATATACAGTAGATGGATTCTAACATGCAATAGGCATGGAGAATTTTGAACACTATTTTCAGCTGAAGTCAGAATGTTAATGTATTAAATGCAGAATCTTAAACTCACCTTTTTAAAAAAAATTTTTGGTATTTCCTTTTTGCCTCCTTCCTTTCCTCACTCCTTTCTTCCCCTCTCTCCTCTTCTGCTTCTCCCTCCCTTCCTCCTCTCCAGCCTCCATCCCTTCCCTTTCAATAGTTCTACATTCTTTGCAAACACTGGTATATATTCTGTCATCCTCTATCCCGTCTTCACCTCTCTTCCCTTTCAGCAGAGCCAACACATTTGCTACAGGAATAGACAAGCTTTCTCTCCAGTCTTAAATTGAGTAGCCAGGTTCCTGCAACCCTGGCCACGTTTCCTGCTGTTGAATTACTCGAGTCTTCCCTGTGCTTTTACCTGTAGAATCCTCGGAAGGGGAATCACTCTTTTACATCGTGAGTCCGAGAGATGTCGTTGTGGCCAAGGAACGAGACCAAGATGACCACATCGACTGGCTCCTTGAAAAGAAGAAATATGAAGTAGTTTGGGTTTTATTTTCTTCAAAGTATTGACCTGACTGAAACATAGAAAGAATAAAAGATTTTTGTAGTAAATCTTTCAATTAGTTTGCCCCGAGCCAAAAATCTGTGCAAGGCTAGTAGGCTTCCAATACCCTCTGCAGAAATTGGGGGACAAGGAGACTATAGCAAGATTCACTTGCTTTGCTAATAAATGGGGGGGGGGGGGATGGAGAAGGGTGGAGGGAGTAGGTTAGACCCAGCCTCTTGGAGTTCATATTTTGTGACTTTTTCTCCCCAAGGAAATTAAATGGAGCTAGTATTTCAGAGTGGTCCCCTTTATATTTTAGTGAAATCCATCACTCTGTGCTTAGTTCTTATGTAAAAGTAAAGCTATCGAACTGATAATACTCAGGGTGGTTTGCATAGAATAATGTCTTCAACTTCACTAGGTCTTGATTTAGATGGACTTGAGTAAATAATGCATGATGTTTTCTCAAAAAGAAAACATTTTTCTATTTCAGTTGCTGCAAAGGCATTATGATGTTGGTTTAGTTAGAGAAACTCTGTAAGTAGGCCTATATACTAATCAATTAAAAACAACAATGAAATGTCCACTATTTGTTGCTCTCAGTTTGTAACTACCTGGAAAGACTTGGGAAAACAATTTTTTTTCAATTCATGAACTCTTTAGATTGCAGGTATTACTATCCAGTTCCTAACTCAGTTATTTCACCTTATTGCTTTAGATGAAATAGTTTCTTTCTTTTTATTTTTTTATTTATTTTATTTTATTTTTTTATTTTTGACAGGCAGAGTGGACAGTGAGAGAGAGAGAGAGACAGAGAGAAAGGTCTTCCTTTTTGCCATTGGTTCACCCTCCAATGGCCACTGCGGCCGGCGCTCTGCAGCCAGCGCATCACGCTGATCCGAAGCCAGGAGCCAGGTGCTTTTCCTGGTCTCCCATGGGGTGCAGGGCCCAAGCACTTGGGCCATCCTCCACTGCACTCCCGGGCCACAGCAGAGAGCTGGCCTGGAAGAGGGGCAACCGGGACAGAATCCGGCGCCCCGACCTGGACTAGAACCCGGTGTGCCGGTGCCGCAAGGCGGAGGATTAGCCTATTGAGCCACGGCGCCGGCCGCAATAGTTTCTTAAAGACATAATTTTATGAATCAAACATTTATGTTGGAGAATTACTAGGAAAATCTCCAAAGTAAAATCAGATTTTCAAAAGCTTCATTGTAGATGGACATAAACACAAGCATATAGTTTATTTTTTATTGAAACACACAGGAGAAGTGCCTCTTTGTCAGTGTATTTCATACATATTTAGAATGATAGGCGCCCTTTTTTTTGTTTGGAGCCTTGGAAGTTTTGTTGTTTTTTTTGATTTGTGTCTAAAATGTGTTTCCAATATCATAATGTGGAATTCAAATGGAAATGAGAGAAGTCTTCATTTTGGTTGACTGCCTTTGTGTTTGAGGTTGAATTTAGTGAGGCTCATTCAACCATAGCATTGAAAAATTCCAGTGCTTCAAGCAAAAGCCATAGGGAAAATGGGGCTTTATTTATGTAGTCCAGAATGTTAAAACATAATAAATGTAGTGTTTATAACCTCAATCTCTCTCTTTTTCCCTCCCTCCTTTTCTACTGCTTTTATCGTGCTTCTGTAAACAAAGGAAGCTTTGATGGCAGCTGAAATTAGCCAAAAGAACATTAAAAGGCATAAGATTCTGGTAAGTGTACAATCTTATTATTTGAAATAAAAGTTTATGTTTCTGTAAGTCATAACAAGACTGAAAATAATTTGAAAAGAACAGGTCCTTTGGAGAATTTACTTCAAACTAATTCTCTAGCCTGTGAGGTCAAAATACTTCATTTTATTGAATCAGCTTCTGCTTGTAAACAAGAGACTTAACACCTGCTAGGAGGTAGTTGTAGATAATCTGGAAACCATATTTGTGAAATACACTTTAAATCCATAGCTTTCCAGTTATATTTGTGGAAGTTTCTTTAAATCGTAGGTAAAAATCACATTACCACAAAATTTATCAAAAGAATGGTTTCTTAAAACTAGATTGCTTCAATGTCTCCATAATAACAGACTCGGTTGATTTTGTTATGGAGACTAATCTAGGACATCAAATATATTTTTATTACATTTCGGGCTCCAGGAAAATCGAGTGTCTGGAAGCCTATTTCTTTGCTAACTGTGACAGTGAATGCGCGCCTGGAGAGCAGAATCATGTCCTTTGGGTGTGAAGGGTCCTTAGACAGCATCCAGCCCAGTGCCCTGGCTTTAAGGATGAAAACGGGAAAGTCAGTCTTTTATGGCTGCGTGGGTTTCAGGACAAATCCCTTCTCCTGCACTTTCCTCACCTGAAGCTCTTCTGTAAACTTCCACATAAAAGCCTTCGTTCTACTGGGTGTGAGCGAGGTGATTTGGGAATACTAGGCGCAAAGCAAACCACAGCATCTTTATTTTTCAGTCAAAATTGTGGAGAATAAGCAAGGATTCTGTAAAAACAAAAGGACAAGCATTCCAGCCCTTAGTGCAGGTGAAAGGGCAAAGAAACGAGGTGTTTTGGTCTGCTTGGTTACGTGGCGTAGCTGAGGGACCAAAGGTAGACCCTGAAGAACGGGGGTCTGTCTTGGAGCTGCAGATTGCAATTTGAGCCTTAAGTCCTACCTCAGATCTCCCTGTTAGAAAGATTCTCTGATGGAGACCGTGGGCCAGAGGGAGGCCAGCTGGTTATCTAAATGGGGAGTGCAATGGCAAAATGAAGGCTGATGGGAGATACAGTGACCCTGATTCTTTGGAGTGTGGTGTCAGACACTGTGAACAAGAGAGTGAGTGGAAGCCAGGGTGGATCTCAGGCTTCTGCCTGGACTGTGCTGCCATTCACTAACAGAGAGTTGGGCTTTGTGGGGAGGACTGGTGGAACTGAATTCTGTTCTCACCACATCGAGTCTGACGCATCGACAGGACATCCCATCTGGATTCAAAAATAGACAAGGGAATTACCAGCTACAAGTGTCTGTGGGATTTGTGATTTTGGATCAGCCCACATGGCACTGGTGTATGGCATCAGGGAGCAGGGTGAGCCGTAAATGGAACCATCAGAAACACTGTGATTCAGGGGTTAATACATTCAAAGCAGATCTGGAATGGCAAGAAGACTGGGTCATGGGAGCTTTGGGGTTAAAGAGGGTTTCATGCTTAAATAGTTGAGGTTACTGGGTCAAAAAGATAAGACAAGCTCAGCTGGTCAGTTGTTGACTGCTTTGGTTAACCTTCAAGTAACTAGTACATTACTTATTTTCCACGTTACAGGGAGTGAGAAGTGAAAAGGAGACGATCAAGTAGAGTAGAAGTTAGATTTTCAGGTTAGCTGTGAAGTGTTAGCAAGGCTGTGACATCATGGCATGGTGGTGGTGACTGTTGGGATTTGGTATTTTGTGTAAGAGACATTTAAACATGCTTACACCAAATGAAAAAAGCTCAAATAGTGTTGGCATTAAAAACATACTGAGAAACGGGGGTGCTGAGCACGCCACGGTGAGGAGGCATGGATGTGTGGGGAAGTGCCGCAGGGACTGGCTCTGCAGGGAGACACTGTCTTCTCTGACACTGGGCAGACCCTCGGAAAACACTGTGAGCTGTGAGCTGCTTCCAGAGAAATAAAGTAGGTACCATTTTTCGTTTGAGCTCCTGTAGATTTGAAATAGCATCTTCCACTTAGTACTCATTAAAGAATCCATAAGCTAATCAAAACTATGGGAGTTTCCTATCACTCTTGAAATGGGTGTGCCCTATTTATTAACTGTGCACAAAATTTTTTCTCTAAGCATGATATGATTTTATACCAGACATCCAAAGAAGAAATGAATTACTGCTGTTTCTGCCTTCTGAGAAGAAATTTTATAAGTCTGTCATTTTATTACAGCATTTTATTATATCATTTCTTACAGCACTGCTTTAGCCTTGGGATGGAGTTAGGTGGTTCACACTTTCCTGATGAAAGCCTAAGAACCAGAATTTTATATCCAGGGACAACATGGGATTATTGGGTCAAGTTTCTAGTATCAGAGATTTCCTGTGTAGCAGATCTCTTAGAGGGAAGTAGATTAGGAACCTTTGAAATAGTCACATTTGTTTTTGAAAACTTATGAATTTTATAATGTGCATAAAAAAGAAGCAACCATAATTACATAAAGCAAATTTACAAGACATGTAAACAGGTGGCAATAAACAGTGCTCACAGAACCCTAATGTCATGGTCTGCTCAGAAATTGGGACTTACTTCAGTTGTTCCAGCTGAATTTTAAAAATTCCTTCATTTCATTTTTCTCTAGGATATTGGCTTGGCCTATATAAATCACCTGGTGGAGAAAGGAGAATATGACACAGCAGCACGGTAGTAATGACATGTTCCCAATTATTTGTTAAGATACATGGGATTGGGGTCCAGCGCTGTGGCACAGCAGGTAAAGCCACAGCCTACAGTGCCAGCATCCCATATGGGCACAGGTTCGAGTCCTGGCTGCTTCACTTCTGATCCAGCTCCCTGCTAAGGCACCTGGGAAAGCAGCAGAGGATGGCCCAAGTCCTTGGGCCTAGCATCCAACATGGGAGACCCAGAGGAAGCTTCTGGCTCCTGGCTTCGGATCGGCCTGGCTTCAGTCATTGCAACCATTTGGGGAGTGAACCAGTGGATGGAAGATCTCACTCTCTCTGTCTCTCTCTCTCTCTGTCTCTTTCTCTAACTCTGCCTTTCAAATAAATAACTAAATCTTTGGGGGAAAAAAAAAAGATACATGGAATTGGCCAGTGATGACAATTCTAAGTAGCAAACATTTTTTTCATGTATTTCTAGCAAAGGTAATTTTTGAATATTAATGGTTTCAACCACAAAATGGATTAACATATGTATTATCCCTCCAATTACTATCACATTTTCAGCAAAGGAAAATTATTTTTCTCATTAGTTTATGAGAAGTGAAAAGAACCATGAAGTATGTGAGAGTTTACCTTATTTATGAACTAACAAGTTAACCTGCCAGTTTCATGGGTGCCAACAGAAGACAGGAGTTGCCTGGATTGGAGCTAAAGGATTCTCTCAGCACTTATCATAACCAGCATGCAAGTACACCAGTAGTAGTGGCCAAAGTACTATTACACCAGTTGTATTAACTGCAATATCAGTATTTTCCCCAGTTCCCGTAACAACACAGTAACCTAGATGACTCTGCCTGTGCTGTGGATAGTGTTACAGGAGAGGAATCCTGAGTTTAGGGTGTCTGCTTGGAGGGCTGCCTGAGAAGCACAGAGCTCTTTTCTTGTTCTAGACAGTAATCAAACCTGCCCTTTGCTCCCGAGGGAGGCCCTACCTGGATCCTCTCATTTTGAGGGCTGTTTGCTTTATAAGCATCCTTGGAAGGTAGTCCATGATTCTGTGCCTCCACTCACAGTTCAAGGAGAATTGTTTCCAAACAAGAGGGTCAGACCAATGGAAGTGGTCAGACCCCAGGGTCCCAAGTGAAAGCATAAGTGTTCTATAGCGGGCCTGTGGGTGAGTGAGAGGGCTCTGGCTGGTACCCACCTGCATGACCATGTGGCAGCCCTGGAAGATGACCCGCAGGTCTGGCTTCACTAGCTTGAGATCATTGGAGAAAGTGCATGCCTTTGATGTATAAAGTCACACATCCAGATTCTGCACTGTGAGAGCCTTGTAGTTTTCTGAAGGCTGATTTTAAGTCCTTGTTTAAAACCACCCAGGAAGGATCCAGCACTTTTGGGTCTGTTAGTTTCTTCAGGGCAAGAAAAATCTCAAAACCAGCAGTGCTTACGTGGGTAAATAGGAAACTCAGGCTAGGGAGAAGCCCCCAGTCATCTTCTAAAATATGTTCATCTTTACTTGCAAGTATTTACTTAGAAGTATTTATGGTATTTGTCAACTTGTTATGCAACCAAGTGAGTAACAGTAATTCCCTCATGTCCATTGGCACTTGAGGTAGAAATCTGTCTAAACTCTGGGAAGAAAGATTTATCTAAACCACAGAGGAAAATGTCCACTTACTTCATCTCTGTTTGTTGTTTTATTTATACTTTCTTCCTCTCTGGGATGTTTTTATTACCAGCAAATGCCAGAAGATTCTTGGAAAAAATGCAACACTTTGGGAATATGAAGTTTATAAATTTAAAGAAATTGGACAGCTTAAGGTAAGCAAAGCTTTATTTTAACTCCTTATTTTTACATATAGCATATTAATATTGAGATGGAAATAAACTGAAAATAATAGTTCTTTATTGAGAAGTATTATCCCAGCTGGAAAGAAAGAAAAACTTGTAGAAATTTTAAAATATAAAAATAATATTTTATGTTTATAAAACATTTATATTATGCATATGATAGGTTTACTTTATTTGCAGTTTTCTCTGTGTTTAGATAGAATTTTCATGTTCTTTTTAATGATTTTGAAAAATAGGTATAATCTCAGTACATTGTAAAACATAGGACTTTTTTAATTTGCTGAAGAAATAATATATTTTTAATTAGCATTTTACCTGTTGGAAAACAAATGGAAAAATTTGACAATGTAACACTAATAAAATTTTTATATTTGTTTTTAAATCTTTCAACAATATGCAACATCCAGATGAATCATCAGTTATTCCTGAGTTTAAAATGTTTTTAAATTTTTTCAGTATTTGTGGGCCTTCTGAATGCTCTCTTGGAATTATGGTATAATTTTTTAAAATCATGGTTATTTAGTTCCTCAACCCTCTGACTTGTACTGTGCTAGTCCCATAAATTTATTCTTCCCCAAGAGGCCCTCAACAAACTTCTTACGGCGTTTACCAGGCTGTTCCTCAAGGATTTTCTCAGTCCTGTGGCCCTCTTTACCCGGATGACTACGTAACCCAGATCTCTCTTTGGAATTGTGTGTGATGGCTACTTCTCTTTGTTTATACTGCTGATAATGACAGCTAAATGTAACTCTACTTCCTTCCAAAATTTGTCCTCCTTTCAGTCTGTGTTTATCACACACAGTAAACCCATTCCCCCATGCTCGACAGCTCAAAGCCACTGTTCTTGAGAACATCTTACCTCTTGTTCTATTTCATATTCCACCTCGTTGCCATGTCAGCCCCACTGGGCTCTGCCCTTCCACTCCTGTATCAGCCTGAGCTGTTGGAAGGGCCTTCAGAAAGATCTGTGACTTCCCTAGTACCTATGGCTTCCCTCTTCCCATAGAATAAAATTGGGATTGCTTGCACGGCCCCACATCTCTTTCCTGTCCAGCCTCATCTCCCTTCAGTGACCCCTGTCTCACGTCTGTCGGGCCTCCATAGCACAGATGCACATCCTTGGCTGCACTCCTTTGCTACTGTTTTTCCCCTGCCAGATGTCCTTCTCTTGCTTTGCCTCACAGACCCCAGCCTCAGTGGGCACGGTTCTCCCCTGCTGCCACAGTCCTGTTACCGCCTTTCCTGCAGCACTCAGCATAGATTGGCACAGTTACCTGTGCAGATGTCTGCCTGTGGAATTCTGAGCTGGTGGGCGATAATGACCCTCGTTCATGTCCCAAGCCCAAAGCACGACCATGGTGTGTAGGGGGCACTCTAGGGTAACTGAATAGTACTGAAATATTTAACTTCTAACACAACACTGAAAATACTGTACTAGGAATACAAGAGGTATTTTTCCTAAATTCAGAAGACGACTGTGAGTTTTAAAGGTGAATATATTTCAGTTTCTGAAGAAAGGTGATCAGATGACCTATACTCCTTGATTACCTAAGAAGTTGACTTTTATAATCTCTGTGACATTCTCTCTCTTATTATTTAGATTTTCATTAATTCCTCAGTAAGACCAGAGAAATAAAGGTTCACTTTGTTAATTTTTAAATTAGAAATGTACATTTATATCTTGTGCATAATTATGATATAGGTTCATTTCACTGCTTTTTGAAGGTTTTTTCTTTTTTCTCCCTTTCCCTTAGGCTATCAGTCCTTATTTGCCAAGAGGGGATCCAGTTCTGAAGCCACTCATCTACGAAATGATCTTACATGAATTCTTGGAAAGTGATTATGAGGTGTGGCATTCTGCTGTGGACATACTGACTTGTTCTCAATGGGAAGTTTAAGACATGTAGAAAGCAGAGGCAGGCAGTTCGCCTCGCGGTTAAAATGCCAGTTAGGCCACCCACAACCCCGGCCTCAGCTTTGACAGAACTCTGGGAAACGCTTTCATTGCTGGTTGTTTATTAAAGAATGTTACAGATGATACAGATGGAGAGATGCGCAGGGCAAGACATATGGGAAGGGGCTCAGGGCTTCCATGTTCTCTCTACAAAACCTGTCCTTTAGCCGGCGCCGCGGCTCACTAGGCTAATCCTCTGCCTAGCGGTGCCGGCACACCGGGTTCTAGTCCCGGTTGGGGCGCCGGATTCTGTCCCGGTTGCCCCTCTTCCAGGCCAACTCTCTGCTGTGGCCAGGGAGTGCAGTGGAGGATGGCCCATGTGCCTGGGCCCTACACCCCATGCTAGACCAGGAAAAGCACCTGGCTCCTGGCTCCTGCCATCGGATCAGCGCGGTGTGCCGGCCGCAGCGCGCCGGCCGCGGCAGCCATTGGAGGGTGAACCAACGGCAAAGGAAGACCTTTCTCTCTGTCTCTCTCTCTCACTGTCCACTCTGCCTGTCAAAAAATAAAATAAAAAAACCTGTCCTTTGATTTGTATGTTAGCTTGATTACTTAGGCATGATTGATTGACCTATTAGTCACTGGGGGATCTTTTCAGCCTTTAGCCGCTGTCCCTTCTCCAGAGGTTGAGGGGTGGAAAATCCCACCCACCTAATCCTGCTTTCATCTTCCAGAGCCCCAGCCCCCATTCAGCCCACTACCTGCACAAGTCACTGTGGAAACTCCAAGGATTATTATAAAAGTTGTGTGTGCTGGGAGGAGCCAATTTTTATTTCATAAAGTCTGATTTGAAGAGCGTCTTTCTCTGCTTTCTCCCTCTAAATAGGGTTTTGCCACGTTGATCCGAGAATGGCCTGGAGATCTGTATAACAATTCGGTAATAGTTCAAGCAGTCCGGGACCACCTGAAGAAAGATAGTCAGAACAAGACTTTACTGAAAACCCTGGCCGAACTGTGAGTACATTCTAGGACTTCTTTCTCTAAGTCGGTCTTCATTGTAAACTTTTGTATTCTGGAGATTGGGCAAACTCTGAATGAGGAAGATGCCACTTATATTATTTTTCTACCTTTACTAAGAACTTTTCATAAATCTCAAATAACAGTTAGAAGGCAAGGACAGTGTGTGGAACTATGCAGCTGTGTTGTCAGAGGGAGGAAGTACCCCAGCCCTCAGCACTGGGAAGAGGCAGCATTGGGCAACAGAAGGGCAGCTGGGTTTTAGATCAGGCAAGCAAAACAGTCTGCCAGTGAGCAAGGCTCTGGATTCTGTTATCCTTAGAACTTAGTCAGTTAACCTCTCGAGCATCAGCTCGTATCTGTACATTACAGGTTTTTTCGTGAGATCGTTTTAAGCATTGAGTGAGATGCTGTACTAGAGCACCGAGTGTGGTACCCAACTTTCTGGCCTCAGAATGGAAGCTTGGTTGCTATTTTCCGTATCTGTTGTGCACTCTTCTGGTGCAGGAAGCCTTGTGCCAGATGCCTGGGAGGCAGAGATAGATGATACACACTCATGCCGTCAGGGAGCCTCAGGCTAGGGCAGGAAGAGGGACACTGTGGGTCCATCCCAGAAGTCATCCTGTTGGCTCTTCCTCAGCACCCCACCCCCCTCAGGGGCCCCATCTTCTTACTGCTTTCGCCCAAAACTAACAGATGTTGACCAGAATGGCCTAGAATTCAGGACTGCCTCGGGTTTTCAGCAGAGGGGGTGTGTTTCCCGCATTCTCACTCAGAACACCTATCATCTTCCTTTGGAAAGCTTGTTCTAGATGTCCCTTAGATTTGGCACTACTGTTAATAAAGAACTAGCAATACAGTTCCTGTTTAGCTGGCATTCGGAAGCTGACTTAGGAACTTAACATGAAAAATCTAAAGGGAAAGAACGCATTTCAATTCTGTAGAACCCACTTACACATAGGCTTTTGGAAGATAACCCATTTTTCAGCTCAACGCTTAGGAATTTTGCTGATTTTTCTCTTACTAAATTGAGAATTTTTCATACTGGTTCATAATTTATTTTTCTGGTATACAGATTTCTATAATACTTTTGAGATTGAACATTCCCCCCCATAAAAAATTTTATTACTTGAATATTACAAATTTTCTGAGATTGTGGTGAAATGAAAGACAAGGTTCTGAGAATGAGATACCTACTGGTCATGTGTAGTTTATTCCCAAGGAATTTTTTTTGCAATAAATTTTTCCCCTCTGAATAAATGTTTTAATTTTTAATATTATGCAACATGATCTGCATATGTATGTTTTAATTAGAGCTAGTGAAGACTATTAATTTCAAAACTTTTGCGTTACCAGGTACACCTATGACAAAAACTATGGCAATGCTCTGGAAATATACCTTACATTAAGGCATAAAGATGTCTTCCAGTTGATCCACAAGCATAATCTTTTCAGTTCCATCAAGGATAAAATAGTTTTATTAATGGATTTTGATTCAGAGGTAATATATTTCTTATTTGTGCTGGATAAACTAGCTGTATTATTGTAAATTTGTACTAGTTAGATATCTGTCCAAATGCTGGATTGGTGAAAGAGTCAGGTAGCCTTGCCATCTGCTGATCATGCTGGAAGCACTCTACCAGGTGTAGATGTTGTTATTTTAATAGCTTGCATTCATAAATCCTTTCCTTGATGTGGTTATTCTGCAAAAGAAAATGTAATTTGATAAGAAACTTAAAGGGGTGAGTGTGTGTGTGTGTTTGTAAAACTCATGTAATTCATAGAAACAAATAAACCAGGCATATGCTCTGGCTCACTTAACATTTTAATCTCGGTTCAGAAGTTAAAATTGTAAATACACTTCTATTTTGATCCACTTACTGCTGTTTGATTCTTGAGCTCTCACGGATCTCGCAGGAGCAGCTTCACTGGTTTCAGCTGAGACTCAGGTCTAGGACATGCAGAATGTGTTATTTTATTGCTGGGCAGATGTGAGTAGTGACTCACTTGACTAATGAGGGGACTCAGCCTCCACAGCTCATAGTGGCTTTGTAAATGACACACACCGTGTATGCACACGTACACACTCACCAGTTCATAAAAAGGAATCTAATTGTAAGTATTGGTGACAGAAATAACAAGACTGAAAAAGAAAAAAAAACAGAGTTCTTTATTCAGAAAATTGAAATTTTAGGTAAATCAAAAAGTAGAACCCTAAGGGCTGCATGCATTTTTAATGATGTTTTACTGCATTAGCGCTATTACGTGTTATATTAATCTCCACAAACAAACTTTTTAGATAGGAGCTAGATCTACCTTTCTCTAAAAGATGCGGTAGCCTCCTTTTTTTATGATTCACGTCCTTAGAGGCGCAGATCCACCAAGCAGCAGGGGGTTCCAAGGAAGCTCAGGTACAAAGGCTCTGCTTCTCTGACAGAGAATAATTAAGAAAATGAGATGCCTAAATAAAAATTAATTGCATTTTCCCCACATCCAGGCTCTCCTCATGCCCATCCTCTTTCCCTCATGTGTCTTGAGAGCCTAGTTTTGCACACGTAGCCGTAGAAAAACAATGAATTGACCAAAACACATTTGTTATTCAGGAACGTGAACCAAAATTAAGGAATCATAGAGATTTCTGATTGGAAGAGAACTTAGGGATAATCTATCCCAGCATCCTTATATTTCAGAGAATGAAAATAAGGTTTGGAGAAGCCAGCTAGGTAGTAGTGAAGTCAAGAACAGGACCCAAGGATGGCTATTTGGCTTAACAATTAAGATGCCAATAGATTCAAGTCCCAGCTCTACTTCCAATTCCAGCTTCCTACTAATGCACACCCTGGGAGGCAGCAGTGATGGCTCAAGTAATTTGATCCTTGACCCACAGGGGAGACCTGAATTGAGTTCCTAGCCCCTGGCATTAGTGTGCCCTTGTCCCAGCTCTTAAGGACATTACCAACGGATGGTGGCTTTATCTATGTCCACCTCTCACACAAGTGAAATAAATTAACTTAGAAAAAAAGAAACAGGGTTCAGCAACTCTGTATAAGCCTCAGGCTGGTGGGCTGTCTTCCTGCTACTTCTTGTAAGCTTTCTAATTTACGTTTCATTAATGTTAAGGGTGGCCAACGTAAATTCTAAAAGTCAGTAACCTTATATCTTTGTGACACTAAAGGTGTATTATTGTTTTTCTGGCTCTTTCAAATATTTTCTGCCTAAGACCAGTTCCTTATTATGTCTGTAGGCACTCATAGGGAGACTTAGTCAAGGTTCCAGTAGTCACAAGTAACGCTCATCTTTGTGGTTCTGGAATGAGATGTTTTCCATTAACTACCAAGAGTTGCATAAGAACTTATAGTGATGTCTTTGACATGAAGAGGGCTAAAATATGTGTAGCTGAGATTTTTTTTTTATATTTGGTGAGTTATAGCAAGACACTTTGCCAATAGTAGGCAAAGCACACAGGTTTCAGATTGAGACTTCTTGAAAATGCATTTTTTTACAAATGTCATTTTAAATAAGGGCCATTGAAAAGCAAAGGGCCTCCTGAAATACAGAAAATAATATTTAACCTTTAACTGAGATAGCATATGCCTTATATTAAGTTTAGTATTCCCATCTTGTACAGCGGATTTCAATGACCATGACTATTTCTGTTTCAGAAAGCTGTTGACATGCTTTTGGACAATGAAGACAAAATTTCAGTAAGTGTCTAGTTTATGCTGCTGATAATACCATAATCTGGGAGAGTTATAAAGAAGAGAAGTTTGTTTTGTCTGATAGTTCTTGAGGTTGGGGGCTGCATCTGATGACGGCCTTCTTGCAGGCAGAATCCCAAAGCAACACAGGGCATTACCTGGTGACAGGAAGCTTGTGTGAGAGGCAAGCAGCATGCATGCAGAAGAAAGAAGTGACATCCCAAGAGAGGAAGCGGGGGAGCAGGAGTTGCACTTCTGTAACTATCAAACCATAGCAATGTGTTACTGGTTACCAGTTGACTGTCCGGAACCACTTCAGCTACAAAGAGGAGAGATGTTTATCAGATAATTTATCAGCTGCACTTGTGTCCTCATAACTCTGTTCAAAATGTTCTTTTCTTTATAGATTAAAAAGGTAGTAGAAGAATTGGAAGACCGACCAGAACTGCAGCATGTGGTAAGCATGACAGTCTCTTGCCTTCTTAACTGAGTGGTGGGCAGATCACCTTTCAATACTGGAGCAAACATGCTGGAGTGAACTCTTTATGGAAGTTTTTTAATTCCTAAAATGGGGCATATGCTCTGAATCCAAGGCTAAAGGTTAAATGCAGATGAGACTTTTGAACTTTGACTTACAGTTGAATTGTGATATAGACTTCAATTCATTTTTGTGTCACTCTGTTACTGTGCCTAGGAGTAAGCACTTTCCCACTCTAGTCGCCATTGACTGGAGTCATGGCAGAAACCACTGCAAACTCTGAGGAGTACTGCACACGCTGCCGCCTTCTGCTGGGGAAACAGCACACAGCCTCGCTGTGTCCAGCACCACAGAGCAATCACAGCACAGCCTCAGCTTTCTTTCACCTTGATAATAGCCAGTCCCTCTTCTCTCGTGTGGTCTGTGCTGTTAAGACCTGTTGTTCTAGATTTCCTGGGGGAGTGCTACTTGGATTCTGTGTACTGCATCATCATGAGAGTAGAGCAAGAGTGATGTCCTTTAAAAATTGTATAAGGAAACCACTGTATCATTTATGTGCTAGTACTTTAACATTTTAAAAAACTGACTTCTGTATTTCATATGACATGTGTGTTTATTTTTAATTTAGAATGTTAATGCATGCAAAAGTATTCAGCCAAATTAATCAGTTTTATTAGAGTTTGGTACTGGTTTTTGCTTCTCTGATTCTATATAACAAAAATAAATATAATTGAATTTCAAAGAATAGAAGTGTAAGAAAAGGCTTCAGAAGTGATAGCAATTATGGAGTTGAACTGAGGGCATCAGATACAAAGAACACACTTACATCTCTGCCCATCACCTTGCATCCCAGGACCAGAACCTGGGAGCATTTTATTTGTAAGTCAGCTTTATATATGAGACTCTTGAAGACTGCAGGTAGGCATGTGAGATGTTTCCTGGTCTCTGGTATTTTTTGTTGTGATTTTTGTTTTTTGTTTGTTTGTTTTTTGCACTGAGGGGTTGTGTAGTTGCTCTGGCTATATCATTCATGATCGGAAATCTCAACATTACTGCTTACCCAAGCAAGTCACCATGCTGCTGACCACTGTAGGGATTTGTTTATACGTAGTGGTTTCTTGCTTATTTAAGCCATAGACAGGATTAGGGGTAGCAGCTCTGTGTGACAATGTAATCAATTAGTGCAGTGGAACAACAGTGGGAAAGCCCACATTGGAATGGCTCTTCTCCCCTGCCAGACACATCTCTATAAATCTGACAGAGCCTCCCATCCCGTTGGCACTTCTGGGAGATGGCACCATACATCCCAGCTCCAACCCTGATCCCAGTGCCAGTCTACCAGCAGTGCTCCCTGTCAGACGTTGGGCCTATTGATGGATTTGGTCTCAATGCTGCTGGCTCTCCATCTTGGGAGGAGCAGTAAGCCCAAGCAGTGATTCTTAAGGTGATTACATGTGTCATGGTTAGGCTTGTAGGCAACTGTACCGCCACAAACGTCAACATCAGCTTCTCTAGCATTGCAGCTTCAGGGGGCAAGCTGATGCTCTGTGGTTGGCTGTGTGAATGCTCAGTGGTTTGTCCACTGGAAACAGCCCCTCATGTCATGACTGTCCTTTGTGTGAGTAAGTCTTCCAGCTCCAGTGGACTGCGAGGGTTTTGTTTACAGGTACGTTTAAGCCTTGGACATAGATTTCCAACTTCTGAGTACTCTGTTAATAGCCTCCACCTTACCTGAGAGTAAAACCAAGTGAATTACCCACTTCCTTTGACCGGGTTCATCAACTTTGTCAGCTAGGGCAAGGAATCAGTTTTGAAAACTAGCTTTTCACTTTTCATTTTTGTTTCAAATGTCACCAACACAGGCAGCATTTCATTGTACACACAGTTCTCAATAATACTTTAATAGAGAAAAGCTGCAAAATATGAGAGCTAATTTAGTGCCTGCTACTTGAGTGTTCAAGAATATACACCTGTCCCGTGACTTTGCCCCCTTTCACGTAAAAGAATTTTTATGATCTAAGAAACAATTACATTAGTCAAGCATTTTATTTCTGAGGTGGAGATGATGAGGATGATGGTATTAACCACTTTAACATTTCAGGTGTGTTCAGTACATGTCAAGTGTGTCTGGTTCTAAGTGAGTTACAAACAGTAATTCATTTAAACCTCAAAACAACCCAATGAAATTTTTCATAGATGAAGTCACTGAGTCACAGAGAGGGTCATGACTTGTCCAAGGCCACATTGCTGGTAAGGGACACAGCCAAGCCATTCAGGGCCCTTCTGGAAGATGTCAGAATTCCCTTGCTCTCCAAGAGGCATTCTTTCTACTTCTTCATCATTTAGGATTTTTCCTGAAAACTCTCTCTCCAGCCTCTCCATGGGAACTGACATAAAAATGGCAGTGTTGACCAGGTATTGCTTTCTTCTTGTAATATTCATGGCTTATCCTTTGTTCCTTTTAGTATTTGCATAAGCTTTTCAAGAGGGACCATCATAAGGGGCAGCGTTACCACGAGAAACAGATCAGCCTTTACGCTGAATATGATCGACCAAACTTACTGCCCTTCCTCCGAGACAGTACGCACTGCCCCCTGGAAAAGGTAAGGCCCAGGCTCCCCGTCTGGATGCTTCAGGTGAGGAAGCTGTCCCTGTTCCTGGGCTGGGTGCCACCCTCATCTGCCTTCCTCTGTCCACCTGTTGAAAAC
Source organism: Oryctolagus cuniculus (assembly GCF_964237555.1). Lineage (NCBI taxonomy): Eukaryota > Metazoa > Chordata > Mammalia > Lagomorpha > Leporidae > Oryctolagus > Oryctolagus cuniculus. The sequence goes on along the minus strand of NC_091447.1, from coordinate 28,827,363 downwards.
TGCTCCTCTCTCTTGAAGCACTAGGTTTGGCTGGGTCATTCCGATGAGAAGAGGCCCTGTGGGATTTGATGTTGCTGAGGCAGTCAGGCATTTCTGTGACAGGAGGAGCCCAAGACTCTGTTAGCCACCAAGCAAAACACACTACCAGGAGCCCAAGTCTGTTTCAGGATTAGAGTAGCACCTCAGAACTGGGAGAGGCTCAGATGGTGCAAGACGGAAGCAGCTGCTTCAGTCAGGAACCGAGTTTTTCTGAGTCAAGGGTGATGGTCCTGTCTGCTTTAAATGCCCTCCTCCTGTCTTTCTGTCTCCCGCACTCCATTCCATTCAACTCATCGTGCTACTTGTCTCTCTTTTCCACTGCCTGTAAACTCCTCAATGACAAAGAGTTTATGTTAGTCATTCTAGTAAACTCGTACCCAGTATATGTTACAAACACATTTACTAAATGGTCTGTGGCTTCATGAGTGAGTAGATGAATGAGTGAATTAAATACATACAAGTTTTATTTAGGACTAATTAAGAACTCGTATTATGAGACTGTTGTTTCAAAATAAGCTATAATACTTTAAATATTATATGTATTAGTAACTGGGCAATCTTAAGGCTGACAGTATTGTTTACCATGGTTCTTGATCCCATCCAGTGCTGTCGGACATCTACAAATATCTTACTGCATTTAGCTAGCCAGACAACAATTGCGTTTTAGTAGGCTTTTTGTATCAACAAAATAACATATGTGACCTGTGAGAGATAAGTAGAAAGAAGTTGGTAGCTAACCTACAGTTTATGCTAGAACGCTTACAGTTGTATGATGATTAAATGTATTAGATTTACTTTGAACCAAATTCAGCTCAGTGGATTTTTAAATTCTGTAGTCAGTTGGGAAAAAATGCCTGGCCAATACGCTAAAACTATGAAAAGCTTTACCATTTTATACTTGGGGCCCTGAAACATTTTCTTAAGAATACATGTGGAACTGCATCGTCATGCTCTAGAAATGAGGGCAGATGTTGTCCTCCTCTCCTACGGTGGAAACTCGCATCTGGAATTAGAGCGAGACCCTTACTCTTTGATCAGTGCTCCCATCTCCATGTTGGAGGAATGTCCGGTGTTTGCAGAGGGCATGTGATTGTCTCTGGATGGCTCCAGTTGGCTTCTCAGGCCGAGCCATGCATGCATGGGGATGAGCAGCCATTCCTGGCTCGTTCTCACTCGTGAAGCACGGGGCATGGAGATCCCAGCAGGTCATGTTTCTTACACACGTGCAGCCTGTCTGACTTTAAGCCTAGAAGTATCCAGTTGAAAGCCTACTGATGTACCTGAAGGAAAGCAGCAGAAAATCATACTTGTAATTTATAGAACTCAGATTCTGTAGACATTTAGAAATTTTCTCTCTAACCCACTGAAAGCACCAAGTTGCATATAAAAATAACTCAGTTACTTATGTTTACGCATAGTTTTTTTTTTTTTCAAGTTATCTCATTGTTTCTACTGAAAGAGAATTTTGAATAAAATAGGTTACAGACAGCAATTGTACAAATGAGCCATTGTAAAGAACGGGCCATCAAAGAAGGAGGTACCTTTCTCTGAAGGGAGGAGAGAACTTCCACTTTGACTATGGCCTTGTCTAAATAAGATCAGAGTTTGTGAACACAAGAGGCTTCCATAGCCTTGGCAGCTCATGACAAGAGCCTCAGGTGATTACTGATGTCATAAATAAGAGTGTCAGTTGTTAAATCAACAACACGAGTCACTGTGCACTTACTCCCCATGTAGGATCTCTGTCCTTAATGTGTTGTACTATGTGAATTAATGGTAAGTCTACTACTAAAACAGTACTCTATGCTTTATGTGTCTGTGTGGGTGCGAACTGTTGAAATCTTTACTTAGTAAATACTAAGTAGATCTTCAGTATACAAAGATAATTGAAAATGAATCTTGATGAAGAATGGAATGGAAGAGGGTCTGGGAGATGGGATGGTTATGGTTGGGAGGGAGGTTATGGGGGCGGGGGGGAGCTGCTATAATCCAAAAGTTGTACGTTGGAAATTTATATTCATTAAATAAAGTTAAAATAAAAAATTAAAATTAAAAAAAATGGGCCATTGTAAAATAATCAAGTTACTAATCCACACTTTTAGAGCTCCCTAAATGGGCTTTTACTGGGATTTCATCATCAGAGAGTATCTCTTTGTCAGGACCCATTGTGGGAAACCCATGTATTTGCAAAAAACATGTTATTCTACCTTTGTTCAGGTACCCAAAGCTTTTGCATTATCTTACTTTTTTCCTTAGAAATTAAAATTCTACATGCACCTAATCATTCTAAAAATGAAATCCTTTTATATTTATTTGTAAGGTGAAAAGTATATACCAAACCATGAATGACAAGGTAGATTGCACATTCAATGTATCCCAAGCATGCTAGTTGTGAAGTGAAGGTCATGGGCTACAGCTTTACTTTCCTTGTCTCAAGAAAGATTCATAGGATACATGGTCTCCTTTTCTCTTGAATCTTCATTGTAGAACTGAGAGACAGGTGTTTGGTGCGGCAGTTAGGACACCAGTAGGGACCCCCGCATCCCACATTGCGGTGTCTGGATTTGAGTCCCTGCTCTGCTGCTGATGCCAGCTTCCTTCTAGTACACTCCTGGGGAAAGGGGGACATCCTGACTCAAGTAGTTGGATTCCTACCACCCATATGGGAGACTTGGGTGGCGTTCTAGGCTCCTGGCTTTCATATAAATAAAATTTCTTTTTAAAAAACTTAAGAACTTGGGGCCAGCGTTGTGGTGTAGCCTGTGAAGCCACTGCCTGGAACACTGGCATCCCATATGGGCACTGATTCAAGTCACGGGTTCCACTTCCAGTCCAGCTCCCTCCTAATGTGCCTGGGAAAGCAATGGAAGGTGGCGCAAGTGCTTAGGCTCCTGCAACCACGTGGGAGACCTAGAAGCTCCTGGCTTCTACCTGGCTCAGCTCTAACCTTTGGGGCCATCTGGGGAGTGAACCAGTGTCTAGATGCTCCCTCTCCCCCTCCCCTTTGAACTCTGCCTTTCAAATTAAAATCTTTAAAAAAAAAATTAAGAACTGAAAATTCTAATGCCTCCTCTCCCCAAGGAAATTTCTACTTAGAAGAGTTATAGATGAGTTGGCCCTATAGGTACTTGATGGGTTTTGTGTTTTTATTTTAAATGAGAAGTGTTTTAAGTTTAAAAGGCATTATTCAGAGTGTGTTGATCCACTATTGTTTATAATTCACTGTGGCAGAAGAACAGCTGCATCTTCTTCGTTTCTGGTTGTCTGCCTTTTCTGGGGTTGCTAACTGTTTTTTTGTTTTTGTTTTTGTTTTAAGATTTTATTTATTTATTTGAGAGACAGAGTTACAGACAGAGGGAGAGAGAGAGAAAGGTCTTCTGTCCGCTGGTTCACTCCCCAAATAGCCCCAATGGCCTGAACTGGGCCTATCTGAAGCCAGCAGCCAGGAGCTTCTCCTGGGTCCCCCACTCAGGTGCAGGGGCTCAAGGACTTGGGCCATCTTCTGCTGCTTTCCCAGGCTATAGCAGAGATCTGGATTGGAAATGAAGCAGCCAGGTCTCAAACGGGCGCCCATAAGGAATGCCGGCGCCACAGGCAGAGGATTAACCTACTGTGCCATAGCGCTGGCCCCATGGGGTTGGTAACTGTTGAAAGGAGGTGTGGTTTCAAACTGGAAACTGGTTGAAATTTTAAGGTTCTAGGTTTTGTTTTTTTGTTTTTACCATTTATTTTGTTATTGGAAAGATAGAGTGATAGGGGAGGGGGAAAAAAAGATATGGGGGTAGGGAGAGAAAGAGAGAGAGAGAAGGAGAGACTCTTCCATGCACTGGTTCTGGTTCACTCCTCACGTGGCCACACAGCTAGGGCTGAGCCAGGTCAGAGCCAGGATCCTGGAAATCCGTGTGGGTCTCAAACATGGGCAGCAGGGGCCCAAGTACTTGAGCCATTACCTGCTACTTTCCCAGGTACACTGTCAGGGAGCTGAAATTCAAGCAGAGTAGCCAGGACTCAAAGCAGCAATCTGATATGGGAGGCCAGCACTGCAAGTGGGGACTTAACCCACCATGCCACAACACTGGCTCCCAACTTTAATGGACTGAAATCCCACAGTCAGTAGTATTTGTCCAGAAACTTTGTAGAGACCCTGACATCACATCAGAAGCCGTTTAGGGCCCTCATTATTTAAGGCCACAGTTTCCAGGCCAATGTTGTAGCACAGTGTAAGCTGCCGCTTATGACACCTGTGTCCCATATACAAGTTCCAGCTGCCCTGCTTCTGTTCCAGTTAACTGCTGCTGTTCCTGGGATGGCAGCAGATGATGGTCCAAGTACGTAGGCTCCCACTATCCTTGTGGGAGGCCTAGATGGAGTTCCAGGCTTCTGCCTTCAGCTTGGACCAGCCACAGTCATTGTGGCCATTTAGGGAGTGAACCAGTAAACTGAAGAGATTCCTCTCCTCCCACCACCACCTCTCGTCTTCTCTCTAATTTTACTTTCCAATAAATCAATCTTAGAAAAAATAAAGGCCAGAGTGTCAGGATTCAAAATCACTACAGCCCTTAAATTCAGGTTTTTATGAAGTTGTTCCCTCTATAGGAGAAACAATTCATAGAAATTTATAATATCTACAGTAATTTTAAAAGAATCAGAATCCTTTATGTTGCTATTTTGCTTTAGGATATGTGCTGTGCTTTCACATTCTTTCATCCAGTCTCTAAAGTATTGCAGTTTGGTGGATAGTGTGATTTTATGCATGATAAGCAAAATCTTTGGGAGTTAAACCAGTCTAGAGCTAAGAAGTTGAGGAACAACACTTGGACCGTGGATCTCTTTAATATCAGGCCCCAATATTCTATTATGATTAATCATTTTTTAGGTTAACAAGATGATTAATAACTAAGATTTTTTAAAATATTGCTAGTACTATGAAAGAGATGTTTAATCTGCTAATCTGTCCTATTTTCAAATGCAGTCATCAGACACTAGTGCTCATTTTATACATCTGATTTGATTATGCCTAGAGTGGTTAAAAGAGGAGTGTCCACTTTATAGGTTTTTTTAAAAATAGCTAATTTATACTTGAATTTATGATCTCTCATATCTACTAGCATTCACAAGGTGGCAGTATTAATGAATTTAGAGGAATAAAATTGAAAGATACAGAGTTCATATATTTTCATTAAAGAAATGTAAAGAGAAGACTAAAAAAATGATAGGAATAAAGACTTGGTAGAAAATCATCATTTAATCTACAGTTAAAGTTCCTGATGGTTACCCCAAATTTACTCTTTGTTTTATAACATCTACGGGACTCACACGTGGGATGCAGGTATCATAAGTGGCAGCTTAATCACTGTGCCACACACTGGCCTGGAAATACTGGCCCAGATACCTAGCTTTTTTTCTTACCTTTGTAGTAAATCAAGAAAAGAAGCATTAAAAATCATTTTTGCATAGTGTTGTACTCAATATTTCATGAGTCTGTCTTTTTTTAGTTTTGACTGTGTGTGTGTGTATGAGAGAGAGAGAGACAGATGAGACGAGACAGTGTCTACTAAAATCTTAAGGTTCCCTACTTTTCCCTCTAGAGGGAGCACCATGGTCCAGAAACATTCAGAAATCTAAAATGAGGAAACATGGTTTTTCAAACACTGTCAATAGTAGAAAAATTCGATGTACTAGAAATACTTTATTCAGAATTTCCGGAGATCTCTAAAGTCTCTACTTCCTCATTTGTGAGAAGAGGATAATTTAGGCTACTGCTAGAAACTATAACATGTGCCACTGTGTATAATGGTGATTGACAGGTGAGACATACAGAAATCAGTAAACCATATTTTTAAAAAAGCAAATAATGATTTTCTAGGCATTGGCTAGGGTTAGGTTGAACCAGGAATGATGAAAATCCTCAAATAATGGGGGCTTGAAGAGAGTAGCAGATTAATTCTCTGTCGATGGGTGTCTTGGTGGAGTGACCCTGCCACAAGTCAGAGACCAGGGCTCTTTGCTCCTGATCCTGTATTTTGCACATCTTTTACATCCAAGTTTCCCAAAGCAGACTGGATGACATGACTACAAGTAAGGAAGCCCTGGGGTTCAAACGCAGTGCTTTAAAGGAAGATTCTGGAAGCTTTCCTCCCACCTTTCTTCTGCTGCTCAGTTGGAGACATCAGACAAGTGGCTCCCCCACCCCGGGAAAACTGGGAGATTTTGTTGCTCTTTAATTTGAGCCCCATATCCACTCAGTGTCTTACTGCCATGACAGGAATGGGAAGAGGATATTGGGGACAGCTAGTTGCTCTGCTACCTAATTTTTAAATCTTGTGTCATACAATTAAGTGTTTCTTCCTCATTGTGACTTTCCATTATATAACTGACATATGTGGCTTTTATTTTTCCTTTTTTGCTGCATTGTTCTCTGTAATCAGCCTTTTTTTCTGCCCTTTAGCTGATTTAAAACATAAAGCCTACAGAAACATTTTCAGTCGAAACTCAAAATATCAAAACCAGCTCCTGCTGTTACTTTCCAAGATAGGTTATTGAGCCAAAAGAGCTAATTAACTTGAGCTGTTCTTTTTCTCTGATTCTTGTTTTTAAAACAACCAGTTAAGGTTGTTTTAAATATGCAAGCTTCCTCCTGAACCTTTTTCTTCCTGGTCCTTTATTTTAAAATCATGTGTTATGTACCTGGAGTGGGCCAGGCATTGTGCAACCCACAGGACTCAACATGTGCATGGTCCCAGCAGAGGCAAATGAAACGACTGATCAGGCAAATAGTTGGTTGCTCCAGCGGTGAAGTGCTGTGGGGCCGTGTACAAGGTGCAGCAGGATGGGGCACCTGGAACCCGCTCTGCAGTGGGGTCCTTGGGAATGCTTGTCTGAAGTCCTTGCCAGGTGGAGGGTACAGGGAGTGAGGGCAGCTTTTCCGGTGGAGGGATACAGCGGAGAGATGAACACCACTCAGAATGCACAGCCTGACTCTGGACGGCCTGCATATCTGCAGAGCATGGTAAGGATTTTGGCTTTAAGTCCAGGCATTGAGAAAGGTTAGGAAAGAGGGTTACACAGGCTTCCCTCTGAACTGTACCTGGTTTAGATCCCACCTCTCCTGTAGAACCTTTCAGAAAAGAACCACATGAGTTCAGTGTCCCTTCCTATGCACACAACCCTGCCTGTGCACATGGCCCTCCCTTGCTCATACATGAAAAGGGAGACTTCACAGTACAGCAGGGGAGTGATGTCCCAGCTCTGTCACCCCTCCTGGACCTTGAGCTCCCTCGAGTGAACTCATGGTGGTTCTGCCTCTACTAACTCTTCTCCTCCTGCTCTTTTTCACCTCCTAGGCGTCATTATCATTGCCATCTTTATCACTGTCACTTGTGTATCTCTAGCAAATCTGATCTCCTAGTGCCCAAGACAGAGCATATGGTAGATGTGGCCAGTTCATGTAAAATTATTTCCCCATATATAGCATGTCTGTTTTTATACCCTTGGAAATGCTGTCACCTGTTTGGCCCCTAATTTCACTTGTTTTCCACCTGTTTGATTCTTCTTTCCCAGCATATATGTTTTTTCCTTCATTTTTGACAGATCCTTGTGCAGAGTTTTTTAAACCCTGTGAGCTAGCAATAGAAATATTCCCAGTAAATTCATTCATTCATTTATACCACTGAATACAGCATGTGTTAAATACTGGGAAAATGCTCAGAGTGTTCGGAGTTGCTTCAAAAATGTTGTCAGTTAAACTGTAGAGAGACAGACCCCAGGACCTCTCGGAGAGGTGCATGAGGACAGCCACCAGGAAGACGCAGGGATATTCATTTTTGTTTGTGAACTTTTAAAGGAAGGCAATGGCAAAACTTGGAAGTTCTTACGGATTCTACTGATATTTATTCTTGGTTCATATGCCATGGTAACATTTTTACCCTGCTGTAATTGCAGGCTCTTGAGATCTGTCAACAGAGGAACTTTGTAGAAGAGACAGTTTATCTTCTGAGTAAGTAACTTTTATTCATTTTGCTCAAAAAGGGTAAGAGTATGCCATGAATTGTCAAAGTTGTGGAAATTTCAAAAAGTTGTGGAAAAAATGGAATCAAAGGATAAATTTATTTTGGAGGGTGGGGGAAAATTCTGATCTCTATGCAGTTTTTTTTTTTTTTTTCCATAATACAATTTCCCACATGCTCTTTGAAGACTTCCTCACTTAAGAATGAACCTAGATTTTAGTGCAGCGGATCACAGAAGTTCAAATCTATTTTGCTTGAGAATTGAACACATGAAAAGGGAGACTTACAGTACAGCAGGAAAAGTTGTTGAATAAATACTGTTGAAATAATGTATTAGTGATGTGTGATAAACAAAAGGAACAGTAAAACTGTCCTATATACCTCACAACATATATGGAAATAAATTGTAGATGGGTTGATAGCTTAGGTTATCATCATATTAGTAGAATACAAATAATATTCATTTTCAAAATTCACACCCGAAATAAGGAAATGCAGTTGATGATGGCGCTCTCGAAAGAGGAGAACTTTTTAACACTCTCTAGCTGTATTTGTCAGTCCTGCATGTGTCATAGCCCTGTACCATGCATCCCAGAGCCCAGAACGCTTACCTGTTCACATGTCTCCACAGGAGCCACACGTGTAAGAACAATGTGGTTTTATCACAGATTTCGAAAGGAATCTCTGTGCAGGTGTCGGTGGCATACAACATGGAGCCCCGTGGGATGCTGCCCACCCCAGTAGGGTTTTTCCACTTTCCCTTCCCTCATACAGCACTCACCCTCATTGGCTTCTTTAGCCTCTGTTGAAAAACTTATCCAAATCTCTTCCTGTTTCGGCATTTGTAGGTTCATGAGTACTCAGCATAGACCTAGAACTGTTCTTCCAAAATAATCTGCTGGAATAAAATTTTGTCACAATATCATATTGTCTTAGAAGCAGTAGAGAACTTTTAAAGGGAGACATAGCCTCATTTCATAAAAATTGTAAAATCTTACACATTTTAAAATGTTAACTTTTTAGAGACATAAACTGGAAAGAATATTTGCAGGAAAAGCAATAGAGGGGATATCAAATGAGATGTCATTTTATTCAGAAGCCCCCTGTTGTCAGTTGATACTGGCTGCCCGTGGTGAGAGGATTCAAGATACTTTACCGATTCCTGTGCAGGGCAAAGGACAGGGGTAGGGATTATATTCCACATCTCTCCACTGAAAGCTGGGCCTCCACTGAGTAGGGCTCTCTTATATGTACTCCATTAAAAACCCAGGAAATTATTAAAACCATTGAAATGCCAATAGATCGATGAGTAATGTGTTTAAAGACAATTAGCTAGTAGAAGCCCCGTTGGTAAATACTTGCTGTCATGAGGACGGTGGAAAGGGCTTTCCCCTAAACTTGCAAAAGAGCACAGTAGAATAGTCCTCTGATAAATGAGTTTGCAGTTGGTCCTAACTGTGACAGAGGAGCAATATGCAAAGCTACCTAAAGAGGCTGAATGACACTGAGGCCTGTTAAAGTCTTAATTGTATCTGAGTGTGAAGGTATCAACATCCCCAAAAAATACACCCCTACTGAAAGGAAGTCAGAATCAGACCAAGGTTCAAATTCCAGCTCAATCATTTAGTAGCTGTATGATCTTGACCATTTCTGTTTCCTCTGTAAAATAAGAAAATTGTAGAACATACCTCATAGGATTTTAATGATGATTTAAATGAGTACAGCCATATAAAACACTTAAATGAGTACTTAGCACCAAAAATAGGAACTATTTATTTCACTGTGTTATGGACAGTAATTCTTTTTTTTTTTTTTAAACTTTTATTTAATGCATATAAATTTCCAAAGTACGACTTATGGATTACAATGGCTTTCCCCCCATACCGTCCCTCCCACCCACAACCCTCCCCTTTCCCACTCCCTCTCCCCTTCCATTCACATCAAGATTCATTTTCGATTATCTTAATATACAGAAGATCAGCTTAGTATACATTAAGTAAGGATTTCAACAGTTTGCTCCCACACAGAAACATAAAGTGAAAAATAATAGATGATTTTTTTAAATGATGATGAAATCAGAGCAGACCTATTGTCATGTTTAATCCCAGTGAGAGTCAAGTTGGGAATTGATAATTTCTTTCTTTTTTTTTTTTTTTTTTTTTACAGAGGATCAGTTTAGTATGCATTAAGTAAGGATTTCAACAGTTTGCACCCCCATAGAAACACAAAGTGAAATATATTGTTTGAGTACTCGTTATAGCATTAAATCTCAATGTACAGCACATTAAGGATAGAGATCCTACATGAGGAGTAAGTGCACAGTGACTCCTGTTGTTGACTTTACCAATTGACACTCCTGTCTATGGCATCAGTAATCTCCCTATGCTCCAGTCATGAGTTTCCAAGGCTATGGAAGCCCTCTGAGTTCTCCGACTCTTATCTTGTTTAGACAAGGTCATAGTCAAAGTGGAGGTTCTCTCCTCCCTTCAGAGAAAGGTACCTGCTTCTTTGATGGCCTGTTCTTTCCACTGGGATCTCACTCGCAGAGATCTTTTGCCAGAGTGTCTTGGCTTTCCATGCCTGAAATACTCTCATGAGCTTTTCAGCCAGCTCCGAATGCCTTTAGGGCTGATTCTGAGGCCAGAGTGCTATTTAGGACATCTGCCATTCTATGAGTCTGCTGAGTATCTCACTTCCCATGTTGGATCACTCTCCCCTTTATTTACTCCATCAGTTAGCATTAGCAGGTACTAGACTTGTCTATGTGCTCCCTTTGACTCCCAGTCCCTTCACCATGACCAACTGTGAACTGAAACTGATCACCTGGAACAGTGAGATGGCATTGGTACATGCCACCTCGATGGGATTGAATTGGAATCCCCTGGTATGCTTCCAACTCCACCACTTGGGGCAAGTCAGCCTGAGCATGTCCCAAATTATACATCTCTTCCCTCTCCCATTCCCACCAACATGTTCAACAGGGATCACATTTCAGTTAATTTTCAACACTTAAGAATAACTGTGCATCAATTACAGATCTAAACCAGTCATATTAAGTAGAACAGATAAAAAAACTACTAAGAGGGATAATGTATTTAGTTGTTCATTAACAGTCAGGGCTATGCTGATCAAGCCACCATTTCCCATAGTGTCCACCTCACTCCAACAGGTTTCCCTCTTGGTGTTCAGTCAGTCGTCACCGATCAGGGAGAACATATGGTATTTGTCCCTTTGGGACTGGCTTATTTCACTCAGCATGATGTGTTCCAGATTCCTCCATATTGTTGCAAATGACTGGATTTCGTTGTTTCTTACTGCGGTATAGTATTCTAAAGAGTACATATCCCATAATTTCTTTATCCAGTCTATCGTTGATGGGCATTTAGGTTGGTTCCAGGTCTTAGCTATTGTGAATTGAGCTGCAATAAACATTAGGGTGCAGACCGCTTTTTTATTTGCCAATTTAAATTCCTTTGGGTAAATTCCAAGGAGTGGGATGGCTGGGTCGAACGGTAGGGTTATCTTCAGGTTTCTGAGGAATCTCCAGACTGACTTCCAGAGTGGCTTGACCAGTTTGCATTCCCACCAACAGTGGGTTAGTGTCCCTTTTTCCCCACATCCTCGCCAGCATCTGTTGTTGGTAGATTTCTGCATGTGAGCCATTCTAACCGGGGTGAGGTGAAACCTCATTGTGGTTTTGATTTGCATTTCCCTGATTGCCAATGACCTTGAACATTTTTTCATGTGCCTGTTGGCCATTTGGATTTCCTCTTTTGAAAAATGTCTATTGAGGTCCTTGGCCCATCTCTTAAGTGGGTTGTTGGTTTTGTTTTTGTGGAGTTTCTTGATCTCTTTGTAGATTCTGGTTATTAACCCTTTGTCTGTTGCATAGTTTGCAAATATTTTTTCCCATTCTGTCGGTTGTCTTTTCACTCTCCTCACTGTTTCTTTTGCAGTACAGAAACTTCTCAATTTGATGCAATCCCAATAGTTGATTTTGGCTTTGACTGCCTGTGCCTCCCGGGTCTTTTCCAGAAATTCTTTGCCTGTGCCAATATCTTGCAGGGTTTCTCCAATGTTCTCTAGTAACTTGATGGTGTCAGGTCGTAGATTTAGGTCTTTAATCCATGTGGAGTGGATTTTTGTGTAAGGTGTAAGGTAGGGGTCTTGCTTCATGCTTCTGCATGTGGAAATCCAATTTTCCCAGCACCATTTATTGAATAGACTGATGGACAGTAATTCTAATATCACATAAGAAAATATACTTTTGGCTTTCAAACTGTGTTAAGATATACTCTATTTCTTATTTTTAAAATAAACTGGGGCTGACATTGTGGCATAGTAGGTTAAGACACCACCACAATGGGCACTGATTCCTGCCCCAGGTGCTCCACTTCCAATCCAGGTCCCTGCTAATGGCCTGGGGAAAGCAGCAGAAGATGACCCAAGTCCTTGGGCCCCTGCAGCCATTTGGGAGTGGGCCAGCGGACAAAAGATCAATATCTCACACCCCCACACACCTAACTTTACCTTTCAAATAAATTTTTTTAAAAAAATAATGAAGTCTTTTTCACTTCCTCACACCACCTAGGCCGAATGGGAAATAGCCGAAGCGCCCTGAAGATGATTATGGAGGAGTTACATGATGTTGATAAAGCAATCGAATTTGCCAAGGAGCAAGATGATGGAGAACTCTGGGAAGATTTGATATTATATTCCATTGACAAACCACGTAAGCAGAAAAACTACCTGCGATTTTCACTTTTTTCTCTTCAACAGCCAGTTATGTCTAGAGTAAGAATTATCTCGATACATTCATTTAAAAATATGGCAAAATATCTACAGTAGAGGAAGCCCAGGTATGTTGTACTGATAGCGGATACTCCTGTGCAGGGAAACCTGGAGCCTCATCACTCTGCACTACCTGAGTGTGATCAACAAGTGGCCACACAGCTTCTCAGCCATGGCCCATGAGGCACATTTTTACCTGCTGCACATTGAATAAATGTCCTCCAAGTTGCTCTGGCTTAGTTTTGTTTTTTGCTTCTATGAGACCTTTATTGAGAGACGTTCAGCCCTTACCAGTCTCTTTTTATGGAAACATGTTGTTTCTGGACTTTGACCATAGTTGGGTGCCTGCATTGTAGTATTTAGTCTTTTCCTTTCCCACCCCATTTTATCAATGTAGCACTAGGAGTTCACATTTGTTGACTCTCAGCTTGGCCGTTTGTGTTGTGCCTCCCATTTTGGAAAGAAACAAACAAAAGCAGTCACCCAACAGTAACCCAAGTCTTCCTTTGAAGATACAAATGACTCAGAAACTAGCAATAGTGATTTATAATCTCTAATGACTGTGTTCTCTTGAAAATGTAAAGAATCGCATTTAGCATAATTAAGTGGGGGTCTGAGGATCTGCATGGATAAGGGAGACTACAGAGAACACATCCTGAAGTTGAGTCCTGTCTCCTCACTGGAAGGCCCTGTGATACATGAGGCCCCATTGCCCTTGTCTGTAGCTTGGGGATACATGACCTTACTACCTTGCAGAGTTTTGGAGAAAAGTGGGTAACAGTTGAGCCATTTAAGTCCTCAGGAAATAGAAGTTGCTCCCCTCCTTCAACATTACAAACTCCATTTTGAAAACTAAGTCCAGGTCATTTGTTCAGCTGCTTTTAAAACTCATTTAGTTTCTCCTTAATATTTCAAAGGAAGTTAGTTCTGTAGAATTTAGCAGATTGAGCTTAAAGGAAGATTAGTTCTTAAGAGTTCAGAAATACAAATAGTTATATTAACACTATGAAGGAGATAGTTTGTTATTTTTTATCTAAAATTACTTTATGTACAAATTAAGTGCATTTGCTTTACATGCTGTTTTATGCGGTATATTGTAGCATTTATTACCGGCTTGTTAAACAACATTGGCACACACGTTGACCCAATTTTGCTGATTCACCGTATTAAAGAAGGAATGGAGATTCCCAATTTGAGAGATTCCTTGGTTAAAATTCTCCAGGACTACAATTTGCAAGTAAGTATCCTTTCCTGGACAAAGCAGCATGCTCAGCTAGTTGACCGACTGCTGAATGAACATTTCTAGGGATTGTGTTGGAAATCAATCAAAATCTTTGAGTATGATAGTTACATTTTATTTAGGCCCAGATATTTGGGACACTGTTCAGGTAAAAGAGACTAGCAACCTCAGCCGTGAAGAAAGCCCTTCCATCCCTGGATTGTCCCCTGGAGTTGAGAAGGCGTTGTGACGTGTGTGTGGGAACGGTAGCAGCATGGCATCCTGAAAGGTGTAAGAGTAGAGCTGGCCTCTGCTGTGGCCCGGGAGTGCAGTGGAGGATGGCCCAAGTGCTTGGGCCCTGCACCCCATGGGAGACCAGGAAAAGCACCTGGCTCCTGCCATCAGATCAGCGCGGTGTGCCGGCCGCAGCACGCCGGCCACAGCGCGCCGGCCGCAGCGGCCATTGGAAGGTGAACCAACAGCAAAAGGAAGACCTTTCTCTCTGTCTCTCTCTCTCACTGTCCACTCTGCCTGTCCAAAAAAAAAAAAAAAAAAGAGACAGAAAAAGAGTAGAGCTGGCTGCTAAATCAGCTGTTCTGATAGTTTCAAGGTGAAAAAATATTGTGTTCATTTGGGAAAATTAAAAAGAAAGGTTTTTAAACAGTTTAATAATTTTCCTTGAAGTCAGTTGGTAATCCATGGCCTGAAACATGTTAAAATATAGTATTCTATTTGTCTTTGTTTTCTAAAATGTTACAACCTCATTATCTCTGTTAATACAGAATCTGTGATCAGAAAAATAGAACCCATTATTTTCATATAAATAATTAATATGAAAACACTAAAACATCCTAATATTCTCCTTAAAAAGACTTAACGATTATTTTTGCTGCTAGCAGCTTCTTTAGAACTTGCAAATTTTGAAAACATACTTCTTTAAAAATTCAGACTCTTAATTTTGTCTTTAATGCACATGAAAATGAGTTTTGTTACAATGAGTGAAACTGCTTTCCTATAAAGGTTTTACAAGTAAAGCCAAGAGGGGAGGGCTGCGGGAGGGAGGGAGGTGTGGGGGGGGAGCCACAACAATAACAAAAGTTGCACTTCATTAAAAAAAAAAAAAAGAGTAAGAGACAAATTAAGTAAGGGGAGCTGTGAGACTAGTCCCACATGAGCTTTGTAGTTGGTGCCCAAGTGACCAAAACTGGAGGCTCATTGGCAGTGAGACCAAATGCCTGCAGATCCACACCTCCTGCCCTGCTCAATATACTTTAAGTCACTCAGCTATCTGACAATCCTATTTAAAATAACTTCAGGCCTCTTACCAAGTTTTCTTTTCTTTGTGGCATGATGACCTTTTAGCACACTAGAAATTGCATATCTTTATCTTATTTGTCCTCTCCCTTAAGAAGTAAGTTCTGGGGCCAGCATTGTAGAGTAGCAGGTAAAGCTGCCATCTGTTTGATCCTTCCCATCCAGATCCCTGATAATGGCCTAGGAAGTGTTTAGGCCCCTGCCACCCATGTGGGAGACCTGGATAAAACTCCTGGTTCCTGGCTTTGGCCTGGCCCAACGTGGCTGTTTTTGGCCATCTAGGGAGTGAACTGGAGGATGGAAGATAACTCTCTCTGTCTCTCTGTAACTCTGAATCTCAAATAAATAAATCTTTAAATAAAAAGAAAAAAAAGTAAGTTCCATGAAAAAAAAAAAAAAAGTGAAGCCAAAAGGTCAGGTTGCAAGAAAAGGAGCAGTGCAATAAGAATGCATAGGACACTGTGAACGGAACAAAGGAGAGGGCCGCTGGCTGTCAGGGTGACAGCTTTCCGTCAGAGGCAGAGTGAGAAAGAGAAGTCGAGAGATGCTCCCTGGCATCCAGAACTGATGCAGGAGATGCAGAGGAAGGTTTGGCCAGGAATGGGTTACAGTGCCATGAACATTTCCCAAGTGCAGCAGTGTGACCATTTTCAAAAGGCAGGCTGAAGGTAAAGGTCACTGGAGTCAAACTGGCTAAGGAGCTGAGGCCACAGCCTTTGCTGATTCATCCAAATGGACTTTGAGGAATAGGAGGAAGATGGGGGCCTCACAAGCCAGGCTCCAGCATTGTCACTGAGCGGGACTGTTAACTTTGCAGTCCTCCTAGACTGTGGCGTGAGTGGGTAACACAACTTTAAAGAAATAGAGATTTTTCCTATAGGTGCATATATGAGAGTTCAAAGAGCCTTCACTCAAGAGAGCATGTGGGTAATTGGCTTCCTAGGAGAGAAACTGGTATTCAGTTAAGCCACAGAAGTAGAGGCCCTATTCTGCTAAAATCCTAACGATATTGCAGGTCTTCACTTCCACTTGGGCTTGGAAGGTTGTAGGTGACTCAGCAGAGTGGTTACAGGAGTGAGAATGAGAAAGGCCAGAAGGAAGTAAAAATTTGGGAATGGGTTGATAGGTGAGGAACACTGATGTTAGGAGCTTGCATTTTGTGCAGTGCCCTAGAAATGTGGAAAGATAATTCAGGTAGGAAAGTTGATAATTCCCATACTTACATTTGGGCTTGGGAGAAAATAGTCTTTTTTGTAAACCTCCAAATGAGCTTGATAATGACCTATACTTCATTGGCCCTGACTACCCCTGGGTAAGCCAGGATGTGCTTGAAGCTTCAGATCCACATTTGCAAATAAGTCATTTAGTTGTCTCTGAACAACTCTTCCTCAAGAGAAGCAATGAAATACGTATCCCTCTGTCCTTCAGCCCCAGTGCAGACGTTCGGCCTCTGGGATGAAAACTGCCTGCCTTTTCTCCCAGGCTCCACATGCTTCCAGAATCACCTAATAAATCCCCGTACTAGGCTCTTATTCCAGAGAACCAGGCTTATGGACACCACTGTGGTCTCACTGCCCATTCATTTTTAATGAATACATTTGCATAGGTCTGAGTCAACTGGAAATAAAAATAAAATTACTATTAGATGCAAAATGAATGCCTAACATAGAAACCACCCACCAAAACAGCTGCTAAATCAATATTTTTATCATCTGAATTGTATTTTAAGATACACAGAGAGCTTTCCCTCACAACATGGAAGTGTGCAGCTGGGTGATGTGTTAAGGAGGCTCAGAATTGTTTGTCAGTGAGCCCTGAGAGCTGTGGTTGCCAAGGACTGGCTTCTCCCAGGAGAGGGTGGTGCCCAGAGGGCAGGTGCAGCAGCATGGAAACTGCCACACCTGTAGGCCGCACTGAAGCACAGTTCTCTTGTTGGAAGAGTCCAAGAGAAGATGGCCTACTGGGACAGGTCTCAGAGAGTCTCTGGGGGTACTTCCTACCTAACCAATGGAGAGTTTAGATTTCTGTTTTTGGGCAAGACAGTTCTTTTTCATTAATAGCCATTTATTTTGTTTCTTTAGGCAACCTATTAGGGATCGCTATGAAAATAAACCAATCTATAGAGCCCCTTGCAGTTTCAAGAGTTTTGCGTCCATGGTTTTGATTGTTTTTAGTTTTACTTGGATCGTAAAACTGTAGTTGATTTTCATATGGTCTCATTTAGTGAAATAAAAAATTGACAACTCCAGTAATCCTCAAAATTTGGGGAAAATTTTGCAAGTCCATGAATTTCCAAGAATTTGAAGCCTACTCTGTGTGGGATGGCATATTGATTCCAGTGGATTTTAAGAACCATTTGTTAAACAAAAAAATGCTGCCCCAGGTCTTCTAGGCAGCTATACTTCTTACTAGTATACACTAGAAATCTCTAAGGGGAGTTTACAATAGAGCAGTCTATTTATGATACAGTTTTAAAACTTCTTTGGGCACTGAAAATGTTTTGGAAGGTCATTTATTAGCCAATTGTTAACTGGAAAGAGAGAGGGTAAGGCTGTGGGAAAAAAACATGAACTCAGCTTTATAGTCATGTTTTCTAAAATGTAACCTCTCACTGAAGTTTAGCATTATTTAGCATGATACCTATGACATAACTGAAGTTAAAAAATTGATGTATCAACTATACTATCAATGTTTGTTTTATTAATGGTTTTAGAGCTTGTTACAATTTGTCAACTTTTCATTGCAACAAAATACATGTGGTGACTAACTTTATGAAGGAAAGAAGTTTAATTTGGCTGGTGGTTCTGGAGAACCACAGGCCCAAGATCAGTTGGGTCCATGGATCCAGCCTGTGGTGACAGCACAGGGCACCACACGGCAGGAGCATGCATGTTTCTATCTGTGTCATGTGGTGTTCTGTAAAGCCTCCAGAATTTAACCATGGGGCTTGACCCTGTCAAACTAACCATCTCTCAAAGGCCCCGTTTCCAAACACATAATTGGATTAGGTTCCCACCCTCTTGGTATCATTAACCTAAGACTTTCAGGAGCAGAACAGTAACACACGGGCCCCAAATATTCAAACAGTAGCTTAATTACTCAACAAAGTTTAAAAGTGTCCTGTGTCCTTAGAAACATAAAATGTCTCTAGGCCTGATTTCAAGGACAGATACCATTTGTTTTGACATAAATTGCTTCCAAAATAAGATAGTGTTAATTTTTCAGTCCTCAGTATAAACTGACCAATTTCCAAATTATTTAATGCTGTAATTTATTTATATTTTTAATACTTATACATTCTATTTGTTAAACATTTTATTGATACACTTAGCATTATTTACCATTTCCATTATTATTTTTTCCTTAAGAATTTTAGCATCTTTGCTCTTAAAACACTTTTCTATTGATTGTCTCACTTCATAAATAATCCATCTTTATAGCAGTTCAGTAGGAACTATCATCCCCATTTTATAGATGAGAAGACTGATTCTCAAATAGATAAATGATTTGCCAGTTTGGGCAGGTGGTGACTTGGGTTTGAACCCAGCCAGGTTCTCTTGACTAAATCTACCTTCTCACCCACAGCGACTTTTGTACACTTGCAGTCTCAGTGTGTGTTTATCTGTTTCCCTCTCCATAAATATATACTTTAAGGTATTTTTATTTATTTGAAATGCAGACAGCAACCTTCCATCCACTGGTTCACATCCCAAGTGCTATGACAGCTGGGGCTGGGCCATGCCACAACCAGAAGCCTGGAACACAATTCAGATCTCCCACAGGGGTGGCAGGGACCCAACTACTTGAGCCCTCGCTGCTGCCTCCCAGGCTGTGCTTTACTGGAATTGCAAAGGAAGCTGACGGACTCTGATATGAGACGCAGGCATCCCAGGCACCGTCTTCAACCTCTGTTCCTCATACCCACCGCTACATTAGCTCTTACAACCACAAGTACACCCTAGAAGTATGCTGATTAAGATAGATTCTCACTTTTTCATTGTTGGTAACAACTCTGGAGAAAATAAAATAAGCATGTTTAACTCGCTCCTAAAAAGGCAGCACAGGCTAAGCCCCCGGGTCCCGGAGGTGAGCCTGAGGCGCATGTAAATGAGCATGTGATCCTGAACAAGTCATGCAGATCTTTGAACCTCTGTTTTCCCCCAGAATGACAAGGAAAGGCTGCAGCTGGAGTAAACCGTCAGTTTAGGTGCTGCAGGAGATACAGAAATTCATAAGGTTAGCTGCAGGTGAAGCAGTGATGTAAGCTGAACTGCCTTTAGGCCAGCACCTGCCTTACTAGGATTCTCTCCATTTCTGTCTAGAGCAAGATTTGGAAGACAAACAGGGCTCTGGTGCCTTGCTTTGGGTCTCCTGCTTACAGGATTTCAGGAATCACTGGAAACTGAGGCTTGACCCTTAACAGATGGACACAGCAATGAGCTCCTCCAGACTTGTTCTGTTTTGTTGATTGACCATTGCATTTGGATCTACTTATCCTTTTACATTTTTATTTATTTATTTGCAAGGCAGACAGAAAGCACATATTCCCATCCTCTGGTTCACGCTTGAAATGGCCACGATGGCCCCCTGCTGAGATGGCAGCCTGGAGCTGAGAACTCCAGCTGGGTGTCCTCTGTAAGTGGCAGCCGCCCAGGTGTCTGAGCTGTCACTGCCACCTCCCAGGGTCTGCATTAGCAGGCATCTGGAATCAGGAGAAGCCTCAGATATCAAATCCAGGCACTCTGACATGGGATGCTTGGCATCCCAACCAGTCCTAGCCACCAGGCCAAATGGGTGCCTCCATTTATACTTGACAGTCTCCCATGTGTGTTAACATGTCCTCACCACGAGCCCGCATTGCAGATGAGAAAGCTGACGCTATGAGATCCTAAACGAGCAGCCCAAGTCAGTGCAGTGGAGCCGGGAATGCAGATCCTTCCACTCCGACTGTGCTGCCCTGCCTCCATGATTTGGAGGTTTTATTTTTTCTTCCATAGTTTATGCTTTTCATTACTGTTTTATGTTTTATTCTGCCTGCATGTATAACCAAGAAGAGGGTTGTGAAACTTTTTCATGGATAAATAATTCCCTACCCAGCTGCCAGCCTGAGAGAGGTATTGCCCAACTTTCTCTTTTCCTTCAGCCTTCAAAAATGGTGCCAATGTGGAATCCCTGCTCAGGGGGGAAAAAGTCGCCGCCACCTCACGAGGAAAGGAGCATTCGCTCTGTTCTCTCCTTTTTCTTGGGATGGAAGCTTGGCTGGAGGAGATTTGCCATTCTTTGTAGTTAAATATAGCGATTGTGGCTGTGTTTTTATTTTTATACCTCTCTTTGTAAGACTTTCTTTGGTGCTCATGCTTCCAGGGTCATGGTCAGGGTACTCATCCCCCTTTCTAAGTCTAGTCAGGCCTGTTTAGTGCTTTGTGTGTGCTTTGCGGTGCTGCTTTTATGTTATGTTTTCCGGGGAAAATGAACTGTGTGTATAGTGCTGCTCCAGATGTCCCATTGGTGTCCGCAGATGCCTTCACTGTTTCCACCAGGGAAACGTCCAGGGCTCGCACGCCAAACAATCAGCCTGCTGTGCTTTAAGGAGCAGCAGACACGATGCTGCAGCCTGGACTCCAGCCCTGGCTCTGTTTTTAACAAGCCCATGAGGTCTCTGGGAAGGTAATTCCACTTTCTGGATCTCAGTTCTTCCATTAAATTCAGTTGCTGTTTGCCAAGCCTAGTGACACACAAGAATTATCTGAATTCCTTTTTAAATTACAGAGTTTCAGGGACCAGCCCAGATGTGCTGGATGAGGACCTCTTGGGGAGGAACAGGTCCTTAAACCACCTGATACATCTTACACATCTGTCTGGCATTAGCCTATGAACTGGCACCCAGCAATGTCAGTTCTAAGGTATCGTGTCTCTGAGTTCCTATTAGAGTCATTTTTATATATTTAATATAGCTATATATTTACTGTTAATATTTTAATGTAAACCACAATACTGATTCTAGATTCTATAAAAAAGTTGCCTAGATTTCTGGGGATATGTTGTTAAGATTTTTTTTTCCGCATAGTTCCTTCTTTTGCCTGAAAAAGTAACATTTAGGGGTAGGTTAAACCACCCCTTACAATGCCAGCATCCTGTAACGTAGTGCCAGTTCAAGTCCCAGCTGGCTATACTTCCCATCTAGCTCCCTGCTAATATGCCTGGGAAAGCAGAAGTTGGCCCAAGTACTCAGGCCTCTGCCACCCAGGTGGGGGACCTGGATGGAGCTCTAGGCTTCTGGCTTCAGTGTAACCCAGCCCTAGCTGTTGCAGCAATCTGGGGAGTGAACCAGCAGATGGACGATCTCACTCTGTCTTCTCTACCTTTTAAACATTTTTTTTTTTCAAATGACATTTATAGCTACATTTCATATTGAAGTACTGGGATTGATTCCCAGCTCCAGCTCGGACTCCAGGAGTAATGGCTTCTTGCTACTTACATGGGAGGCTTGGATTGAGTTCGCAGCCCCTGGCTTTGGCCTGGCCCAGCCCTGGCGGCCGCAGACATTTCTCTCATTTCTCTCTTGAATGGCTTGCTCTGACTTCTGTCTCTTAAATTAAAAAAAAGAAAAAAAGAAAAAAAAAAAGTGATCTGCACACAGAGATGAATAAAGTGACAAGAAGTTCATTCCTTGGCTCCCTTCTGTTTCTAGTCCTCTTCCTAGCAGCTTCTGAGATTTAACCGTGGCTGGGGCTGGGCACCAGGACCACCCCGCTCAGACCCTGACGGCCATCTCCTCAGTGGAGTTTCTGTAGAAGTTCTTGATCTCTCCAGGTGCAGTTGTCTTTAAAATACCATGTGTTTGACGGCTTACAAACACGTTTATTTGCCTATTTGAGTGTCTCGGGTGTCAGACGGTGTGTTCAGTGGAACAGGCCCTCACATCTGGTCTCACTGAGCTGCAGATGAGCAACACTTGCCCCTTCCCAAGCAGCTCCTGACCTGAATGAGTGTTTCTGGGATAAAGAAACAGCTGTAACACTCTCCTCGTTAATCTCCACACACACAAACTGACTCCAGACAACTGCTTGCCTTCCAAAGTTACTTCCGCATTATTCGCATCTGCACAGTGACTGTTACTTCTTTGTTGTTTCCTATATTTCTGTACTTTGATATCTATGAACAAATGAATTAAGACAAGATAGTGACTTCTTTCTCATTTTCCTTTTTTGAGCCCACATGAGTTTCTTTGTGACTCATGATATATAAGCTCTTAATTTTCTTGTAAGAGATGACTTTCAAATTTATAAATCCATGAAATAAACTTTTAAGACCACATTAGATTTTTTTTTTCCTTTCAAATTCTTTCAGAGTAGTCTCATGACAGCCTTTAGATGACAGGTACCTATGACAAACAGCTGTAGCTTCTTTTTAATTGGTATATAGAAGCTTTATAACATTACATACCATTGTGTTTGTAAGACTGTTTGAACTCAACACAAGACCAGGGAATCTTCCTATCTTTTCCTTCTTATTTCTCTGCAGCTCATCATCTCTGATAGTAACTCCATCAAAAGCAAAGCTTTTTCAAATAGAATCAAGTCCCATAGCACCGTGGCTTGAAGGAAGGACTACACGAGGGGAACATTTCTTGGTCCAGCCTTGTATCATATTGGGGCTTATAAAACCAGGTAGCCGTTTGTCATTTGCAATTCTAATGCTAAGCACTTAAGCATGAACAAGATGATGTCAGCAAAAAGTTCAATGTTCAAAGAATCTTAAAATAAAAATTCCAGAAACTCGGCAATTTTTGATGATATTTTTCCCACGGCAGCTGTTTCTAATGAACCGTAATAACTTTGCTGACGTACAGTTCTTTTACTGCTTTATAAAATGTCTCAGAGTCTGGCGTTTTGCTTGTGGTTGAGGTTTTATTATCAATGGTGACGAACTGCAGAGAAATAAGAGGGAAACTACAGTGCAAATCTAAAGTCAAGTTGGTTTCCAGCATGTCCCTATTTAAATTTACAATAGCACAAACTGTGCATGCAACAAACTGATTATAGAAGCTGTACCTGGTTGTCTTAAAAATGAAGAGGAAAGAATAAAATCATACTAATAAATTGTAAAATTCAGACAAACAGAACTACAGAAGGAAGCAATGTAATTTTAAGAAAAGAAGAATGGTTGAAGAGGATGTGGGAAGAAGTTAACCCCACAGATTTGTGTAATTTTGAAAAAAAAAAAAAAACCAGGAGAGTCCCATAATAAAAATGAATCTCTGAAAGATAATATTGTGCTGTCTAAGCAATGCCTACAGATATTTTTGAGATGAAAATTAATGTTATGAAACTGAGGAAATGACTGTGGCTTATCCCCATGAAATTCTAATAAGAAATATAGATTACAAAGCAAAGAATAGTAGTACTGTCTTATGTATTATGTGGAGACATTTCATGGATAACAAGATGCTTCAAACTGATTTTAATTTCTGAAAGTGATATCCGAGGCTGTCCACCATAAAGAATAGTGAAAGAGGAGGAAACTGACAAGAGTTTTTTGTTTTTGTTTTTGTTTTTTTTGTTTTTTGTTTTTTGTTTTTTTTTTTTTTTTTTTGCTGAGTTCATCTGAGAAAGGCCAGTAGGCATACTTTGCTCAACAAGAAACAGTTTTGTAGGGGAGAAAGATGTGCTTCTTAAAACCGCATACATGTAAGCTTCTGTGGTCGACAAATACTCTGAAAATATCACAGAATGTGTTTGCAACTTCCATGAATTCTGAGAAAAAGATACGGAAACACAACCAGAATAAACACAGAAAAGACAGACCGTGCAGACCGATTTAAGTTTTCAGCACCTAAAATAAGTAAAGGATATGAGTTTATATCAATTTTTGAAAACTCAAAGTTTTTTAGGAAAATACAAATTACCATCATTCACTCAAAGAAGCTCAATTAGTAGTCAGAGCATATTACCGCAGCAGAAGCACTATTCGATAGACACATTTCAAGACAAGTGTATCAAGTCTTTTAAAAAGTGTGCATCTCTGTGTTACGTGAGTTTGCCAGAGAAAAGAGTGGAAACAATCGTGAACTCCTCCTTGGGTGCTGGGACAACCTTAACGCCAGCATTATGCAAAGACAGGATGAGGAAAGTATGATTGCACCTTTGTTTTTTAGCAGAAAATCAATAAATTGAATTTGGCCATTTATTTGTTAAAAGTACATTAATATCATATATTTTCTGTTCTCTCTAAAATAAGCTATATGTTGAATAAAAAATTCTAATCAAAATGCCAAAACAATCTGTCATGGAAATTCATAAATTGGTCCCAGGGTCTATATAAAATATGAAAGACTAAGACTTGTCTAAGCAGAATAAGGAGGATAGATTAAAATGGAATAAACCAGTTTAGAGAACTCTTTGACAGTTACTCAGGAAATGAACCATATACTTACTCCCTGACCTGGAATTTTCACCTTTAGGTATGTTTATGTAAGAGATGAAAAGCAGGTCCATCCAAAGGTCTGTTCAAGAATGTCATTTTTAACTACATCCTTTTTTTTTTTTGGCCAGGCAGTGAGAGAGAGAGTTACAGACAGTGAGAGAGAGACAGAGAGAAAAGTCTTCCTTCTGTTGGTTTACTCCCCTAATGGCTGCTACGGCCAGCGCTGTGCCTATCCGAAGCCAGGAGCCGGGTACTTCATCCCGGTCTCCCATGTGGGTACAGGGGCCCAAGCACTTGGGCCTTCCTCCACTGCCCTCCCAGGCAACAGCAGAGAGCTGGACTGGAAGAGGAACAACCAGGACTAGTACCCGGCGCCCCAACTAGGACTAGAACCTGGGGTGCCAGCACTGCAGGCGGAGGATTAGCCAAGTGAGCCATGGCGCCGGCCCTTAACTACATCCTTAATAGCTTAACCTGGAAACAGCCGTAAATGTCCTTCAACAGGAGAATGTACCCAAGTTGCTACCTCTTGGTCACAAAGTAGATGCTCTCTGTCTAGGCTTCACATCTACATTTCAAGCAGGAAGATGTGGGAGAGCAAAGGGACTTTTCCTAATGAAGTTTTCTTTTTGATTTGGAAGGGACAGTTTCCCAGGATCCATGTTATAGCAGCCAGTGATAGATTTGAGGTGGGCACACACTAAATAGGGTTGGAGTTGTACTTGTAAGGACGTAGGAGGAGCTGGGGTGTGCAAGCGTCACCTGTGAAATACTTTCATGTTCTGGAATAAGAGCTGACTCACATGGCTAAGTATTAATAGATTTGTATCTAGATAGTAGGAACTTAGAAATTTATTATTCTATTTTTTAAAAATTCATATTTTAGAAAATATGGCATAAAGTAATTAGAGTACTGAATGAGAGCAGCAGTGGATTTGATACCATTCTGGTCTTTGAAAACCTGGCTACCGGAATAGTGTGTGTGTGCCTCGAGGGTAAAAGAACATCAAATCTGGGGACGGGTGGAAGGTGACAGCCCCCAGCTGGGAAGCTCACCTTGGAAGACGAAAGTAGACAGAAATCATGAGTGCGAAGATGACCTACTTACGCCATATCCTACAGTGTCTGACTTTGAACCATCTGTGTCTAATAAAGGCATCTGTGGGAAGTACCAAATATGAACTTCTGAGGGTGAAATTAGTGTCATCAACAGCACGTTTCTCATGAGTCACTGATGTGGCTCCTGGGAAATCATAGTCCACCTGATATCTTGTCATGTCTGCTACTGAAAACAGTGCCTCTATGACATCACAGGATAATCTTGCACAAGCCTTTTTCACACCCTTGTCTTCAAATTATTAGAGATGCTACAGGATAAACAACTCCTTTCTACAGATAGCAGCTCACTTTTCGAAAGACCTGCCTTGCATCATGCAAAGGCAGCTTACACCGTTTTCCTGTTTTTCTGATTTGGAGCTTGGATTTTGGTCAGCTGAAGTAGAAAGTGACACAGTGAGCAGTGGATGCTTTCTCTCCGCCTGGCTGGCTGCCTCTGCTTGCTCACATTTTTCCTAGAACATACTTTGCGCAGGTAGATGGATGGCACCTATTTAGAAAAATGCAGCCCTACGGTGGAGATGGTTCCATCTTGGTTTGCAGGGTTTGCTTTTTTCCTTTTTAGTTTGCAGACATAGTGGCCTCTGTCTAGACTGCTGGCTCTGCCCTCCCTCCTGGATTATTCATGCAGTGGGCATCAAACACCCACGAAGGGTCAGAGCCAGTCCTTTTTGAAATGTTTCACCTGTGGTGTTGTGACGGACTCCATTTTTCTTAAGGTTTCTTTGTTCCCTTGTTTTGCAGGCTAAGCAGCTTTACATGTTTGCTTATACATTTCCTTAGTTTTCTGACATCAGTATTTCTTAGATGTCTGTCTTGTTATTTTTCACCTCTTCTTGTATACCTTAATGGTGCCTGCTACAAGTTTAATGTCTTTTTAAAATGAATTTAAGACTCCATGTTTAAAGGATAAAAACTACACTGGCAGTTTCTCAGTGTAGGGACGTTAAAATCATTTGATGTTCCATTCATTAGCAGAAGGGATAGGTATATACTGGACATCAGATCTGTTTTCCTACACATCTGCCTGTGTACCATTACCAGGGAAAGGCATCTGGCTGACTCGGAGCCCGTGCTCTTTGGGATCTGAGAGGAACGGGTGCTGCTGTAGGAGACTGGGCGTGAGACACCATTGTTGGCTGCTCCCTACTCCCCTTCCCTGATGATAGGAATTGGGAACCTGTGAGACCAAAGTGCCCCTGTCGCTTTAGAGTTGAGAGCAGTCAAGGTGTACCCCAATAGAAACACCTGCCATGCCCCAGAGCCACTGGAAGACACGTGCTGCACAACCACAGGGCTGCACCGTGGTGAGGCAGCCGGGTCTTCACGTGAGGGACATAAAATTGCACATTGCTACATGTGATGTGACACACTGCTCCTGAAGAGGAAAGCCACTGGCATAGCTCCAAGGTGTCTCAGTCCTTTAGGCCTTGAGTTCCGTGAGTTCTGACTTTACCACACCTCGCATGTCCTCCCTCCCAGTTTCCTATATGGATGGAGCATCCCTAATCTCAAAATCTGAAATCCAAAATCTTTTGAGCACTAAGATGACACGACAAATGGAAAATTCCACACCTGACCTCATGTGATGAGTCACGGTCAGAATAGAGATGCATTACAGATCTTGGCCACGTGTGTGAGATGTAGGTAAAGTAGACATACATTCTGCTTTAGACTTGAGACGTTTTCCAAGGTAACTCATTGTGTACATGCAAATGTTTCAAAGCCTGAAGAGATAAGGCATACTCAGCCAGTACACCAGTACTACCTAAGAAAACCCAACAAAGGGTAGAAGCTCATTCTGTGGCCCAGAGTGTCTATCAGGTGAAGATATCGCCTCTCCCTTCTGTGCCCCCTGCCTAAAAGAAGGTGGGCAGTTTGGACTTGTCGTAGCCCTGGTGCTGAAATAAATATGAGTCTGGTACCAACTGAAATGGCCTCATCCTCGGCCGCATGTTCCTGGGCTGCTGAAGTGCTGTGCTCCTCTCAGCATCCTCCAGGCGGGGAGGAGCAAATAATAGAAAGCCCACAGAGCAACAAGAAAAATGCATAAAGCAGCAAAGGGTGCATTACTGGGATAAGGAATGGGAGCATGGGCCTTGTGACAGAATGTTGCTGTTTATGGTCATTTTTCACTTGTCAGCCGCCCAGGTCCCCATACTGGAGGGCTAAGGTGGTTATTTACCACTGCACACGTGCACATGCCACATTCACAGCACTACGCTAAGTGGTTTGGGTTTAGAAGAGAATGTAAAGCAAGTTGCAGCCGAGAGGAGACATCGAATGGACATCACATCTGTTTGGTTTTGCCTTAGACATCACAGCGACCCAGGATGCATTTGGGAAGTCAGTGGGTTTATGAAACAAACGAATGATCTGGAATAGCAGGTTTTGCATCCTCAGCAAAGATCTGAAGGTTGGAATGAAGAGGACGTGATGTGACCAACCTGCTAGAGAGTCTACATGAGGAAATCCTCCCTAGATAGCAGCAACGGGGTTAGTTCATGTAGGGCCTTCTTTGCCAGACTCTAGAACTTGTGGTTGATTTTACAATGCTACAGCAGGCACTGTGTGGGGTTGCAAGAAAAAAACCACAGGGCATGATGACTGCATCGTGACTGCGAAGGTCAGTCTGGCAGTGGTCGGAGGGAAGAGGGTACTGCGGGCAGGAGAAGCAGTAGGTGCAGTATTTCACACCACCTTTCTGAATCTCCAATTAAACGCACCCCACGGTCCACCCCCCAGCATTTGAGTCTACTTAAGATGGCCTTTCTTTTTAAATGTGTGCACTAGATTCTGCTTCGAGAAGGCTGCAAGAAGATTCTCGTAGCTGACTCTTTGTCCTTGCTGAAGAAAATGCACCGAACTCAAATGAAAGGTGTTCTGGTTGATGGTGGGTAAAGCTGAAATAATCCCGTGAACTCCGGTGTGCCCTGCTTTCAGAACAGGCAGAGCAGGTGGAAGCAGTGCATAATGCAAAATGTGTGCGTTTGTCTTGCAGAGGAGAATATCTGCGAATCGTGCCTTTCCCCTATTCTGCCATCAGGTAAGACGGGCGGGAAGGGGAAAATAGTCTCAGACACACATCACTGATGGATGGAATTGGGATTTTTGAGTAGCTGATTACTATTTGTGGACTGCCACAGCTTTCAGAATCATCTAGCGTAGTCCCACGTCCCTCCCTCGGTAAATGCTGGTGCTGCCATTCTTGAGATCTGTGGTTCTCAAGGCCTAGGGCAAGTCAGCATCACCTGGCAAGCTCCTTAAGATGCACATTGCAGGCCTCACCCTGGGTTTCTGATGGCAAAGATCCAGGATGGGGACTGCTGACCTGCATTTCTAACCATTTCCCGGGGGATGGTGACACTCCTGGCTTAGGGGGCATTCTTTGAAAACTACAGTTCTCACATAAAAGAAAACCAAGCAAAAACTGAGCAGCAGCCCGTTTAAACTGCACACTGGGTAAGCACACGTGTATGCTGGGAAGCACTGTGTAGGTGCCTAAACCTCTTCCTCTGCTGCGTGGTTCTGGGCATCCAAATCATCTCACATCTCACAAAAGCCTAACAGTTGCCATCTAATTGAAACTCTGTAACCCTTTACAAGACATGAGCATTTGTTTACTTATGATTCTTGGTAGATACTGTGTCCTTTTACTTAGGGATCATTATGACATGAGAAAAGGAAATGCACGTAAGTTCAGTATAGAGACATCCCAAAATGGTGGCGTGCATATGCATCATAGGAACAGGTTGTATGGTAGGGCAGGGGAAGTGCTTCCACTTAGGCTTTTGTCTACAGGTAATGGGTTTGGGTTTTTAAGACCTTCTGTTAAAAACTGCAGTGGTGCAGGGAAAGAAGTGAGTTTCCCTTTTTTATTTATCTGAAAGGCAAAGAGACAGAGAGGTTCATACCCCAAATGCCCATGACAGGCAGGGCTGTGCCAGACCAAAGCCAGGAGCCAGGAACTCTCTCCAGGTGTCACACATGTGTGGCAGGGAACCAGGTTATTCAGTTATTCCCTGCTGCCCCTCGGGGTATGCATAAGCAGGAAGCTGGACTGGAAGTGAACATGGCACTTGATCTCAGGCATTCAGGCACTCCAGTATGGGATGCAGGCATCCAAAGCAGCGTCTTAACCACTGTGTCACAATGTTCACCCAGCAAGTGAGCTTTCACAGTGTTTTAATAGAAAGTGATCACATGTATCCCACTGCCGTTAAATCAACTGACCAATTTCATCTGCTAAGGGTACTGGCTCTTCCCAGAAATAAGCTGCCCACACACAGCAGGAACCAATGGTGGGACATGCCCAAGCAGGAATGAATTAAATGCAAGGTCATGGGGTAAACATTTGGCTAGTGCTAAGGAAACCAGTTGGGATACCATATCCCACATCAAACTGCCTGGGTTTAAGCCCTGACTGCTCCCAATTCTTTAAAATGTACTTATTTATTTGAAAGAGTTACAAAGAGAGATAGAAACAGACCTTCCATCTACTGGTTCACTCCCCAGATGCCCACAATGGCCAGCAGTGAGCCAGGACAAAACCAGAAGCTAGGAGCTTCTTCTAGGTCTCCCACATGGGTAGCAGGGGCCCAAACACTTGGGCCCTCTTCCACTGCTTTTCCCAGGCCATTAATAGTGTCTGCGCCCAATTCTAGTTCCCTACAAGTACACCCCAGGTGGCAGCAGATAATGGCTCAAGTGCTTGGGTCCTCTCACACACTGGAGACTGGGATTGAGTTCCTGGTTCCTGGTTCCTGGTTTTGGCCTGGCCCAGCCCTGGCTATTGTGGGCATTTGGGGTGTGAACCAGAAGATGGAAACTCCAGCTGTGTCTCTTAAATGAAAAAAATGTGTGTGTATACATTTTTTTTTCAATGCATGGTCTTGGCAAATGTAGGAAGGCTTTTTTTTTTTTTTTTTAAGATTTGTTTTACTTATTGGAAAGGCAGAGAAGAGGAGACAAAGGAGGAGAGCTCCCATCTGCTGATTCACTCCCCAAATGCCCACAACAGCAAGGGCTAGGCCAGACTGAAGCCAGGAGCCTGGAAATCTAGACAAGTCTCTCACACGGGTGGCAGGGGCCTAAGCACTTGAATCACCCCCTGCTGCTTTCCCAGGTGCACTAGCAGGAAGCTAGATTGGAAGCAGAGCAGTCAGGACTCAAATCATTGCTCAGATAGGAGGTACCAAGTAAGAAAGCTGTGAATCACACAGTGTCATGATTATGCCTGACCTGCTGATGGCACTGAGTTCTCCTTTCTCCTCCCCCCTCCCTGCCCCCAGATGCAGCAAAGCCCTTCAGCGTGGTGGTCTTCCACTGCCGGCACATGTTCCACAAGGAGTGCCTGCCCGTGCCTAGCATGGTGAGTTGACAGCTTGGCAAATGACAACTCAAGAAAAACCGAAACAATCAGAGTATACTCAAAACTATAACCGTCATCCTTATGGCTCCACTAGTACACAACCATCTGTGTCCATGGATTCAACCACCACTCAAAACTATTTGGAAGAAAATTACATCTGTACTGAACATGTGCAGACTTTTTCTTGTTATTGCCTAAATAATACTCTATTAACAACTGTTTACATGAAAATTACATTATGGACTAGGTATTCTATTAATAATGATTTAAAGTGTATAGGAAGCTGCAGGTAGGTTATATGGAAATACACCACTATTTTATATAGGAGACTTGAGTATCCTGGGATCTTGTTAGAAGGCTCTAGAACAAATCCCCCACATACACCAAGGTATGCTTTGACTCACGGAATAACATCTGGTCTAGACTGTTCCTACATGAACCAGAAGTAATGTCCAGAAAAAGGAGTGACATGTCATTGCATCCCCTTCGCCCTCTAACACTGCAATAATATTTCTATTCGAGAGTAGAGCTTTTTTATTAACCTGTTCTTTTTTTAATTTCATTTTTAGAATTCTCCTGCACAGTACTGTAACATCTGCAGCGCTAAGAACCGTGGACCAGGAAGTGCAATTTTAGAGATGAAAAAGTAGCACAATTCTGCTTGTCAGTCCCCTCCTCATGACTCTTTTTAAGACTGTTTTTGCAAAAACAGAATTATTTGTTGATACCAGTAGTGGAGAGCTTTGTTCATGTTCATGTTAGCTCAAATATGGTTTCCTCATCTTTGCCTGTCTTGCAGAAGTTAGGGCTTTTTCCATACCCTGAAACACTTGGGTCTGTAGTCATTTGTCTGGCTTATTACTGAGTAACTGATACATAAGCCTAAGAGTCAGAAGCAGATTTTTTCGACCTGAATAAAGCCGTTCAACCATTGAGTGGTCTACAGATCACTGTCCTGGCCATGTGAAAACATCTCCAGCTGCAGTTCTCCCACAAGCTTCTTCCCACAGCTCAGACGTCGCCTCCATGTACTCTGCTAGCCGCATTCTCTCTTTCAAGTTTGACTTACTTTCTATGTCATCAACTGTGGTTCACATCTTAAGAAGCATGTAATGAAACATCACCATGACACTGTCATTCATCCAGTGACATCTGGGAGTAGCATTAACAGGCTGGTCTCCTGTGGCTTTATGTGTACCAGCCACGTGTTCTGTGTGTCCTGACAGCTAGCAGAGTAACTGGCCCTGGCTGGCACTCAGTGTCTGTTGGTGGGATAAATGTAGGCTCTTCTCATTGTGAAGGACTCACTTCTACTGGGTTGAACAACTGCAATCAAGAAGTCTAACGCCTTACATGGAATAGAACAGGGCTTCAACCCTTTGGTGGCGGAGTGGTTATAGTTGGGTTTTCTGGTGGGAAGGAAAGAATCAACCCCATCCGAACTGAGGGGGATTCTCAGGAAAAATGAGACTGTCTGATGCCAACACTTGGGTCTGATCGTGGTTCCTTTTGCCCTCTATGGGGCCTCTCCATAGAACAAAAGGTACAGTAGAGAGAGAGAACTCGGACTGGTGACTGTAACAGTCACTGGTCTCATCTGTCTTGGGATATCCCTGCATAAAAGTGTAAAAAAACACATACACTTATTCCTGCCGTCCTACTCCCGTAAGCAGGAGGGAGTGCAGCTTTCTCTGCCTTCTTTTTAGGGAGGACAGGATGCTCCTGATTCCTGAGCACCTGTAGACCGCCAGCACTCCCATTAACATCCATTTGATCCTGACGACCTCCCCAGGAAGAAGATGCTACATCCTCGGGTCACAGGTGAAGAACCCAGTATGTAGAAATGTTGTCATGGCAGAGACGACTGCCTATTTCAGATCAGGGCTCCCTCTCCCTTTCAGAAATCACAGGACTGGAGCTGGCACTGGGGCACAAAGGGTTCAGTTGCTGCCTGTGATGCCAGCATCCCATAAAGGTTCCAGTTCAAGTCCTGGCTCGCCCTCTCCGTAACTCTAAGCTTCAGATAAATAAAAGATCTTAAAAAAATCACTGGACTAAGTTCAAAGCAAACATACAACAGATACATCTCTTTAGCTTGGGGTTAAAATTCTCTAGCAAGCAACAGGTTTGTTAGTCATAAATATTTAGCATTGGAAGAATCTTTGCTGTTACTGAATGTACTCCTCCACCTTCTTACATTTTCTTTTTCCAAGTCTGGTATTCTTCCTGCTACATCGCTAATTTACATGTTTTGAAAAACATGAAACCCTTGCCTCACAAAAATATGTTACAAGTAAGCCTATCTTGTTTTCAACATTACCAATTTAGTGTAATTATTCAGCTTAAATTATTAAACTTATATCATTACTTCATACGATTTGAGCAAGTTTATTTCCAAAATGATTATAAAGCCACTAATAGGATTTAATAATTTCCATAAATCATTTTGATTTAAAGGTAAATTACACTATTATCTCCAGGCATGAAGAAAATTCTGAGTACAGAAACAGAGATGATAATTAACCATTTTTTCATTTTTAAAAAACTTAAAATATATTCCTTCACTGTTTCAGAAATAACACATTGGAAAATTCCTGAACAATACAGATTTCATTGTTTATGAACCCAGGCTTGCTCTTTGGAATTTTTTTAAATTAACCATATCAGACAATTCTATTAAAGAACAAACAATCCTTTAAAATTTTTTTCTTGCTCTTTGTTTAAATATGGCAAACTTAAGTCAGTGAACTTTTTTTATGTTTGACTAATTTCAAAACACTGGTTAAAAAGCCAACCTAATTCACTTGTGTTGGAAAAGAGGAAACATAGTTGCAAGGTGTTTGTTTTGCACTGTTTTTAAAGAAAGCTATTCTCTGTGAAACAACCCATTTCAAAGTTATTTTGTCATAGCAGTTCTTTTGTTTTTAGCCAAAAACATACTGGTAAATATTCATCCTTGAGAATTTTTAAGATGTTCTTAATGACTGTTTAATTTGGTTGTGCTACTGTTAAAGCACACATTTTAACATCATAAAAAACAAATCTCTTGAGCAGTCCCTGTGCCTCAGGCACTGTGAGGAGCACCTTGCATATATCCGCTGGCATATGGTGAACACCACCATTTCCCCTGAGAGGTCACTGCTGCACATGAAGTTAAGCCCAAGGCTGACACTTGGTCAGTGCTACAGCCAGAACTCGCCCAGGCAGACAGCCTGCACGGTATCGGGTCTTACCCACTGCATACTTGGTCCTTTTTGTACTAAGTACTTACACGACCTTTTTCGAGTAATATCTAGAAAGCAAAATCCATTCTTTGAAGAGAAAGGGGTGTATTATAAAGGAGTAAGTGGCTCACAGGCCCATTGATGAGGCTGAAGAAGCAAAGGGAGAACCTCCGAGAACACCTACAAAGCCGTCCCACAGGACACACCCATCACAGCCTCGGCTGCGGCCACCTTGCCTTGCCAGTCCTTGTTTGTTTTTATTTTACTGTTTATCATTTTCACCTGTGTGAAAGGTAGAGCGAGAGAAAGATGATCTTGCATCTGTTGGCTCACTCCACAAATGCCTGCAATAGCTATGGAGTGAGCCAGGCTGAAACCAGGAGCCCAGAGCTACATCTGAGCTTCCCCCATGGGTGTCAGGGGCCCAAGTACTTGTGCCACCATCTGCTGCCTCCCAGGGTTCATTAGCAGGGAGCTGGCTCAGAAGCGGAACAGCCAGGACTGAAACTGGCACTTTGATAAGGGATACAGTGGCTTAACCTGTACCGCAAAGCTCTGCCGATCCTCATATTAATGCTGTGTACATTAAAATATAATTTATTTCTTTTACTTTCTCAGGAACATCATGTAAGACATACTCTGTGTACACATATATGTGTGGGAGATATCTCTATGCTAAAAATTCTGTCACTTGTAGTTTCTGCTATTGTGACTCAGGCTAATAATCTTGGACAGTTTTGCTAATTAACTTTAATTTCCCCTTCCTGGAATTTTTGCTAAATATATAATTTCAAAGAAAAAAGTAGCCTTCCACTTGTCTCATGCAGCGCAGGCTTCAGGATGGTTATGACCAATGTGATATTCTCAGTAAGAAGAAGTGGGTCTCCAGGAGGAGCACTCCCCTAGGTTTCCTACACATCCACCCAGAATGGATGGTGATTCTGGAATGAGAACCTATTTGGGCCATTGCACTTGTCCTGTCTCAGGAGTCCCCAGGCCCCGTGTGTGAAGAGCCTTGCTCTCTGGCTTGACCTGTGCAGCCTATTTATTGCATTTGACTTCAAAGCCTTAGAATCATCCCTCCCTGAACGCCACAGGGAGTTTACTGTGGTTCCTTTTACCTTTGAACCACTGCTGTTCTTTATCCATCACGACTCTGCTCAGATGTGACTCCTCACTGACCTTGACCTTCTCAGACTGGCTATAAGACCTCTTACTTGTCCTCATATTACCCAGAGATCCACCTGCCCTTATCACACTACATGGCAGGTGTGCGTGCAGCAAGTATAATCTTGGTCCAACAACCCAGGACTACAAAAGATTCCAAATTCTACATAAGGGCATGAAGTTCACAGTAAACTTGGATAAATCCAGCTTTTCTTGGTGGGTTTAGGCCCCACCCACCCACTCTCCTCCAACTCTGCCTCTTGGATGTGAGACTGTGGTAAGGATGCTCTCAGTGAGCGCCAGGGTCAGCGGGTATGTGGTATGTGATCATCAACTGACTTCTGTCTGTGCCAGCGTTGGCTGTAGTGACGTCATCCCCGCCAGCCTGCCAGCATCTACATCTTAGACGTCTGCAACTCTATCTGGGGGTCATAATTCCTTGCACTAACCTGCTGCTTCTGATGCCAAGCGCCTGCCACGCCTCTGCCTGTGTGAAATTTTTGGAAGAAGTACCCCATGACTCTAGTGCTGAAATATTTAGAGTTTTGTCATCCAAGTTAGTCTTAATTACTTCCTCACTATGCCGAATCCTGTTGAAACAGCCCAGTGAAACTGGCTCTTACATTTGTCAGTTTTGGTGTAAACTTTGCTTCGGGGCACTCAAAAGCTAAGGCTCTAGCAAGCTACTGACTAATTTTTTTAATGTTTTATTTATTTTTATTAAGAGGTAGAGAGGAAGAGAGAGCTCCTATTCTCCGGTTCACTCCCAAATGCTTTCCCCCACCAATGTTCAGTAAAGTAGGTGTAAAAATAATATCTGTAAGGAGTTCTGATGGAAAACTGGGGTGCTGTGTTCAACATGGAGGCCCTGAAGAGAAGAAAGAAGTGAACAGCGGCAGCAGGCCAGAGCTGGAGTTGAATAGGACAGGAGCTCAGAGCACTGGCCACGGCAAGGATACAGAAACTCCGGAATTTTCAGAAAAGTTCATCAGCTGGGCTTCCCAAAGAACAATGGATAAAGATCTTGGCCAATTTTATGTGAACATCAAAGGGGTAGGCCACCTCGGCTACATCAAATTACACACTCATATCCATACTGACACCATGTGGCCATGGAGTACATATTTAACCTTCAGTTCTTAAAAGCATATTGCATATCTACTTCATAAACACGTGTGCATCCCCTGGGTTCTTCATGACTGGTTTATATCATGTTCTGTGTGCAAGTAGGATTTGTAAATGGCACAAATAGGGGTGAAAGGATATCACAAATGATACAATCAAAAGATGAAATTACCTTGTAATGTTTAATGAGTTTGGCACAATGTAACTGGGACAAAATACAAAATTCTGCAATTATGTTCCAAAAAAATATGTGTATGGGTATGGGTTAAAGGACACTTGCTTAATACTGCACATGAAGAGAGGCCCTGGACAAGATAATAGGAGCATTCTGCTCTGAAGTTAGAACTAAGTTTTAATCTCTGCTATATCACTTACTAAGCAACAATTCTGGTAACATTTCTAAGGGTAACTTGCTTCAAATGTAGAGTGGAGTGATGATGATAGCTCCTACTTGGGAGGTTGTTGACAGCATGAAGTGAGATGATGCATGGAAAATGCTTACCCAGCACTGGCACAGGAAGAGTAACTACCACATAGCAAATGCTTAATAAATGTCTGTGTCTGCGATGGTCGCCCCCCGATCCCCACCCTACAGGGGTTGATCTGCCAATAGGACATGGCAGAATTGATGGTGCATAACTTCTAAGCTTAGGTAATAGAAAACAGGAGATGGATATCACTCACCCTGTAGGAGGCAACCTCCTGTGTGGAGAGGCCCACTTGGTAAGGAGCAGAATTCCCCTGCCAACAGCTGTGTGCGCGAGCTTGGACGTGATCCTCCAATTCCAGTCAATGCTTCAGGTCCGCAGTCCAGCCAACGACTTGTCTGCAAACTTATGAAAGACTGAGCTGGAACCATCCATCAAAGCCACGCCTCAGAATCTGTGAAGTAATAAATGTTTTAAGCTGCTAAATTTTGGGGGTAATTTGTTATGCATCAGTAGAAAACTATACAGCAAGTGCTTTGCAATCATAAGCCTGGTTACTGTTACTTGACCACAAATGTGAACCATCAGTAATTGCTTTAAAAAAAATTTGCAGCATTTTAATAGACTGCCCTAGTCACATAAAGTAGGATTTTTCATTGGGTGAAAGCACTTTGGGACATTTTTGCAACAGGAATTTTGACCAAATAAAGAGGAATAGCTAAGAGAGTGATGGAATTTTAAATTATACTATTTAAGAAACAAGTGGAGGAACAGGATAATACATGATTTGAAAGACATGAAAATGGAAAAGCACATTAACATTGCAGAACTGTCACACACGAAGTGGAAAGATAGCTTTCTTTTCATGTTGCTTCAGAAATCTAGTTAGATTAATCGATCAGTTACAGCAAGGTGGGAGCTCAACAGAGGAGAACTTTCTAACATCCGGAGATGTCCAGCTAGAATTAAGGGTGTCCTTGTAGGGTGTGAGTCCTGGAGAGAAAGGGGCTGGCTGTGGTCCAGGTTGGGGACTAATGCTGGGTGGTCTCCTAAGGCCCCCTGCTACTCTCTTCACATGTAAATGCTACTACAAACAGCATATTTCATCAGGAACAGCAAAACCAATCAGTTACTCTCACACTGTTATTTTTATGCTCAGATCCTATGCCCAGCAGCCATGTTTCTAAATACCCACGTCTTTGGCCAGCTTTGTAATTCAGCATCACTACAGGGTCCTTCTGCCCATCCTCCCCTAGGCAAGAGTGTCTTGTCTTTCCCAGTTGACTATTTTGCAGCTTCCTTCTCTTTGTTGTTAGATTAACATGTTCTCACACTTATAATAATGCTACTTCCTATAGAGTTGCCAACTTTTTGTCATTTTTATAAAAAGTTATTTATTTTTATGAAAGGCAGAGTTAGAGACAGGAAAAGAGGGAGGGAGAGAAAGAGAGAATCAATTTTTCATCCCCTGATTCACTCCCCAAATGGTCACGGCTAGGCCAGGAGCCTGGAACTCCATCCTGGTCTCCAACACGGGTGGGCAGAGGCATAAGCACTTGGGTCATCTGTACTGCTTTTCCAGGCCATTTTCAGGGAGCTGGGTCACAAGGGAAGCAGCTGGGACTCAAACTGGTGCCCTGTGGGATGCTGGGCACTGCTGCTGAATCACAATGCCAGTCCATTAGTTTCTAAAAGAAAAATTAGATGTTGCTTTCCTGAAAGGAAAATAAGTGTGAATATGTTTGCATGCATGTTATTGGCTGAGTGAATTTTGTTCCCCAAAATTAATTTATTGAAGTCCTAACTCTAGTACCTACGAATGTTACTAAATGTACAGATAAAGTCTTTAAAGAGGTAGTTAAGGTAAAAATGAAGTAAAATGTATGGGTCCTAACTCAATATAACTGGTACTCTAATAAGATGAAATTTAGGGTGGACATTTTGCCTAGTGGTTAAGATGCCCACGTCCCATATTGTAGTACCTGGGTTTGATATCCAGCTCTTCTGACACCCAATTCCAGCTTCCTACCAATACAGACCCTGGGAGACAGCAGGTGGTAGCTCAAGTAGTTGGGTCCTTGCCACACATGTGGGAGACCTGGATCAAGTTCCCAGTTCCCTCTTCCAGCCCCAGCTCTTGTGGGCATCTGGGGAGTGACCCAGCAAATGGGATCTGTCTACTATCCCTCTATTCCTCTCTTCTGGTGTGTGTTGGGGTTTGGGAGGATGGTTCTCTGCCTCTTAAAGATTTTTTTTAAGGATGAGGAAATGTGGATACAGGCATGCATGTACACAGAAGGAGGACCATGTGAGGACACAAAGAGGTGGCCATCTGCAAACCCAGGAAGGCCGCAGAAGAAACCAAATCTGTCAACACCTTCATCCTGGCCTTTCAGCCTCCAGAACCCGAATCTGCATGTCTGCTGACTACTCAGTTCTGTTACGGCAGCCCCCGCAAACTACGACAAGGTGATCATTACTTATTCTGTCAATGGATGCTGTCTATCCAACAGGAATGAGCCACCATTTCTTGTCTCGAAGACAACTTTCTGAGCTTGTGACAACAACCAGGGTGCCTCCTGAGCCCTTCACATGTTACATCTCTTTCCAAAATGCACTATTTCTTTGTTGTTCCTTCAGGTATAACATGTTCTGATTCTGTATCACCAAAATGTATATTTGAAAGTATAGCAGGAATTGTCTAAACAATGCTAACAGGCTTAAGGACATAAATTTTTAATTCCAAACATCCAGAAACAAAGTATTCCTAGGAGCTTAGTAAAATACTTAAATAGACCATGTTACCCTAATTTGAAGTTCATTTTAACATAGATATCTTCAAGACTCTTTCACTCCAATTTTAAAAACACAATGTTAAGACTTAGGTTCAAAATATGTACTACACAAAAACATGTGCCTATGCCAACATCAAGTTACATGACTATTAATCAGGATTCTTTTTTTTTAACTTTTATTTAATGAATATAAATTTCCAAAGTACAGCTCATGGATTACAATGGCTTCCCCCCCTCCCATAACTTCCCTCCCACCCGCAACCCTCCCCTTTCCCTCTCCCTCCCCCCTTCCATTCACATCAAGATTCATTTTCAATTCTCTTTATATACAGAAGATCAGTTTAGCATATATTAAGTAAAGATTTCAACAGTTTGCTCCCACATAGAAACATAAAGTGAAAATACTGTTTGAGTACTAGTTATAGCATTAAATCACAATGTACAGCACATTAAGGACAGAGATCCTACATGAGGAGTAAGTGCACAGTGACTCCTGTTGTTGACTTAACAAATTGACACTCTTGTTTATGGCATCAGTAATCACCCTAGGCTCTTGTCATGAGTTAACAAGGCTGTGGAAGCCTTTTGAGTTCACCAACTCTGATCATATGTAGACAAGGTCGTAGTCAAAGTGGAAGTTCTCTCCTCCCTTCAGAGAAAGGTACCTCCTTCTTTGATGACCTGTTCTTTTCACTGGGATCTCACTCATAGAGATCTTTCATGTAGGGTGTTTTGTTTTGTTTTGTTGTTGTTTTTTTTTTCTTTTTTTTTTTTCCAGAGTGTTAATCAGGATTCTTAGTTGCAAGTGGCAGAGAAACAACTCAAACTAAGCTTGGTCATAATACAATTCCCATGAATAATGGAGTTGTGCCTCAGTCTCCGGAACTCTGGTGAGGCCAGGACTCAGTCTATATGGAAAGGAGACCCTCGTGCATCCTCAGAAGACAAAACTGACATCATGCAAGAATTGTCACAGCTGACCTCCATGAACAATCCAGAGAAATAAACCGAAGAGTCCAAGAGTGTGTGGCTTCCAGGGAGAGTCCTGCCATAAAGACAGGCAGTTCACCAGTATTTGATCTAGGACTTTAAGTTGTGCTCTCATACTGCATCTCACTTATATGAGTAGTATAGGCTGAAGTGGGACGGGGTGGGAGGTGGAGGCTGACTGAATTCTCCATTGAGTAGGGGCAGGGTCTGGGCTGAACTGGTAGAAGAAGTGATGACAAGTAGAAAAGGGAAGATATGTCCTGTGATGCCTTCTAGCTAATTCCTACATATCCTTTCACTTAGACATGGCTTCCCAGGTAAGGTACTGCCTTGTTAAGAGCCTTCAAAGCAAACTAGACTTTTCCAAAGACTTCTGAACCCACAGACTAATTATTTATTTAATTCCAATTAGAACTGATTCCCAGAAAGCAAAGAGTATCTTATTTATTCTGTGTGTAGCCCTAGTACCTAACTAATTACCTGGAGATGTATGTAAAAGACACCCAAATATGTGTTCCCTGACCATCAGGATAACAGTGAGTTAAATGTGCATCAGTCCAGTCAGCCCTGACAAATCAAGTAGCTGAAGGCAAGACAGAGAAGTAGATGCTGTTCCCTGTAGTAAACTAAACCTGGGACCATCTTGGTTCAGGTTCCCCCTACTCTCTATAAATGCCAGGTATAGCATTATTCACTGCTGTGTTCTGAGGTAGTCTGAGGAACCAGGCATGATCCTTTCTGTGCGAAGGGCATGATTAAAAAGATAAAAGACATGGAGAACTAGGAGCAAAAGTAATAAGGATGAGAAAGAAAAGGAATGGAAGAAATTGACATTGCTATTAGAATCGGGGGTCAAGGAATTTCACATGCACGTGAAAACAGCACTTTCTTGTGAGCTGCAACCCTTGGGTGATGGGCGGTTCTATTAAGGTGGTCACTTTCCTTGTGACAGCCGTTTTTCAGGCTCTCTTAGGCCCATAAGAATTCTGAATCTGCCTCTCCCCTGCTTGGGCTCCCCTATCATCTTGTACGTTTCTCTGGTGTAGTTTCTCACAAGATGTTTATCTGCTCCGATAGGCTCATAATGAAGGCTCTGTTACCCACAGAAAAGCCATGGGTTCTTTAGGCACAACAGTTGTGTCTCTGGATTGTACGTGTGAAGTCAACTGTGCTGACAACTCCGAGGTGTCTATCTTGACAGTTACGGCTGTGTGAGGGTCTCCTTTTCAGATAGAGAGAATCCTGACCTCACCACAGTTCCAGATATTTACCCGTCCTTCAGGGCCCATTTTAAGCATTTGCCACATCTCAAAGCTAAGTGTTTAATTGGTACACTATGGAAGCATGAGAACAACCGTGAAGACGATGATGGTACCAAAGATAGTG
The DNA here is from genome assembly GCF_964237555.1 of Oryctolagus cuniculus. Lineage (NCBI taxonomy): Eukaryota > Metazoa > Chordata > Mammalia > Lagomorpha > Leporidae > Oryctolagus > Oryctolagus cuniculus. The sequence continues at coordinate 28,784,966 of NC_091447.1, read as the reverse complement.
GGTTATATTCTGTCTTCCGTTACATGATTAATACAAGGCTGTGCTTGCAACACATACTTAGGATGCTCCTTCATAGACGTTTCTATCTTCAGGGTGCATATATGAAAGTACATCAAAAAATATGTGAGAAAGAAGAAATTAAACATGTTTATTTGGGTGCAAAATATTTTGAAATCCATGTATAATTTGTCCATAGCATGTATTTTAATTATCTTTCTGAGGATTTCTCATAGGTATCAACTTTAAAATGTTTACCCTTTTATTTCCATTTGCCATGAACATTTTGAAGTCACCTTGTATCTCCTCATGTAATCATTACAATAATTCCATGAAATAAGAAATACTACCCTCATTTTACAAAGATGGAGACTAAGACCCAACTAGATAAAACGATTTGCCCAAGTTAGAAATGGTAAAAATCAAGAGTTGCAAACAGATCTGTGCAAACTTCTACTCTTCCAAGCACTACATACTACACATTTTTATAATGGCCATTCTATAGGACCAAAACAGAAGAATAGAAACTTGGAGTGTTCTGTGCTACCCCTACTCACAAAGTACTCTGCACACAATATGTTCTCAGTATATATTTCTCGATTTACATGCTCCCAAAGGGAGCTGACACAAATGTGCTAAGGACTGGCCCTTTCTAATCCTCTCATTTTGCTAAATAAATCCAGAAGCAGAGTCAGACAGTGGAGGAATGATTTCACCATGTGGTCCTTCAAAATGTGTTCATGAAGTTGGCAGTTTCCTGGGGGCTGCCATTTTGGTGAATGCACAGCATCGAGGGCCCACAGAGGAACTAAGTTATTACTTGGTTTGCAGCTTGCTTTTTTCCCTATACCTCACAACAGCCTTAGTCCTGCCTGAAATATCTGTGATTTCCTGCCACATAACCTTTGGGTGACCCTCTATTCAAGGCTGCACCCTAATACATAGTTAGGATAGTCCTTCAAAATCATTGGAAACATATTAGATTGTAGTTTTCCTCCCAAAGTGCCTACAATTTCTTGTATCCATTTAATGCAGAAAAATGACTTTAATAACTTTGGCAGTCTGGTCACTGGCAGTATCCACGGCTACAATTTTATGAATATAATTTTTCTTTGTGGCCACAAAAATAATGGAAACTTCACTTTCTGGTAACAAATCGTGAAGTTTCTGAGTGGAAAAGACACATTGGCCTCAAGAGAGTTGAGCTAAGTTTTTTTTTTTCCCCAGAAATGCATTTGCAATCCATCTGAGGCACCACTCTGAGGAAAAGGAGTCCCTTTCCCAGTGGTTCCAGAAAATGTCCTACATTAACTGTGATTGGCCAGCTCTGTTCATATGCACACAATCTGAGCCACTGTATGGGAGTCAGTTTCACCGAAATAGCACAGATAAAGAGTGAGGAAGAGGCTGGGGATTAGAGGGAGAGTTAAGGTAAATATATTTCTTAATATACTTAACCTATAAAGGCCTATTTACCAAAAAATCCCAAGAATAATTATGTAATCTCTATATAATCATATATGTGTCCCTTGTACTCATACTGTGGTGGGCAGTAGGGTTAGAAGAAAAATAAGATAGCTTCTACTCCAAAGGAGCTAATTAGAGTTTCAAAAAAGAACTGGTCAGGTTAAGAGAACACTCCCATAATGGATTTTAAACAGGAAATTTCACACATGGAAGTTATGACAATGAAGTTGCAAATGCTAAGAAAAAAGGCAAAAGAATGAAGGAGACTGGGGAGGGAAATCCAAAGACGAGCTGATATACAAAGATAAGAAATTGCCAATGCTGCTCTGCACTACGCCCGTGAAATAGGCAGGCTCTGCCTTTGTACCGTAAGCCATCTGCACTCCTCCTCTTGTTGTGATGTGATCTGTCCTGGCAACAACAGAGCTGCTGGGGTTTGCAGTCACCCCTCACTGCTGTCACTGAAGCAGCTGCTAGCAACTGCTGGAGCCAACATGGGAAGATTCCGTCTGCCTTTCTTTTGCTCTCCTAAGAGTTTTTTTTGTTTTGTTTTGTTTTTTTTTTAAATTATTTTATCTGAAAGGCAGCATGACAATGGCTGGGGCTGGGACAGGCTGAAACCAGTATCCTGGAACTCCATCTGGTCTCCCACATGGATGCAGGGATCTAAATACTAGGGCAATCTTCTGGGGCTTTCCCAGGCACATTAGCAGGGAACAAGGTAGAAAGTAGAAAAACTAGGACTCAAACCTACTAAGCCACAACGCCAGCCCCAGGAGTGGTTCTTAATTGGCAGGGTATAATAGGAATATGGCTGATAAGGGAAGCTAGGAAATGAGTTTGCAGACTGGAAGCCCCCACAGAATGGAGTACAGGAGACCAACTGTGGACTGAGAGAAAAACAGGTAAAAAGTTAGCAGCATAGTGCAAGCAGATCATTCCAAAACAGGCGATGCATCAAATTCCATAGGTGCACATAAGTTAATTACCGAACCAGACAGGGGCTGAGGGAAACTTCCTGAGCCACTTCTGAAAGGATACATATAAGCCAGCCATCTAGTCATTCCTTCAGTCAGCAAGTATTCAACTGCCTATTATATACCAGACAGAGGGAGTAGCTTATGTAAGTGTGAAAGATGTCATATTAGGGAAGTGTAAGAACAGAATGTGTCATTGAGCTGTGAAGGACCTAACAGGTTGGTCTTCAGTCATTAGAAAAGCAGAGTGGGAGAGAAGGGTTACTCGAAGATGTGACACAGGAGTGGCATGACCAGACTAAGCCATGTTCTGGAGAGATCACTTTAGCTACTCGGGAGAAAGGATTTGGAGAAAGATTAGACCAGGAGGGATCCCTACCTGGTAACTATACAGGCAAGACACGGGCCTTCACCAGAGCACCTATAGTAGTAGGAGGGTACCCACCCTACATGAGGTTGGCTCTACTTGGAGAAACTACAGTCCAACTCAATTTAACAGTGCATGTATCTTCAGGATGTTACACTTCAGGATACTTATAAATAGACAATTCTATATATTTAGCAAGAAACAAGAGTCCTTATGAACATCTTAAAGTCTTCAAGACTGGCATTGCTGGGGACATACCATATTTCTCAAAGCTTAGGAAATGAGATATAAACAATACTCCCATCCCTATATCTCCACAACTACTCTGATTTGCAATGAAGTTAAAGGATTAAAGTACCAAAAAAATGTATAAGGAAAACATGAATTTCTTACATCTACTACCAAGTTAATGTGAGAATTCCTAGAATCTTTCAGGACAGATGATGGGACAACATATGATCATACTTGTACTAAGACCCTTGGGCAAGCCCAGTAACTCTAAGAAACAATACTTATATTCAAAAAACTAATGTTTACCTTTCAAAGAGTGGCATTTTCCTTTGGATTGTAATACAAACATACATTAACAATAACACCAACAGAGCAAGAAGATTGAGAAACAACTAATGCAAACCATCTATTACTAGAATTCCTGGATGAGAGGTGTTGATTTCAATCTTGCAGAGATAGGAGAACAGACCCATGGGCCTGGTTTGTGCCTGGTTAGGATTGTCCAGGAGGTTAGGGAAGCAGATGAGGAGGGACCCCAACATCCTGTCAGAGGAATATTTCTACAAGTTATTTTGCCAGTGGACTCCTTGCCAAGACAGAGAAATCATTCTTAAGTCCAGAAGCAAGAAGGGTGAGAATTTCAGATTAGATTGCTTTAAATTTGAGGCACAAAGCATGATAGTGACATGGATGGTACAATTACCATCTTGTACCATAAGAGAGTGGTACAAAGGATGAACTGTGACAGCCAGAGTCCAGAGACTAGGAGAGAGATGGAGGAAGACTGGATTGGGGTTGGGGGGGAGGTGTAATTCCAAAGTGCAGGCCCCCCCCCGCCTCAATGATATGTATTCCTCCTATATTTTACAGGGCTCTGAATAGGCTATTCATTCTTTTAACAGCTTTTTATCATGGAATCGTTCAAACACACATTAAATTAGAATATATATAATGAACCTTCATATACTTTCCACTCAACTCCAGCAGTCAAGCTTGTTTCTTCTATACCTTCACATTCCTCCCCAATACCATCAGATAGTTTTAAAGCAAATGTTACACATATTATTTCATGTGTATTGAAGTATGTATCATTCAAAGAATTTGTTTAAAAACTATAATATAATATAAATATAACATAATATATATCATAGCTGAAATAGTCACGGCTAGGCCAGATCAAAACCAGAAGCCTGAATCTTCATCTGGGTCTCCCACGTGGTTGACAGGGATCCAAGCACTTGGGCCATCTTCCACTGCCTTCCAAGGGGCATTAACAGGGAGCTTGATCAGAAGTAAAACAGCCGGCGCTGCGGCTCACTAGGCTAATTCTCCGCCTAGCGGTGCTGGCACACCGGGTTCTAGTCCCGTTCAGGGCACTGGATTCTGTCCCGGTTGCGCCTCTTCCAGGCCAGCTCTCTGCTGTGGCCCGGGAGTGCAGTGGAGAATGGCCCAAGTATTTGGGCCCTGCACCCGCGTGGGAGACCAGGAGAAGCACCTGGCTCCTGGCTCCTGCCTTTGGATAGGCGCAGTGCGCTGGCCGCAGTGCGCTGCATTGGAGGGTGAACCAACGGCAAAAGGAAGACCTTTCTCTCTCTCTCTCTGTCCACTCTGCCTGTAAAAAAAAAAAAAAGTAGAACAGCTGGGACTTAAATCAGGGGTCATATTGGATGCTAAGGTTGCAGGTAGCAGCTTAACCCCCTGAGCCATGACAATGATCTCCCCCAAAATCTTTAAAAAAAAAAAAGATTAAGATTTATTTATTTATTTGAAAGGCAGGGCTAGAGAGAGAAAGAAAGGGAGAGAGAGAGAAAGGGAGAGAGAGGGAGAGAGAAGGAGGAAGAGGAGGAGAAGGGGGAGGAGAAGGGGGAGGTGAGGGGGAGGAGAGGGGGGAGGAGGAAGAGAAACAGAGAGAGAGAGATCTTTCATCCTCTGGTTCACTCCCCAAATGGCCACAATGGCTGGAGCTGAGCCAATCTGAAGGCAGGAGCTAGGAGCTTCATCCAGGCCATGTGGGTGCAGTGGCCCAAGGACTTGGGCCATCTTCCACTGCTTTCCCAGTTGTATTAGCAGAGAGCTGGATCAGAAGTGGAGCAGCCGGGACTAGAACCGGCACCCATATGGGATGCCGGCACTGCAGGCTGGGGCTTTAACCCACTGCACCATGGCACTGGCCCCTTGCTCATGTTCATATCAAAAGGCAAATTTGCGTCATACTGACATAATGGTTTTGTCAGTATTTTTAACTCTTTTAATCCATAAGAAATAAGAAATCCGTAAGATTTCTCCTTCCCTCTCCCTCCCTCCCCATTTTTCTCCCTGCAAAATATTTGTTGATCATTTTTAATAGTTTATTTTGTTTTCGTTGAAGAAAATTTAGAAAATGCTAAAAATACACAGTATAATTGCTTTGTAAATCACTGCAGATCCCAATATCCAAATCATTTCATTCCTACTAAGTGAAAAACTACTCAAAAAGATAAACTGAGAATACCCTCATGTGGAGAGACATTGCCATCCTGCCCATCTCCTTCTTCCACACTCTTTCTTTTCTATGTATCTTTGTTGTTTCATGTCCTTAAAATAACGTTAGGGCTCAAATGACAAGCCTATTTAGTTTTTTAAAAAGATTTTACTCTTTAGTTATTGTCAGTGTTACAGAGAGAGGAGAAGGAAAGACAGAGATCTTCCATTCACTCACTGGCTCACTCTCAAATGACTGCCACAGTCAGGGCTGGGCCAGGTTGAAGCCAGGAACTTCATAAGGATCCCTCACGTGGGTGGTAAGGGCCCAAACTCTTGGGCTACCCTACCTTGCACTGCTTTCCGCAGGCCATTAGCAGAGAGCTGGATGGAACTGGAGCAGCTGAGACACAAACAGCACTAATATGGGATGCCCATGTCACAGACGATGGCTTTGCCCACTATGCCACAATGCTCACCCCGATATGCTGACTTTTAAGACTTCTGAAACTTATTGCCAAATTACCTCCCAAAGAGGAAGTAACCTCCAGAAGTACTCTACCCATTTGTACTCCCAGCAGCAGTGACTGAGAGCATGAACTTGATCTTCCATGACTGGTGGGGCTGAAATAGAAAACTGATGGGGCTGGAAAGGTCACAGTAGTCTTTTGGAAGGTAGAAATCCCAGCGAGAGAGGAAGGACCGCAGCACTGGGACACATGGGCCAAAAGGTAGGCAAAGTGTGACAGGTACCTCCAGGAGAGCAGGAAGATGATTCTAGGAGAGTTTGGAATGAAAATGTATAGGCAGGGAGGCCAGATAGAAAGCCTCTCCCAAGGAAGAATTTTTACAGCTTATTTCTAATATTTAATGCAAGGAGAAAACAGACTGAATTACTTTACAAAAAATAACCAAATGTTCATATTAGGTTAAAGTGATTCCTTTGGCCCTCTGAAAATACTGTTTTCAAGCATTTCCAAAAGTACGTAAGACTCATCGTTGCCTATGTAACATCACGAAAGCTCTATCTTCATCTTAGTAATATTTAGCATAATACTTTATGTGGCCAACAAGAGGGGTGTGCCGCCCCGGGGGTGGAGTCTTGAACTAGCATCTGAATCAGACAGCAATGTGCAAGCCTGCTCTATTGAATACGGAGATATGAACAGTCCAGCAGCGGGAGGGTAAGGATTACTGAAGAATTCTGCTGACACAGTCCCTCGGAACAGAGTTGTCCTGACAACCGAGAATGAATGCCCCTCCAGGAGCTCGAGTCTATTCATGCAGGAGCCTTCCTGATGGTGCAAATCCATCTGCAAGTCTGTCCTTGAACACTGCTTTCTTTTCTTCCTTCTTCTTTCCTGGATTTCTAATAAATAATAATAATTTAAAAAGGATTTGCCAATTTCATAATGTCTCTAAGTCCTTTTTTAATATCCTAACCAGATATTTTGACACATTCTTAATCTTTTCCAGGACATCCACTTTTAGTCTAGTAATTATGTCTATTTTGTGTATGTGTCACTTAACCAAAGTAGTCTTTAAGTTTGTAAATGCCACACAAGAACAAGCTAGCACAATGTTAAGTCCAAAGGAATACAAAAAGAGATTAAGGCATGATTCCTGCCTTCCAGATGTTTAGAAATTCCTCTAAATATCTAGAGCATATAAACCACTAAGAGCAATTTTAAAGAAGAGAAGGAGGGAGGGAGAAAGGGAAGGAGAGAGGGTAAGAGAGGAAAGGAAAGGAGGGAGAGAGGGTCAGGAAGAGGGCAAGGAAGAGACAATCCAAGCAAGAAACAGGGAAAAGGTAAGAAAAATAAATTCACTGAAAACCAAAAACAAATGGCAAAACAGCACACAGAAAAAGCTCACCATCACTAACAGTTAGGGAACTGCAATAAAATATGCCAAGGCTGTTGGCAGGGAGACAGACAACAGATACATTTCTATACTGTAGGTTGGAGGTGCAAATTGTTCAGTTTCTTGGATGGTAATTTGGCAACATAATTAAAATTAAAAATACACATGGCCTCATTCCTGTAATTCAACTTGTAGATTCTATCCTAAAGAAGTTCTCACCTGTGTGCACAAATACCATGGCCAATGGTAGTCACTGTAAATGTCAATCAGTAAAAGCTTACATGGGTTATACTACAGAAATTCTAGAGAACCCAAATACTCAAGTGATCAAGACATGTAAATAGTGATGTTACAAAATAACACATACAAAATGATCCCACTTACACACAATATAACAAAGCAATCAGATTGATACAACCTATAGAAAGGCATAGGTATGAATAAAACCAGGAGAAATTTGCCTATTAGGTGAGGAAACGCATTAGGGAAAGAACTGGGAAAGAGGAGAAGTTTTTATGGCTTTGTCTATACTGTTTTAATATAGTGTTTTATAAGATACATATACATATTACTGGAATAACAAAAATGTTAAAAGATCATCAGCAGAATTACAGCTATCAATTTCCTTCTATGAGTAAGGAAGTTCTATCCCTCGATTCTCACCCCTGTGAAAGAAAATATTCATTATGGTTTTATGTGTTATTATTTACAGTTGTTCCCACAATTTATGACTAAGAAATGGAACTGTCTTGCCAGTTCTTCCAGTAGCAGTTCAATTCCAAGTTCATCCTGACCTGGAAAGAACTCTGTGTTGAGTGGCACTGGTTGGTGTATTTCTTAATGACACCAAAGTAAGATATCTGTAGCTTCTTTCTGGCTGTTTTTGGGTACCACTCTGTCTTTGTAGTCTTGCTTATTAAGATGAACATACACTTTTAGGACGAATCTTCCAAGGCATTTTCTCAGAGCCAGCTCAAGCTGTCTGTGTGCCATATCATCAGGCTCGTGGGTGATGTACTTTTTTACAGAAGGCAGCAAAAACTTGGCTTGGTTTCTCTTGAAAGACGTGATTTCATTTTCTCAATATGTGCATCTGAAGATTGGTGTTGGGATGTTGGAGAAAGCAGCTAGGATCAATGATTCTTTAAAAAATCAACTATTTTAAGAGAAATTAAAAGAGAAAGAAAATTGTGTTTCTATATTCTTTTAAAAATATAATCTAAAAATTTTACCTGCCAGGCAAGATCATGATACAGTGGACGAATTTTCCTGAAAGAATCTACTGAAGGGGTTGGCATTTTGGTATAGTGGGTTAAGCTGCTGTCTGCAGCACTGACATCCCCTATGGATGCTGGTTCAAGTCCTGACTGCTGTACTTCCAAACCAGCTCCCTGCTAGTGCACCTGGGAAAGCAGCAAAGGATGGTCCAAGTCCTTGGGCCTCTACACCTACACTGGAGACCTGGATGAAGCTCCTGGCTCCAGCTATGCCTAGCTTCAGTTGTTGCAGTCATATGCAAAGTGAACCAGCAGATCAAAGACATATATCTCTCTCTCTAACTCTGCCTTTCAAATAAATAAAATTAATCTTTTTTTAAAAAGAAGTCTGCTGAAGAACAGAATGATAACCTGATAACAAGAGAGACTATCCATTATAGAATGCTGATCACAGGCATGAGTGTTGGTGGACAGAGTATTTTGCATCAGTCTTTAGGAAAATGGAGTTCTTTGCTCTCCATACATGGAAAGACATGGATGTACCAAAGGTCTTCTGTATGTTACAACTATGGAAATTCTCAGTTTCTTTGCCCTTTTTGCTGTCTGTAACATTTGTATATTTATCACTACCGCTGATAGCTACTTAAAAAAAAAAAAAGACACACTGAAATAAAGCCAAAGTAGCAGTGATCTCCAGTGTAATATTGGGGCATTTCTTCAAGTACCTCACAAGTAATAGAACTTAATCAAACACAATAGAAAGGAGAAAAGATTTATGATTAAATGTGCATCATAGCATGTCTCATACAGTTTCTTACAATGCAAGTGCCTCAACCACGAGAGTGGCAAACATATGGAGGCTTGGTCATAAAAGTCCCCTGGGTTTCCATCTTGTTCTACCAAGATTTTCACTTCCAGGAGCCACACACCATGATCTGAGGAAGCCCAGGCCATGTGTTCCAAAAGGCTCTGAATGCTGGTTCAGAAGACACCCAACATCCATCATCAAATATGTAAGTGATTCCCAGGGACTGGGGTTCAAATCCAGATGAATCTGGGGCCAGCTCTTCTCCCCTCTTGACAGCTACCCAGGGAGGGATACAAGGTGAGCCCTGGGGGGACCAGAGAATACCATAAGAAGAGAATGATGAGGTCGGTGTAGGAAAGGCACTTGACAAACTTTCCTAGCCAGATAACAGACTTGGACAAGACCCTGCTCCTGATGCTTCACTTTCCCTCTGACACTCTAAGAAATCACTGGGCTGGGCACAGAAGCAGTGTTGTTAAATTCCTGTTCATCACTCAGCATCAACATAGCCATTGGCAAGGCACACACTATGGCCATTGGAGGGTGAACCAATGGCAAAGGAAGACCTTAGATTTCTCCTAGCTTCTCCCGGCAGTCCATATCCGAGTCTGTTTCTTCTAGCTTTCACTTTCACTTTCACCCTTAGATTTCTCCTAGTCCGTATCAGAGTCTATGCCTAGGCTTTCGCTAGCTTCTTCCGGCACTTTTTCCATCTGGCTTTTCCCTAGGCTCTCCCTAGTCTCTCTCCGGTATTTTCCCACTTCTTCCCGCTTCTTCCTTCCTAGGTTTCATATCCAAGTCACGGCACCATTATGTCGCTCCCCCATTCACGGAGGAACGACACCGGACCCTGCGCTGTTCTTTTTGCCCGGCTCTTCCCGGGTTAGCTGCCGTTCCCTCATTCGCGGAGGAACGATGCCATCCCGGGTTAGCTGCTGCCCCCCCCCCCACCTCCGCAGAGGAGCGGCACACCGCCGGCCGGCTCTCAGGGGTTCCTCAGATGTTCCTGGTGCATGTTGTCTCTCTCGTCCTTTATAGTCCTCTTCCGCCAATCCATGCTCTGCTGCCCACACGCCGAGCACGCTGCTCTCCTCCAATCAGGAGCAGGATCAGCTTCTGCAGCTTATCAGTCAAATTGGCGAGGCAGCTGCGTAGAAGTTGTTTACTCCTCCCCAGCACCATATTGTGGGAGAGCAGATGCATAGAATAAGTCTTAATTCCAGTAACTTAGTCTAGTCTCAGTTGCTCCCCACAGGTCCCTAATTCCAGCTTCTTGCTAATGCAGACTCTGGGAAGTGGTGGTAATGCTTCAAGTATTTGGATCCCTGCCTCCCACCTGGAAGACCTGGATTGAGTTCTCAGATCCTGGCTTCATCCCAGCCCAGTCCTGGCCACTGTGGGCATTAGGGAGTATTCCAGAAGATGAGAGCTATCTGTCTCTTCATCCATATAAAGTGACACTTTCAGCCAAGTTTAATGTTCTTTTATTATATATTTGAAAGCCAGAGAAAGGAAGAGGGAGAAGAAGAGAGACAGGGAGGAAGGAAAGGAAGTGGGAAGAAGGGGAGAAGGGAAGAGGGAGTTATCTTCCATCTACCTGCTCACTTCCCTTGCCCACAACACCCAGGCCTGGAACCCAGTGGAACCCAGGACCCTGAAACCCAACCCAGGTCTCCCACATTGGTGGGAGAAGTCCAAACACTTTAGCATCATCTGCTATCTCCCAGGGTGTACATTAGTAGAAAGCTGGGGTCAGAAACAGAGCCCAACTTGAACCAGGCACCCAGATATATGATGTGAGAGTCCCAAGTAGTATTTTAACTTCTAGTGAAACACCTCACTCCCTTTTACTGGAGTTATAGCCCATGTTTTATTTTGTTTTTATTTAAAATTTTGTCTTATTTTTGTAGATATTAACAGACCTTTTAATTGTATCTCCCAAAGACATTAATACATTCAACTAAATTTTGTGATTCGTATTTGTATAAATACCCATTCATATGTGTTATTACTATACAAAGTTTTATTCTCATTTCCTATCTTTGTTACATGGCCTATATTTTCTTTGAGGTCATCTTGCTCATCTCCCTGTGGTAATTTTAAAATTATTAAGACTGATCTTATTTCAACTTTAAGTAATAAGCTAAAATGTGAATATTCCAAGTCAACTTCATTAGCAAAACAAAATCTACTTACCTCTCCCTATGGATCATGTGGGAATTCACCCATTTAGACTTTCTTCTGCTATCAGCGTCTCCATGTTTTTGATGGAATGTTCCATGACTTTTATTTGAATCTATTATTATTTTAAACATTAAGTATCTTTTCTATAAACAGGTATAATGTCTACACTCAGTACTGTGAAGATGATATTCTATGTTTGACTAGTTTAATGTTTATTATCAGGGCTGGCCACACAATTTTCTGGGCTCATTGCACAGTGAAAATTATCAAGAAATTTCAAATTACAACAGCAGTGCATTAAACCATGTGGGGCCCTATAAGCAACTGGAAGTTGTGATTCCTGAAGTGTTTCATTGGCTTTTTAAAAAATTATTTACGGTATACAAACTTCATGTATTCATGTATGCAGATTTAGGAACATAGTGATATTCTCTACCCTCCCCTCCTTCCTGCCCATGCTCATAACCTTCTTCCTCCTTCCTTTCCTATTACCTCTCAATTTCCATGATGATCTACTTTCAGTCCACTCCATATTCATAAAATTAAACCTACACCAAGTAGAGTTCAACAAATAGTATGAACTAAAAAAAAAACAAAAACAAAAACAAACAAAAAAAAACCGCTGCTCCTCAACAGTAGCAACAAGGGCTGCAACCATCATTGAAGCTCAAAATATCAATTTCACTCACTATACATTACAATTTTGGTACTCTATTAGTTAACACAGATCAGAGAAAACATATGGTATTTGTCTTTTTGGTGACCCTCTTAATTCAATGGTTTTCAGTTGCATCAATTTTATTGTGAAAGAAAGGCTTTCATTTTTTTTTATGGCTGAGTAGCATTCCATAGTGTATGTATATTGTAATTTCTTTATTCAGTGATCAGTTGATGGACATCTGCATTGATTCTATATCTTAGCTGTTATGAACTGAGCTGCAATAAAATCAGGGGTACAGTTCAGTCTTTCATATGTTGATTTAATTTGTTTGGGTAAATTTCCAGGAGTGGGAGGCTAGGTCATATGGCAGATCCATTTTCAGCTTTCTGAGGTGTCTCCATACAGTTTTTTTTTTAACAGGCAGAGTGGACAGTGAGAGAGAGAGACAGACAGAAAGGTCTTCCTTTTTTGCCGTTGGTTCACCCTCCAATGGCCGCTGCGGCCGGCGCACAGTGCTGATCCAAAGGCAGGAGCCAGGTGCTTATCCTGGTCTCCCATGCGGGTGCAGGGCCCAAGCACTTGGGCCATCCTCCACTGCACTCCTTGGCCATAGCAGAGAGGTGGCCTGGAAGAGGGGCAACCGGGACAGAATCCAGCGCCCCGACCGGGACTAGAACCCGGTGTGCCGGCGCCGCTAGGCGGAGGATTAGCCTATTGAGCCGCGGCACAGGCCCTCCATACAGTTTTCCACAGTGGCTGCACCAGTTTACATTCCCACCAACTGTGGATTATGGTACCATTTCCCCTATATTCTCATCAGCATTTATCATTCGTTGATTTCTGTATGACAGCCATTTTAACTGGAATGAGATAAAATTTCATTGTGGTGGCCAGTGCTGTGGCTCACTTGGCTAATCCTCCGCCTGCGGCACTGGCACTCCGGGTTCTAGAACCAGTTGTTCCTCTTCCAGTCCAGCTCTCTGCTGTGGCACAGGAAGGCAGTGGAGGATGGCCCAAGTGCTTGGGCCCTGCACCCGCATGGGAGACCAGGAGGAAGTACCTGGCTCCCAGCTTCGGATTGGCACAGAGCGCTGGCCATAGCGGCCATTTGGGGGGGGGTGAACCAACGGAAAAGGAAGACCATTCTCTCTCTCTCACTGTCTAACTTTGCCTGTCAAAAAATTTCATTATGGTTTTGATTTGCATTTCCCTGATGGCTACTGATCCTGAGCATTTTTTCATGTGTCTGTTGGCCATTTCAAGTCTACCTTTTGAAAAACATCTGTTCATGGGGCTGGAGCTGTGGCTCACTTGGTTAATCCTCCACCTGTGGTGCCTGCATCCCATATGGACACTGGGTTCTAGTCCCGGTTGCTCCTCTTCCAGTCCAGCTCTCTGCTGTGGCCTGGGAGGGCAGTGGAGGATGGCCCAAGCGCTTGGGCCCTTTACCCGCATGGAAGACCAGGAGAAGCACTTGACTCCTGCCTTCGAATCGGCATAGCACCAGCAGTAGTGGCCATTTGGGGGAGTGAACCAACAGAAGGAAGACCTTTCTCTCTCTCTAACTGTCAAAAAAGAAAAAAGAAAAACATCTGTTCAAGTCCTTTGCCCACATCTTGACTGGGGTATTCTGTTGTTGTTGAGTTTCTTCAGCTCTTTATAAATTCTAGATATTAATCCTTTTTTTAGTTGCATATTTTACAAATATTTCCTCCCATTCTGTCAGTTACTTGTTCACTTTGTTATGTATTTCCTTTGCAATGCAGAACCTTCTTAGCCTGATATAATCCCATTTGTCTATTTTTTTTTTCTTTTCTTTTTTAGGATTCATTTACTTGAGAGGTAGAGTTGCAGACACAGAGAGGGAGAGACAGAGAGAGGTCTTCCAACTACTGGTTCACTCCCCAAATGGCTCTAATGGCTGGAGCTAGGCCTATCCAAAGCCAAGGAGCCAGGAGCTTCTTCCTGGTCTCTCACGTGGTACAGGAGCCCAACAACTTGAGCCAGCCTCTACTGCTTTACCAAGCCATTAGAAGAGAGCTGGAGCAGAAGTGGAGCAACTAGGAGTCAAACCAGAGCCCATATGGGATGTCAATGCCACAGGTAGAGGCTGAAGCTACTACACCACAGCATAGATCCCTATTTTGTCTTTAATTGCCTGTGTTTCTGGGGTCTTTTCCAAGATGTTTTTACATAGGCCAATATCTCGCAGAGTTTCCCCAATATGCTCTAATAATTTGATTGTATCAAGGTCATAGATTCAGATCCTTGATCCATTTTGGTTTTTGTATAAGGCGTTGTGTGTAAAGTTGTTTCATACTTCTGCACCATGGAGATACAATTTTCTGAGCATCATTTGTTGGAGAGACTGTCCTTTCTCTAGGAATTGATTTGAGCTCCTTTGTCAAAGATTAATTGGTTGTAGATGCATGGGTTGATTTCTGGGGTTTCTATTCTGTCTCACAGGTCTACATGTCTATTTTTGTGCCAGTACCAGTCTGTTTTGATTATAATTGCCCTGTGGTATGTCTTGAAATGTGGTATTGTGATACATCTAGCTTTTTGTTGTATAAGATTGCTATAGGCCTTTGGAGTCTCTTGTGTTTCCATATGAATTTTAGCATCGTTTTTTCTAGATCTGAGAAGAATATCATTAGGTATTTTGATTGGGATCACATTGAATCTGTACATTGCTTTTGCTAGTATGGACATTTTGATTATATTAATTCTTCCAATCCAAAAAACATGGATTTTTCCATATTTTTGTGTCTTCTTTATTTTTGTGTCATCTTTATGTCTTCTTTATTCTGTCTAAATGGGACTGATCTTACAAGTTTTCTCAGCCATGGCAATTTTCTGTGTATACAAAAGCTATTAATTTTTGTGTGTTAATTTTATATCCTATAACTTTACCAAACTCTGAGTTCCAATAGTCTTAGTAGAGTGCCTTGGTTTCCCTATATATAAAATTATGTCACCTGCAAACAGGAATAATTTGACTTCCTCTTTTACAATTTGTATCCCTTTGATTTTTTTCCTCTAGCCTAACAGCTCTGGCTAAAACTTCCAGAACTATATGAATAGGAATGGTGAAAGTTAACATCCTTGTCTGGTACCAGATCTTAGTGGAAATACTACCAACTTTTCCCCATTCAATAAGATGCTGGCTTTCATCAACTGTGAAACTTAACTATTTCATTCAATTCCCCTCACTATACTCATGAGAAATACATTTCCTGAGTTAATAAAAAATGATTCTACTACCTTTACATGATAATGAAAAATTATTCTGGTACAGCATTCATGAGCTGCCCCATGTTTATTTTACTAAACTCTGGAATATTTTTTATCAAGCTTTAGCCTGTACCATAATCACTTAGAAGGCTGATTTAAAACACTGATTTCTGTGCCCCACATCTAGACATCAAAATGTCTGAGTTAGGGCTCTAGGAGTTGGCACTCTAACAAGATCCAGGGTGATGGTTAAGCTGCAGTCTGCAAACGATGCTTTGGTAGCATTGTTCTCAAAGATGTTCCATTATCTGTTAACGTATAATGTTGCTTAGATGATGTCTAAGTTTTTAAGCTTTGTAGGTGACTAATCACATGACTGTCTCTGACCTTGTGATTCAGCAAATTCACCAGATTACAGTTATCTCCTGGTATCTGCAAGAGATTAGTTCCAGGAATCTCTGAAGACACCAAAATCCGTGATTGTTTAAGTCCTTCATATAGAATGGCATAGAATTTGGAAAATATCTACACTCATCCTCATACTTTATCATCTCTAAATTACTGTAATATCAATACAATACAAATGCTATCTAAGTAGTTGTTACACTGTATAGTTTAAGGGCTAATGACTTAAAAATGTGTGTATGTTCAATACACAGGAAATGTTTTTAAAAATATTGTCTGAGGATGGATGAATATGCAAGATGCAGAAGTTGACAACACAGAACCTGTGGATAAGAAAGGCTGAATGCAAGTCAACACTAGTTACTCATTATCGACTTCCTTTTCAATATGATGCTCATTAACTTCATTTCAGAGATGTAATTTTTTTTCTTAAAGTATTTCTAAGGATATGCTTGTTTACATTTTAGTAACATAAAGTGTCTACACATTGGACCTCCATTGAAGATCCCTCTTCTAAGGCAATTCTCTTGAATTTCATGGTCTTTGGGAAGAAGTCTTGCTAGGTCCAACTGCTCAGACGAATGATGGGTCGGGAATGGAACTAGACAATCTGATAACACTGTCTTCACCGTTTTCTTACAAATCTGCTGACACTTCAGTGGACAGCATCTCAGCTAGTGCTGGATCAGGCTACTTCAAACCCTTCATCTGTGTTCATGGAAACTAGTCCAGAGGAACCTGTTATTTCTTGCTCCTACCCACAATGTCATTTTGTAATGAGGGAAATCAAAGTAAAGTTGGTTTAACTAAAAAAGATACAATTTTATGTATTTTATTTAATGCTTGTTTATACCAAAAGGAAAGTTAAATGTAATTTAATTTAAAATTTGAGAAGAAGTATATGCGGATGAGGCAGAAGTGTTTAGTTAAATCTTTTCCTTGGATGTTGCTCAACCACCCAGGACAGAGGCACTAAATGATTAACCCAGCTACTTTACGGAAACTCTGTGGCCACCTCTCTCTATCACTTGGTATGTTCCATGCTGAGTACTAGAGTCTCATCTACATCTGGAGCATGGAACCTTAGGCAGTTACTGCAGAACAGCAGACATCTCTCTTAGCAGATTTATCAGAACATGCCACCATTCTAAATTGCTAATTTCCTTCTTTGACATTTTACCCCAGCAGTGTATCTACATGGCAAAAACTAGGTCAGATATGAGTTCCCAGCTATATGAGTCTGGGAAATGTAGGTTTTTTTTTTAATGCCTTCTAGCTACTATGGTAAAGAAGGCAATAGACGCTCTTGTTGTATTGACTGAGCCAATATGCAGTGCTTGCCATAATTTATCAACCTAAATAACACCTGTTAACAGTATTTTAGAGAGTAAACATAATATAAAAATAAAATTAGAAATGCACACAATTTAGAAGGAATAAATGGTAAAAGCTGCTTCTTATAACCCCTTTTCGTCTACTCTTCCTGTATTAGTTTTCTACTGCTATGGAATAAGTCACCCCCAAAACTTAGCAGCTTAGCGTAACAAACTATGATTTATGTCACAGTGTCTGTGATTTGAACTCTGGGCACTACTCAGCTTGTGGTCTCTGGCTACAGATCGGTCATGAGGTTGCAGCCAAGCTGTGAGCTGGGATTTCAGTCTCATATGTACACTAACATGGGGATGGTCGTCCTTGGTTGTTGGCACGATTTAGTCCCTCAGAGGCAATGGGAAGAGGACCTGATTTCCTCATAGTCTGTTGCCTGTAGGTCTTCCTCAGTCCCTTGTCACACGGGCTTGTGCATAGGACAGCTTACAACATAGCCACCAGCTTCCTTCCAAGTGAGCAGATGACAAAGAGCAACCATCCAAGATTGCAGCCAGTGTTTCTATAGCCTAATCTTGAAAGTGACATAGTC
Organism: Oryctolagus cuniculus; assembly: GCF_964237555.1. Taxonomy (NCBI): domain Eukaryota; kingdom Metazoa; phylum Chordata; class Mammalia; order Lagomorpha; family Leporidae; genus Oryctolagus; species Oryctolagus cuniculus. The sequence continues at coordinate 28,767,174 of NC_091447.1, read as the reverse complement.
ATTTTGGCTTAATTCTATTGGCAAGTCAATAGAAATGGGTCACAGAAGAGGCCCCTGCCATACCTCTCTGCCTGGTGCCACTCTAACTCAAAAGTAACTGACAATAGTTTCTCACGAATCCATTTAGGAGAAAAAAAAGTAACTGGATTTAAGTCAATTTTCCAAGATTAACCTGGAAATATTCCAATAGTTACTGCTAAGATTTAAATGTCAGCCACTCCTAAGTGGCATAAATGTCATCCTCCCAGCCAAGTAGACCAGATGAGAACTGAAACTCACAGCTTGTGCTCAAGTCAAAAAGGTAAACAGTACAGCACTGGTAATGTGGTGAAAGTGCCCAAACGTGTGTTTACATTTTCACCAAAAAAACTATATAAACCTTGGAACACATGAGCAATGCCTCAGAAGGAGGTTTTGAAAAATAAATTTGCTTAGGAAAAAAAAAAAAAAACTTCCAGCCTTCTCTCTCCAAGATCTGACAGAGCAGCTCTTGCACTCCACACCACTGGTATGCGGTGAACTTGAGGTACTGATGCCACTGACTGGTACCTGCTCCCCCAGGTGCTATGCCTAGCCTTACTCAGGAATTGGAAACAGCTCTACTAACATGATATTAACGCCTCTTCAGAGATGAAGAAACTGGTTCTAAGCCAAGACTAGCCCAGATTCCAAGACAAAGGTCTCTGGCTTGAAAGTCTTTAATCTTTCCAACTCAATCTCCAATGCCTGAGGACTTTACATCTCTCATGTTTACTGATTTCCAAATCAGTTTACAGCGTGGCTCGGCAGACAGTTTCCCTCTACCATCTCATCGGGAAGGACAGTTCTCAGCTGTCACCTGTCATCTCCTTTCCATGTGAAGAAGGGTTACAGAGATAAGGATCATAGGCTGCTCGTTTGGTTCTAATCAACCTAGATATGTGAAACTCCACAAGGCCTTGTTTTCCTCACAGAAGCCAGCAAATATTTAGAAATTGTTCTTAAACCATGTACACAGCAGCATGAAATTGGATGCTGGCTTTCATCCTATTTAAGTTAAGAAAGCAGCTAAAAATAGATGGAAACCTTGGCTATTTAGGGGACAAAAATGTTTGACAAATAACACTTGTAGACAATTTCTTCACATAATAAACCATGGAATTATATCAGACTGTTGTGAAGTAGAAGCTACCAAGAACTCTGGTTTAGAAATTTGAGCTATAACTATCTTTACAATTCATACTCTGAAGTAATGCTTCAGTATTAAGTATTTATTTAACAAATATTTAATGAGGCAGAGGAAATGCAAAAATAAACAGAAGCATCTATAGGATTCTAAGAGCCCAGAGAGCAGGAGAGATGATAGAATAATCGTAGCACTGTTAGGAACATTTTCCCCCAAAATCCCAATGTGTCCATATGGAACTTTTTTTAATTTTTTTTTTTTTTTTTTTTGACAGGCAGAGTAGGGAGAGGGAGAGGGAGAGGGAGAGAAAGAGAGAAAGAGAGAAAGAGAGAGAAAGAGAGAAAGAGAGAGAAAGAGAGAAAGAGAGAGAGAGGTCTTCTTTTTCCGTTGGTTCACCCCCCTCCCCCCATGGCTGCTGCGGTGGGCGCACCACGCTGATCTGAAGCCAGGAGCCAGGTGCTTCTCCTGGTCTCCCACATGGGTGCAGGGCCCAAGCACTTGGGCCATCCTCCACTGCACTCCCGGGCCACAGCAGAGAGCTGGACTGGAAGAGGGGCCACCAGGACAGAATCCGGCGCCCCGACCGGGACTAAGACCCAGGGTGCCGGAGCTGCAGGCGGAGGATTAGCCTATTGAGCCGCGGCGCAGGCCCATATGGAACTTCTATCAGTCAACCCCAAGCTCTTCTCCCCACTTCCTCTCTGTCCTTCTAGGTAACCAGGCTGAGTGGGTTACCTGATGAAAAGTTGGGAAGAGAAACTAGACATGCTTCTTGGCCTCTCCCTCCTGCCTCATGCACTTGAGCTCTCTGCCACCTACTTACAGGAAGTGAAGTAAGGTAGATATTGCCCATATGGAGGTTGTTTAACCAAACAGAAGTATGGTAAGCAGCCCATGTGACCACACTCACCATCCAAGGTGCAGCCACTCAGGAATAGAGTTGCTATTTTCATTTGATACTTTCTGTGTAAAACTAGCAAAGACCTAGAACTTACTATATCCCTTAAATTTCCAAGATAAACAGGACCAGTGATGAGGAGAGACCACCTCTTCACAGTGGATACGTGTGGATCTCACAGAGCAGATGTTATTGGGGCTATGTGTTACAGTATTGGGAAGAATTAAGGCAAAGGGGGAAGGTAAAGATACTCTAGAAAAAATATAAAAAGTTGCTCTGCATGAAAGTTGTGTCATGGTAGAAGATGTGAAATAGTCTACGTGCCAACAGGGTAGAGGGAGTGGCAGGAAGGCAAAGTGGCATTAGGGCCTTGTGTGAACAGCACTAAGCAGATTCCTGAATCCCACTCCCAAGGATTCATCGTGGCTGAGATCACTCTTGCTTAAAGACTACTCCAGGGATACATCCCACATGGGAGTGCCTGGGGTCAAGTCTCAGCTTCTCTCCATGGCAGCTTCCTGCCTACCCTGAGAGGTAGCAGATGATGGCTCAAGAAACTGGGTCTCTGCCCACATGAAAGACCCAGATTGATTTCCTGGCTGCTGGATTTCACTGGCCTAGTCCTGGCTGTTGTGCTAATGTGGGGACTGAGCCAGCAGATGGGAAATCTCCTTCTATCTCTGTGTCTATCTCTGCCTTTCGAGTGAATAGATAAAAATAAGACATAGATTACTCCATATAACCTGGATGCACGATCAGTTTTGGGAACCATCATCTTCTAGGCCAGGGAGTTTGAACTTCATCCTATCAATAATGAGGTGTCATTAGAGAGAGCTGAGTTCTACATGTATTTTTTGTGTGTTTACTATATGAAAATAGCAGAAACAGGCTAATTTACAAGAAGTCCATTTAGGTCAAAGTTCCGGAGGATCAAGGGCATGTTTCTGGCATTGGTTCAGTTCAGGTGATAGTGGCAGAATTCTGAGGCCACACAGAGCATCACATGGCCAAATGGGGGAACACATGTGGCTATGTCTGTGGGTCTGGTCTCTGCCCCTCTTCTTATAAAGCTGCTAGGATCCAACCATGGGAGCTTCACCCTCAAGAACTTACCTAAACCCAATCACTTCCAAAGGCCCCATCTTTAAATATCATAGCAGATTAAGTTCCCACTTCCTTAATATCATTTTTTTTTTGACAGGCAGAGTAGACAGTGAGAGAGAGAGAGACAGAGAGAAAGGTCTTCCTTTGCCATTGGTTCACCCTCCAATGGCCAGCGCACTGCAGCCGACGCACCGCGCTGATCCGATGGCAGGAGCCAGGTGCTTCTCCTGGTCTCCCATGGGATGCAGGGCCCAAGCACTTGGGCCATCCTCCACTGCACTCCTGGGCCACAGCAGAGAGCTGGCCTGGAAGAGGGGCAACCGGGACAGAATCCGGCGCCCCGACTGGGACTAGAACCCGGTGTGCCGGTGCCGCAAGGTGGAGGATTAGCCTAGTGAGCCGTGGTGCCGGCCCTTAATATCATTTTTAATATTTGGCTAAGACAGACCATAGAAATACATCTGTACAAGGTACAAGGATGATTCTGCTGGTGAGGATGGATGCCAAACAAGCGAGGAGACTGTTGCAGCAGTTCAGGATACAGAAGATGAACGCTGAACCACAGCAATTGGAAAGGGAATGAGAGTATAGTGGAGTCCCTGTATGCTCAGAGGAAGGAGAGGACATTGACTGGATGTAGGGGCAAAGGATGCTGATGCTGGAGAGGAATAAGGGGAGCTTTGACTACAGGTGTGTGACTTGGGGGTTGAGGGGTAGTGCAGTCCTGACAGGGATATTCTGTCCCATCCATTCCCCCCCTCAACCTCATGGAAGGAAGAATGGCTGGTCTAACTGGTCTGGCACACTTTGGGCTACAAGCCACTGCTGAGTTGGAACACTTCATTGAATATTGCGCAAATCTGCGATGTCCTCTCTGTTCTACTGTGCCCAGGTGAGGAAGGCGGATCTGCCCCTTCCTCTGCACGTTGTTTGGATAAAAGGGCCACTGAGAGTCAGGGACGAGCAGGTGGAAGAGGTCTTGCTTGGTTATTCTGGTCAAGCAATGGTCTCGAATTCAGTTCTATAGCATTGGAAGCATAAAATCAGTAGGATAACTAATCATGTTAGTATGATAAAGTCCTGCTGATGACAACTTATCCATTGTCCTAAATACAGTTGTCCCTTTATCTGTGGGAAATTGGTTCCAGGACTCTTCAGATGCCAAACTCTACAGATTCTGAGGTCCCTAAATAAAATGGTATAATATTTGCATACAAACTACATACAACCTCCCATGTACTTCAAATCATCTCTATATTACTGACCTAACACAATGTTACAATACCTAACACAATGTAAACACTGTGCAAGTAGCTCTTATACTGCATTGTTTAGGGAATAATGATAAGGACAGGAAGTCACCTACATTCAGAAAAAGTGCTACTTTTAAAATATCATTTTCCATTTGCAGTTGGTTGAATCCACAGATGGAGAACCCATGGATGTGAAAGGCCAACATTAACAGAAACTGAGGGGCACTGTAGCCTAATGGTTAAAGCCACTGCCTGTGACACTGGTATCCCATATGGGTGCCAGTTTGAGTCCCAGTTGCTCCACTTCTGATCCAGCTCCCTGCTAATGTCCTGGGAAAAGCAGCAGCAGATGGTCCAAGTGTTTGGTCCCCTGCTACCCACAGGGGAGACCTGGAAGAAGCTCTTGGCCTCAGACTGGCCCTGTGCTGGCCATATGGAGAGTGAACCAGAAAATTTAAGACCTCTGTCTCTCCCCATCTTTAACTCTTTCAAAATAAATAAATACATCTTTTAAAAAAAAACTGGGATAGATTTGGTAGACATATTTGGTACTTTCAGTTGCCGCCATGATCTCATCTAGTAATGGGTGATTTTCTTATGCAGCAAGCATATTTTACATGTTGATAAGTTAAAGTCAAAAGAGATAACCTATCACTCTCTCCTAATATGTATATAGACACAGCATCATCTACATCTCCTTTGTAATGACAAGTATGGCTTTCACCCATAAAACAAAATGTCTCTAGCTAAAAGCAGGCAAAGCTCTCACCTTCTTCTCTCTGGCATGCTAGGGATGTATTTGATGCCACCCGTACTGGCCTCCTGACACACTAGTGGGGTGTTTCTCGACCCATGTTTATAGGTAAATAGTGTACATCTCTCAGGTGACTGGTCAAAGTAAACAGGAAATATGACAAGTCATTTAAATTTTTAATTAATTGAAATCAGCCTGAGTGTTCTGACCAAGTAACAGATTCTACATGGAGAGGGAAGAATAGGGGCAGAACTCAGTGAAATGCAGGATGATGATAACAAACATAAAACTTTGACATTGACCCAGGCACCATCCCAAGGGTTTGACATAGTTTAACTATTTAAATCCCCAATTCAATCTTACAAAAGTGGTGCTATTTGTAATCATTATTTTTGAGATAAGGAAACAGAGGCAGAAAGGAGCTAAGTAACTAGCCCAAGATTAACATGCTATCACAATGACTTTTTCCAAAGAACATGAATTTAAACAAAACATATTCTGTACAGATGCATTTTTCCTTTTATGTTTTAATTCATTCTGTATACAGAATAATCCTCAGTGTATAGTGGCATGCCTGGGAAAGAATCAGAGAAACAAAATGTTTCTATCCTTCAGAGGCTTTTAGAAAGACTTTTTAAAAACAAATACTCTCCTGAGCTAACAATTAAAAATAATGACCTTTTCTCAGAAACTAAATTATGAAACGCAGGAGCCCAAAATGTTTTCTGCATTACCATGAACCGTAACGGATTTCAAGAAAAAGCAATGCTTCTCCAACGCAGTTTCCACCACGAACAGAACCGAGGTCTGGGGACAAAGAAGCGCGTTTGGTGTGAGGAATCCCAGACCCTGCCATCACTCCGTGGCTAAGGGATGGATGATTGTTCCTTTGGCAAATTGGAGACTCTGTCCTCACTAGACAGGGGTTAGAGATGCACGCACACAAGATACATGTTCTCATGAGGCCTTGTTGGCCTCCTTCAATTTGAATTTTCACAATGAACAAAGACTAAACACCGAAAGAAAGTGCTTCCAATGCTGGAATCTGCGGTAGCAGCCAGCCTGATGAAAAGGGGCTGCTCTGGGGGCAGGAGACAAAGAAGCCCAGTAGCTCTCCACCTGTGAGCATACCTAACCACACTTGGCACATCGCTAGTGAAGTTGTAGCCTCAATCTTCATAGAAACCCAAAGAATGCAGTTTTAGTTTCTGCAGATGTTATTTCCTACAAAAGGCCCCAGTTCCAAATTTACTTCCTTCCCCACCAGAAATACATAGTTTGCAAGGATTATGAAATTATTTTTAATAATATTTTTGATCTGTGGCTGGCTGAGTGGTTACTGTACTCCATAAGATGAACATATGGTAGCAGGTTGGAAGGAACTGCTAACAGTTCCAGACTTAAGAAAGACTTTTAATGGGGTGGTTGTTGACTTGGAACTGGTAGGCCACAGTTATTTCTTTGCAAATTTGCCTCCTCTGAGATTTGCTTATTTTGTGGGTGAATATACAAATTTATCTATGGCTTAAAATTTTGCAGGGGCTGGCACTGTAGTGTAGCTGGTAAAGCCATTGCCTGTGAAACTGGAATCCCATATGAGTGCCAGTTTGAATCCCAGCTGCTCCACTTCTGATCCACCTCCCTGCTAATGCACTTGGGAAAGTGTGGAAGATAGCCCAGGTGCTTGGGTCCCTGCACCCATGCAGGAGACCCAGAAGAAGCTCTGGCTTCAGCTTGGCCCAGCCCTGGCCAGTGTGACCATTTGGGGATAGAACCAGCAACAGATGGAAGATCTGTCTCTCCCTCACTCTTTCAAGTACATAAATAAACCTTTAAAAAAATTCTGCAGACTCTTCAACATGCAACTCTAAAGAAAATCTTTGTTGTTCTACAGAATGAGCTTAAGAGATCTTCTGGGACTGAAATTTTATTTTATTTTATTTTTTTGACAGGCAGAGTGGACAGTGAGAGAGAGAGAGAGAGAAAGGTCTTCCTTTGCCATTGGTTCACCCTCCAATGGCCGCCACAGCAGGCATGCTGCGGCCGGCGCACCGCGCTGATCCCATGGCAGGAGCCAGGTGCTTCTCCTGGTCTCCCATGGGGTGCAGGGCCCAAGCACTTGGGCCATCCTCCACTGCACTCCCGGGCCACAGCAGAGAGCTGGCCTGGAAGAGGGGCAACCAGGACAGAATCCGGTGCCCCAACCAGGACTAGAACCCGGTGTGCCGGCGCTGCAAGGTGGAGGATTAGCCTATTGAGCCGCGGTGCCGGCCTGAAATTTTATTTTCAAACACAGAGTTAGAGAGGAATCTGGGACAATGGAGAGACTATGAGAACAGGTCTTTGCCCCATCCACACACTGTGGATCCTTACCATCTTTCTTGGATACCAGGACTATTTAGGTTATCTGGTGGTGGTGTCTCAGAAACCATGCTGCTGTGCAAGACCAGTCTCCTCTTTGCAATGAGAGAAAGAGCACCGTGAAAAAGTGTGGGCACTCTTAGCTTACTCACTTCTCAAATGATGACACATCCAACTTAGAGCTGTCTAACAAGAGCCAAACTTGTGAACACTCATGACAACATAAACACACTGGTAATGTGCATTAGTGTCAGGGAAGTGGGAGGACAGATGTTCAAGTCACTGGAACCAGTGAACGGCAGCTGTAAGGCTCCTGAGGCGGTTCAGAACCCAGATAAGAACGTCCTTTGAGAGTACTGGGGGACAGAGCAGGGATAGTGTGAAGGGAAAGGGTTCCTTTGGAAGTCTGCAGGGTCAGACTCACCACATCCCAAGCAGCTCACTGAGATGCTTACTTAGGCTGCTAGTTCTCTTTCCTAGGAGAGCTGGATGTGCAAGCAACTGCAAGTCCCAGAGTACACACTAGGTGGAGCTGTGGAGCAGAAGAGGGTGGTGATCCTCCAGTGAGGAACAGCGGAGACCCGAGGTCTAAGGAATAGGAGCAGGTACCAGAGAAGGAAACACGCTGCAGGAGACAAAACATGAGAATGGATAAAGGTGTATTTAACAAAATCAGTTAAAGTCACCGCTGGGGACATCATGTGGCAGATGGAATAAGCACTGTGAGATTTCTTCCTACTGCAGGGTCCACTTAGGTGAATGAGTTCCCTCCATGGCTCCACATGACAGCATACAGCAGTTATATAGGAAGGCATAAAACCAAACATAGATGAACAGGAAGATGTCTCACATTCTTGAATGAAAAATGTAGTATCATGAAAATACATGAATTTTCCCACTCATATAGAAATTAAGTGCAACCCAAATTAGAACCCTGGTAGGTGTGCTTAAATTGCATTAAATGATTTAAAACTCCCATGAAATAATGATAAACTTGTGAGAAGAGGACCTTATAAGATATTGAAATAGAGAAAGTACAACAAAAGCAGAATATCATCATAGGAATAGACAAAAGATGAGTAAAACAGGGTACCCGAAAAAGATTTTGCTGCCTGTGGAAATTTAATATATGAGAAATATATTTTACTTCAGAAAAGAAGACTGGTTTATTTAATAAATAATACTGGAAAAACTGACTATGCACAGGAAGAGCATAATTTCCGTTCCTGCTTCTCATACACAAATTCCAGATGGATTAAAATCTTAAAGGTAAGAATAAAAGTATAAAATTGCAGAAAGATAAAAGAGCCCATATGTAGGACTTGGAGGTTGGTGAGGCAGGGAAGCTATAAGCAATTTTCAAGATTTGTTACATGTGATTTTATAGTTATGATATTTTAAAAGATAAAATACAATATAAAGTATAGATAAGGGAAAAATCCACAATGGACATAACAGCTAATAATGAATATAACAGCTAACAGAACTATAATAAATTATAATAAAGACTACCAATGGAAAAATTAGTAGAGTTATAAAAACAGGAAAATCACAGAAGAGCAAGTTCAAATGGTCTAGGAGAATAACAAAACATCATTAATCTTCCTAGCAGTCAGGGAAAAACAAATGAAAGTAACAACGATATTGGCAAAATTAAAGAGAAATTTCATCCATTGCTGGTGAGGCTGTCCAGAAGACGGGAGACTCATTTACTGCCAAAGAACACATGATTTGCTCTTTTGTGAAAACAACTGGCAAATTCTGTTATGAGAACAAAAAAGGGCAAACTAACACTTGGGAATCTAATCCCTAGACAGAAATGTACCAGTGCAAAAAAGAATTGTGTACTACAATGTTTCAAAAATCCTAGAAACAAGGTGAATACACTTTGGCAAGGGAACAGTCAGACTAAAGTATAGCTGGGCAAGGACTATCTTGTATTTTTACTTTATTAAAGATTTACATATTAATGTATTCCAAAGGCAGAGCAACAGCCATGTCTGGGCCAGGCAGAGACAGAAGCCAGGATCTCCATCCTACTCTACCACATGGGTGGCAGAGGCCCAGGCAGTTGGGCCATTTTCTCCTGCCTTCCCAGTCACATTAGCAGGAAGTTGGGTTGAAAACAGAGCATCAAGACTTGAACCAGTACTCCAATATGAGATGCTGGGACTGCAAGCAGCAGCTTAACCTATTGTCAGGCCCTCTTGTAGTTTCAAAGAATCAGCTAGAGCTACACTTATTAACCTGGAGGAATCCTGTGATGCTGTTAAACTAGAAACTCAAGATGCAGAGAAATTATCTATATTTCATTTCTGTTAAAAATCAATGACCAAAAATCACCTTGATTTTATACATGTGTATGTGTGTTGTGTATCTGTCTATTTTTACTTATACAGTTATACATCACTTAATGATGGGATATGTTCAAGAAGATGTATAGGTGGGCATTTAATTACTGTGTGAACATCATAGAGCATACTTAACACAAATCTAAACAGGATTCCCTACTACATACTTATGCTCTGATACACACACACACACACACACACACACACATGTATGTATGTATGTTAAAATATAGCCTATTGATCCTCAGGCTATGATGACCAATACAACATGGGATGAAATCAAGCACAAGAGAAAATGAAGCAATTACAAGATCCAGTAAATACAGAATGTATCGGGCTGCTGCTGGCATAACAGGACAACTGTTTTTTTGTTTTTGTTTTTACTTTTAAAAAAAGTACACTCTCACAATAAAACAGAGCATATTGAATACATAAACAAGAATCATTTATCATTATCAAACATTATGTACTGTGTGTAACTGTGCTACACTTTTATATGAATGGCAGCAGAGTAGATTTGTTTATGCTAGAATCACTCAAACACATGAGTAATGCTTTGTGCTATATCATGATGCCTACAAGTTTGGTAAAGTTGTAGGATATAAAATTAACACACAAAAATCAAAAACCTTTGTATGCACAGACAATGCTATGATTGAGAGAATTTGCAAGATCAGCCCCATTCACAATAGCTACAAAAAATGTAAATGCCTTGGAATAAATTTAACCAAGCAGGTGAAAGATCTGTATGATAAAAATTATAAACCATTAAAGAAACAGAAGACACAAATATATGGAAAAATCTCCATGTTTTGACTTGGAAAAATATCAGAAAGTCCATACTTCCAAAATAATTTACAGATTCAATGTGATCCCAATCAAAATACCTAGTGACATTCTTCTCAGATCTAGAAAAAAATGATGCTAAAATTCATATGGAAACACAAGAGACCCCAGATAGCTAAAGCAATCTTATGCAACAAAAACATGGCAGTTAAAATCAAAACAACCTGGTACTGGCAAAAAATTGTAGACCAATGGAACAGAATAAAATCCCCAGAACTCAATTAAAACATCTACAACCAACTTTGACAAAGGCACTAAAATCAATTCCTAGATAAAGAACAGTCTCTTCAACAAATGGTGTTAAGAGAATAGGATTTCTGCATGCAGAAATATGAAACAAGACCCCGACCTTATACTTTACGTAAAAATCAACTCAAAATGGATCAAGGTTCTAGATCTATAACCTGATACATTGAATTACTAAAGTAGAACATTGGGAGAACTCTGCAAGACATTGGCAAAGACTTATTAGAAAAGACCTCAGGTGCACAGGAAACCAAAGCAGAAACAGACAAATGGGATTACACCAAGCTAAGAAGCTTTTGCACTGCAAAGGAAACATTTAAAGTGAACAAGCAACTGACAGATGGGAGAAAACATTTGCAAAATATGAAACTGATAAAAGATTAATATACAGGATCTATAAAGAGCTGAAGAAACTCAACAATAACAAAATAATCCAGTCAAGAATTGGGCAAACAATTTCAACAGGTTATTTTTCAAAAACATGAAAGTCAAATGGCTAAGAGACAAATGAAAAAATGCTCAGGATCATTAGCCATCAGAGAAACTTAAAATAAATAAATAAATACCACAATGAGATTTCACCTCACCCTAGTCAGAATGGTTCTCATACAGAAATCAACAAGCAATAAATGCTGGGGAAAACCTGGTGAAAAAGGTCCCCTAAAACACTGCTGGTGGGAAAGCAAACTAGTACACCCATTATAGAGGACAGTATGGAGACTGTGAACAAAGCAGAAAACAGATCTACCATATGACCCAGCCATCACACTCCTGTGAATTTACCCAAACACAATGAAATCGGTTTATGAAAGAGTGACCTGTACCCCCATGTTTACTGCAGCTCAATTCACAATAACTAAGATATGGAATCAACAGATGTCCATCAATTGATGACTGGATAAAGACAATGTGGTATAAATACACTATGGAATATTACTCAGCCATAAAAAGGATGAAATCCCATTTTTCACAACAAAACAGATGCAACTGAAAACCATTATACTTACTGAAATAAGCCAACCCCCAAAAAGACAAATATCATATTTTCCCTGATCTTTAGTAAGAATACAATGTAATTTGTAATTATTTGTATTGCAATCTACATAAAATTATTCCTATCCATAAACTGTTGAGAGGAAATGGCTTAGAGTCTAAATGAACTTAATTATTGTAACCACACAGAAAATATTTGGATGTTACATTGCCACTGGTTCTATTTCATTGAAAGAAATTATTAATGACTAATTGTCAAAAAAAACTGGGTAAAATGATCATTTTTCCATTCAATTCTTTTTTATAGCTGTTGTCTACTATAGTCCCACTCAACTGGATTCTTTTTAATTTTTTATTTGTTAAATTTTTTTATTTGGTGAATTATTAAGTCTTTTACTGAAATGTATATTTTAAAAATGGTATCTCAAAAACTAAAAAAAAACTGTAGAAGAACAGGAACAAGAGTGAGCTGGAGAGGAGGAAATATCATTATATTCTTAGACATATATCTAAAAATCATATTGAATTTGTTAAAAATTAAATTAAAAAGAAAAAAATGTGGTATATATACACTGTGAAATACTACTCAGCCATAAAAATAATGAAACCCTTTCTTTTGCAACAAAATGGATACAACTGGAAGCCATACAGTTAGCGAAATAAGCCAGTCTCCAAAAAACCAATGTTTTCTCAGATATATAGTAATTAATACAGAATATAAAAAAACATATAAGAGTGAAAGAGACATCCTGTGATTTGATTGTTGTTTTTAGCCTTTGCTTATACTCTTTTGGAACTGTGGCCTTCCTACTTTTTACTCGTTGAATATTACAGTTGGTGGTGCAATAACCCTGTGATTATAGAGTAGACTGAAAGTATGCTTTTGCAAAAATTAAAGAAAAAAGGAAGGAAAGAAAAAAGGGGATTGAGGGAGGGAAAGGATGGAGGTGAATATGGTTATGTTCTTACAACTGTACCTATGGAATACATGAAATCTGTTCTCTTTATATTAATAAAAATTTTTTAAAAACATGATATTTTATCCCCTTCCAATATGTAGCAGAATAAGCAAACATAGTTAAAATCAGAAAATAAGGTCTACTTTAATCAGACAAGGAATGGATCATAAACTAAATGAACTTCAAAAACCAGTGCCCAAAGAAATAAAGAAAAAATTTTTTGTAGTACTTTATGCTGGACTCCCACAGAATTCATACTGGAAATTCAACAACATCCCGTGACCTTTAATGAATGTTCTCTACCCTGGAGAGGAGCCACCAGATTGGACGTATCCTTAGTTTTTCTTTCTCTTCACTCTTTGAAGACCTCTCTCTCTTTTTTTTTTTTTTTTAAGATTTGTTTATTTGAAAGGCAGAGTTACAGAGAGGCAGAGAGAGGCAGAGAGAGGCAGAGAGAGAGAGAGAGAGAGAGAGAGAGAGAGAGAGAGAGAGAGAGAGAGAGAGAAGAGCTTCCATTCACTTGTTTACTCCCGAGATGGCTGCAACAGCCAGAGCTGTGCCGATGCCGATCTGAAGCCAGAAGCCAGGAGCCTCCTCCGGGTCTCCCACATAAGTGCAGGGGCCCAAGCACTTGGATAATCCTGCACTGCTTTCCCAGGCCATAGCAGAGAGCTGGATCGAAAGTGGAGCAGCCAGGACTCGAACCAGTGACCATATGGGATGCCGACACTGAAGGTGACGGCTTTACCCGCTGCAGCACAGCGCCGGCCCCAAGACCTCTCTTGGCCCAAGCTGCCCTCAACAATTTCCAGAACACCACAATGACTTTAGGAATACAACCTAGATACCTAGTGTCTGCACTCAACAAAAGTCCTGAAAGACAGTTCTCAAATTAAATCGTATAATAGCCCTACTCTGCTCAAAAAGAACTGAGATCTGCTCCTGGGTAGATAACCAGCATAAGTGATTTTGCATCGTGCCACAAAGTCTTTAAGAGTGTTTAGTAGGACCAGCATTGTGGTGTAGTGGGTTAAGCTGTCACTTGTGATGCTAGTAACCTAACATGGGTGCTAGTTTGTGTCCCAGCTGCTCCACTTCCAATCCAGCTCTCTACTAATGCAGCCAGGGAAGGGAGCTGAAAATAGCCCAAATCCTTGGGCCACTGCTACTCCCATGGAAGACCCAGAAGAGGCGTCTGGCTTCAGTCTGGCTCATCCCTGGCCACTGCGGCCCTTTGCGGAGTGAACCAGTAGATGAAAGATTTGTGTCTCTACTTCTCTCTCTGTAACTCTGCCTTTCAAATAATTAAATAAACCCTTAGTTTGTTGAAAATGGAATTACAAGATTGTCTTTAATAATGAAAAGAAAGTGTTAAGGGTAGCTTTCATTCAGAATAGCCCCATTTGAAAATAACCTTGTTAAGTTCACCAATCTGAGAAATGATCATATATTCATACAATATTCATATAGCAATGAAAATGAATGAACTATTGATGCATACAACGTGGATAAATTTCTCAGACAAAATGCTGGGCAGAAGCCAAGCCCAAAGCATTTTTAACAAATGGCTTCATTTGTTAAGTTCAAAATCAGGACAAAAAACATAAGAGTCAGAAGAATAGTTTCCATTGGGATGATACTGACCAGGAGGGAACAATGTGGGGGTGGAGGGCACTTCTGGGATATGACGGGTATTCATAACTTTGTGTGGTAGGCACAAATCCACTGAACTACGCACTGAAGATCTATGGACTTTATGAATGCTACTCCTCAGTATATAATGCAAGCAAGCGAAATAAAAGGCAGGCTGGTTTTCCATTTCATGCATTCTAAGTCACAGTTCTCACCATGGCCTAAAAGCCCTATTTGATCTGTTCCTTGTTCCATCTTTCTTTCCTCTCCTTCTATTCTCCCCCATGGATTGCGCCAATTAAACCCCACTGTGCTCTACATTCTGCCTGGAAATCACAAGGTATTTCCCGAGTTGCAGCCTCAACACTTATATTGGATTCTGAGGAAAGAAAGCAAGGTGAGCCAGATGTAACAAGAAGAAATTACTCACATTATGTCAGAGTAAAGACAATGTCAGAGAAGGGCCAGAGAAGCAGTTTTAAGATGAAATGAAAGAGAACAGTAACCTGGGAACTACAGGAAAATCTTCCATGCAAAAGACAAACAAGCACAACATAGATAAAATTATAATTCAAAGAACAGAAGGAATTTCTCAGACCTTCTTTTTGCTGTCAAACAAGATACTGAAAAACATGAATAAGAGTTTAGAATTGAGTTTCTGGCAATGACAGACTCTTTTGTATTGGATCAACATTCCTGAGAATGTGTAGAAAACTGAGATTTTTAACATGCATACATATGTGTGCGTGCATACACACACAATATCTGAAGGGATCAGAGAGCTATCAAGGCAATGAGTACTTGAGGAGCAAGACTTTATAAAGAGAGGTAGTACACACTGTTATTTGGCACCATTACTTTCCCTCCAGGCTTTTACTGATTAAAAAGCAATGGCAGCTGGCGCAGCGGCTCAATAGACTCATCCTCTGCCTTGCGGCGCCGGCACACCGGGTTCTAGTCCCAGTTGGGGTGCCGGATTCTGTCCCAGTTGCCCCTCTTCCAGGCCAGCTCTCTGCTGTGGCCAGGGAGTGCAGTGGAGGATGGCCCAAGTGCTTGGGCCCTGCACCCCCTGGGAGACCAGGAGGGGCACCTGGCTCCTGGCTTTGGATCAGCGCAGTGCGCCGGCCGCAGCGGCCATTGTGGGGTGAACCAACGGAAAAAGGAAGACCTTTCTCTCTGTCTCTCTCTCTCATTGTCCACTCTGCCTGTCAAAAAAAAAAAAAAAAAAAAAAAAAGCAATGGCAAGGCTGGCATTGTGGTATAGTGGGTAAAGCTGCCGCCTGTGATGCCGGCATCACATAGGGACACTGATTTGAGTCCCAGCTGCTCCTCTTCCAACATACCTGGGAAAGCAGCGGAAGACAGCCCAAGGGTTTGGGATCCTGCACCCATGTAGGAGACCTGGAGAAAGCTTCCGGCTTCGGACTGGCCCAACATTGGCTGTTGCAGCCATTTGGAGAGCAGAGGGAAGATCTCTTTCAAATAAATAAATCTCAAAAAAAGGAAAGAAGGGAGGGAGGGAGGGAGGAAGGGCAAAGCTATAAAGTTACGGATAAAATTGAAGCTTAATGAGAAAGAAGCTGAGCAGAACCTCTAGGAGCCTCGTATGCTAGGAGACAGCAATAGGAGTAAAGAGCCAGAGAGGAGGAGGAGACCTGAGCACTCAGTTGGGGTCACTAGAACGATAGACACCTCAAATACGGGATAACCATCCACTGCTACCCTTCATCCACAAAATGATTTGATTGTGCTCCATCTCTGTTGGAATTAAGGTGGTTTTCATTACTCTGTTCTCCAAAAGCAAAAATAAATCCTATATTCAGGAAAATATCATCACTGAAAGTTTCAACTGACCTTGACAGTATGTCACATCCAATGTCTGATATTGACTCAAAACTAATTCATCACGCAAAAAAATATGAAGAAGAAAGGAAAGGAGGAAAGTCAAAGGGAAGAGAAAAGAAGAAGAAAATGATTAAAAAAAAAAAGACAAGAAAATATTCGGCTAGGAAATCTAGATTTCTCAGATGAGGGAGTTAAAATAGGTGTGATTAATTCACTCGAGACACTAAGTGACACGGTGATGAATCCCAGCGCAGGCTGGAAGTTCTAAAGGAGAATCCAATGGAAATTCCAGAACTGAAATTAAGAATTCCAAGGCTGGTGAGGTTTCAGTACCGATCAGGCTTTTCAAGTTGCGAAACATCTTCATTCCTGTCCAAACAACAAAAAAGGGACAAACTAAAAGAAATGCCTTTTCTTTGATTACACTGAGGGGCTGTGGACACAGAGTGAGGTCTAAATGACCTCCCTCGCGGAGCCCGTCAAGCCGGCCTGGGGAGGGCTGACCAGCAGCCGTTTCCAGAGGTGGGAGCAGCTGCCCTGTCGTTTCCAGAGGTGGGAGCAGCTGCCCTGTCGGGTGGGACCCGTTGGCTCAGCTGCTGGGGATCTTTCCGGAGTCAGGTGTTGGCTGTTAATTAACCCTTCAGGGATCGCTTCAGCTGCGGAGAGCCAGCATGCCCAAAGGCGTGTCTCCTTCTGTGCAAACACAAGTTACTTAACAGCGAGGGACTAAGGACAGGGGCTGTTTAATAGTGAGGGACTCAGCACACACTACGTGTGTGCCTCCCCGGGCTGAGAAATACCCAACTTGAGTGGGCCAAAGAGTTAGCCTTAAATGAGAGAAAGGAAAAAAGAAAGAAAATGGTACCTCAACGTGAGTACTGGAGAGGGCCATTCCACATGGGTCAGCAAGGGAAAGAGAAAATAAGAGAGCAGTATGCCCCCAGCGCACTCCACCGTGGAACGCGTTCTCTTCCCTGCCTTCCACCTCTTTTTATAAGAAACGGGCGGTGCCCGCAAAGCGCTACGTATCAGAGTAGGGTCTGCGCATGCTCTGATCCTCTGTGGCAGCGGTGCATCCTGGGAAGGTGGACGTATCATGGCGACAGTTAAATAGCATCACTTTCCAGGAATACAGAGATCCAGGTTGCCTCAGCTTTAACTGTCTGGTTACTCCATATCGCTTGAGTCCTCATCACCCAGATGGGAGATAAGAAGAAGCCTGGAAAGGACCTGAGGTGGGCAGAACCATGCGGCCCTCAGTGCCCGCGTCCATGAGACCTGTGAAGATGTCAGGGTGCGGCTAAGGGAATTAAGGCTACTGATGGAAGGAAGAGGGCTGCTCAGCCGGCCTGAAGATGGGGATATTATTCTGGTTGGTTCTGGGTAATCACAGTGGTCCTTAACAGCAGAAGAGGGAAATGAAGAGAGAAGTCAGCATTTTGAGAATGGAGATGGACGTTGCTGACTCTCAGGGCGGAGCAAGGGGGCCATGACCGAGGAGTATTGGCCCAGAAGCTGAAACAAGGCAAGGACCCCAGTTCTCCGTCAGACCCTCCTGAAAGGAGTGCGGCCTGCTGAAACCCTGAGGTTAGCTCCCTGACGTCTGTGTGACCCTTGTGATAAACAGAAATGTACGATAATAAATGTACGATAATAAATAAGCCACCATGTTTATGACAGTTTGTTAAAGCAGCCGTGGAAAGGTAACACAAGCCCCAAATACTAAGCCAACCCCTCAAGATTCGACTATTCTGTGCTGCTTTTTTTGAATTAGTGGTGGTCGGAGACACTTTTGTCCCTTGGTCACACTCTGTTTGTATCATTAGCACTTAGCACTGCCCTGAGGGACCTGCTATCCCCTCCCAGACGCTTGAAACTAGATGATAAATTATTTGACTAACTTAGACCCAGCTGCCACTCAGCTCGACTCCTGACAAGATCAGAGATCCACTCCTCTGTGATCTGAGAGGCTGGGAAGGAGAGAGCGGAGTCACGGCCTTGTAATAGGCTGGTGCGTCCCCCGCAGTCCCGCTGGCCGTAGGGGCCTGCTGACCTCACTAGCCAGAGGACAGGATGTAAACGGAAGGCAGCCAAAGCTGAGCTGCTAGTAAAATCAACGAGATCATCCCCGCATTTAAGCTGCCTGGTGGAAAACCATGTTCCGTTTTGAGGAAAAGTATTTAGTCTCTACTTTTTTATATAGATCTGTCACAAAACTTAAAACACTGTAAGAAAATAAAGAAGCAAGAAAGTGTTATCTATAATCGGCAAGAAAATGTTTTCTATAATCTGGTTTTAAAACACTCACGGGATGAATACTTGGTCTGATGGCTAAGACATTGCTTGGAACACCTGCATTTAAGTGCCTGCATTCAAGTCACGAACCACTTCTGATTCCAGCTTCCTTCTAATACATACCCTGGGATGCAATGCGTAATGAGTCTAGTAGTTGAGTTCCGGTCACTCACATGAGAGACCCTCGCATGGTCCCAGCCCCAGATAGTGTGGGCATTTGGTAAATAAGCCAGCTTCTGGGAGATCTCTCTTTCTCTAGCACGCTCTTTCTCTGCCTTTCAAATAAAACAAAATCCATGGAAGTAGATCTGTAGACGCTGAGGACTCAAATTTTGGAATTAGAGAAATGACTTGGATAATCTCTTAAGATTAGAGAGAGACTGGGGAAGGCGCTGTGGCGTAGCAAGTAAAGCTGCCAAGCTGCCATCGGCAGCGCCAGCATCCCATATGGGCACCGGTTGGAGTCCCGGCTGCTCCATGTCCGATCCAGCCCTCTGCTATGGCCAGGAAAAGAAGTAGAACATGGCCCAAGTGCTTGGGCCCCTGCACCCACATGGGAAACCTGGAACAAGCTCCTGGCTCTTGGTTTTGTATCGGTGCAGCTCTGGCCATTGCGGCCAACTGGGAAGTGAACCAGTGGATGGAAGACCTCTCTCTCTCTCTGCCATTCCTTCTCTCTCTCTCTCTGCCTTTCCTTCTCTCTCTGTGTAACTCTTTCAAATAAATAAATAAATCTTTTTAAAAAAGATTGGAGATATTTAGGAAATAATGTCTAATTTATTTTAAGTTTATGATGTTTTCAGCTTTTTTCTCATCTATTAGACAGACACAAGTCCAAAATCTTGACAAGATTGGCATGTAGGTGGCAATACTGCAGGAAACAGGCACTTTCATACTTTGCTGGTCGGCATATAGAATGGTATTTTCTCAGGAAGGACAATGCATGTCTTCTTTATGAATTTCCCTTCTGAGAACTTACATCGAGAATACAACTTTAGCAACATGAAAATGCATATATAAAAGTTTGTTTATTGCTGCACTATTTGTTTTTTTTTTTAAAGATTTATTTATTTATTTGAAAGTCAGAGTTACACAAAGAGAGGAGAGGCAGAGAGAGTGCGCCGTCTTCCATCTCATGGTTCACCCCCCAGTTGGCCGCAGCAGCTGGAGCTGAGCCGATCTGAAGCCAGGAGCCAGGAGCCAGGAGCTTCTTCCAGGTCTCCTGTACCGGTGCAGGGGCCCAAGGACTTGGGCCATCTTCTCCTGCTTTCCCAGGCCATAGCAGAGAGCTGGATTGGAAGTGGAGCAGCTGGGACTAGAACTGGTGCCCATATGGGATGCTTCAGGCCAGGATGTGCCACAGCTGTGCCACAGCACCCGCCCCCTGCTGCACTATTTGTAACTAAAATATTGTAACCCACTTAAGTGATCAAATAAAAGACTGCATTTAAAGTTCAAGTTGAGGTTAATTTAAGAATCGAGAAATAAGAAAAATAATATTTTTGGGATAAACTATGGTACACATACATTATAGAGAATGGTAAGCTAGTGGTAAAAAATGAGAAAAATCTGTGTTAACTGAAAGGGAGAGATTTCCATAATTAATTTTCAGTGAAAAATAATATATGTAAATTCACTGTCATTTGTGAAAGAAGAGAAAATAAGAAAACATGTTCGGATCTGTGTGTTTGCAAAAAGGAAAATGGAATGATAGTACAGCAACTAATGAAATGGGTTACCCACAGGGATGAAATTGAAAAGGTAAAGTTGAAAGGGCAAAGGAGAGAACAACACTTCTCTGAGGATATTTTACTGGGTAACGTGACTTTTAGATTTATGTTAATGCTCTGTATAGCCAGTAAAATGAAATAAAATTACAAAGCCCCAAACTAACTGCAAATGGTAACAAATGAAACTGTTTCAAATGAGTGAAGTAGTTTCCCCAAGGAAGAGTTGCTCTTCTTATTATGGTAAAATAGACATAATGTGTAATTTACCATTTTCACTATTTTCTAGTTCAGTGGCACTAAGTCCATTTGTGTTGCCAAGCCATCACTACCATGCATCTCCAGAACTCTTCCCATCTTGCGAAAGTGAAACTCTGTACCCATGAAACACCTCCTACTGTTCCCAGTCTCAGGCAACCCCCTTTTTACTTTTTTTTTTTTTTTTCTTTTTGACAGGCAGAGTGGACAGTGAGAGAGAGAGACAGAGAGAAAGGTCTTCCTTTGCCGTTGGTTCACCCTCCAATGACCGCCACGGCCGGCACACTGCGGCCGGTGCACCGCGCTGATCCGAAGGCAGGAGCCAGGTGCTTCTCCTGGTCTCCCATGGGGTACAGGGCCCAAGCACTTGGGCCATCCTCCACTGCACTCCCGGGCCATAGCAGAGAGCTGGCCTGGAAGAGGGGCAACCGGGACAGAACCCGGCACCCCGACCGGGACTAGAACCCGGTGTGCCGGCACCACTAGGTGGAGGATTAGCCTGTTGAGCCACAGTGCCGGCCCCCTTTTTACTTTCTGTTTTGGTAAATTTGACCACTCTAGAAATCCCATGTGAGTGGAATCATATAGCATCTGCCCTCTTATGGTTGGTTTATTTCACTTAGTATAATGTCTTAAAGGTTCTCCAGGTTATAGCATGTATTAGCATTTTTTTTTCCACTTTAAGGCTGAGTAATAATCTATTGTATATACAAGTGATGTGTTCTTTATCTGTTCATCAGATGGTAGACACTAGAATGACTTCCACTTTCTGGCTCTTGCAAATAATACTGCAATGGACATGGATGTACAGATGATTATTTGAGAACATGCTGTAAATTTAGGGGGCATGTACTCAGAGGATGTACTGAATCATATTGTAATTCTATTTAATATTTGAGGACCTGCCTCTCATTCTCTACATCAACTGCACCACTTAACATTCTCACCAGCCATGTTCAAGAGTTCCAATTACCTTTACCAACATGTCTTAGTCTTTGTTGTCTTTTTTTTTTAAAGTACCCAACCTAACGGATGTGAGGCAGAGTCTCATTGTACTTTTGATCTGATTGCCCTAGAAATTATGATATTGACTATCTTTTCATGTACTTTTTAATGAATGGTAAATGAATGTAAAAATGGTAAAATACATGTTATATCTATTTTTTATCATAATAAAAGGAGCAACTTTTCCTTGGGACTACTTGATTGATTTGAAAACACAAATGGTCATTTATATGTCTTTGATGGAGCAATGTTTATTCAAGTGCTTTCCCTATTTTTAAATTCTTTTGTTTGCCTTATTGTTGTTGAGTTGTAAGGTAATATATACAAAATATATACAAAGGCCGGCGCCGCGGCTCACTAGGCTAATCCTCCGCCTGGCGGCGCCGGCACACCGGGTTCTAGTCCCGGTCGGGGTGCCGGGTTCTGTCCCGGTTGCCCCTCTTCCAGGCCAGCTCTCTGCTGTGGCCAGGGAGTGCAGTGGAGGATGGCCCAAGTGCTTGGGCCCTGCACCCCATGGGAGACCAGGAAAAGCACCTGGCTCCTGGCTCCTGCCATCGGATCAGCACAGTGCGCTGGCCGCAGTGCACTGGCCGCGGTGGCCATTGGAGGGTGAACCAACGGCAAAGGAAGACCTTTCTCTCTGTCTCTCTCTCTCACTGTCCACTCTGCCTGTCAAAAAATAAAATAAATAAATAAATAAATAAACAAAATATATACAAAAATATATGTACAATAAATGCATAGATTATGGGCATTTGTTCTTTGCCAGATGTGTGATAAGTAAATATTTTCTCTGATTCCACAGTTTGCCTTTTCATCCTGTTGATAGTATCCTTTTCCATCAAATCACTTAAATTTAATGTTTTCCAATTTTTCTGTTTTTTTTTTGTCTGTTCTTTTAGTGTCATATTCAAGAAATCATTGCCAAATACAATGCTGTAATTTCTTTCTATATTCTTTCTAAGAGTTTTATAATTTTAGGTTTTATGTTTAAGTATTTGATGCATTTTGGCTTGATTTTTGTATGTGTTGTAAAGTACGGATCCAACTTCATTTATTTGCACATGGTTATCCAGTTTTCCCTAGACCATTTGTTGAAAAGGCTTCCTTTTCTCCATTGAATGAATTTGGTATTCTTTCTTAAAATCAACTGAGCACATATGTGAGAGTTTATTTCTATGCTTTTTATTCTATTCTACTGGCTTATTTGTATATATTTGTGCCAGTATTCCAAAGAAGTTTTGAACATAGTAGTTTGACAACAGTCTATAGCAAAAATAAAAAATCCCTGTAAACAAATCTTAATAGGTTTGTTTGTGGTAGTGCTATGCAGATCTTAAAACTATGTTGTAAGTGTTATAAAACTGAACAGATGATTGAATATAGTGAGGTTGTTGGGAATCAGATTAAAAATGGAAGATTGGAGATACAAATATTGAATAGGAAGTCAAGCAAGCACCTAGATGGATTCCAAGTAGGGTACCAGTATAAATTTATTATTTACCATACAGTAAGCTCTTGGTATCTGCAGGGATTTTTTCCAGAGACATCCTTCTCACCTTGGATACCAAAATCTGCAGATGCTTAAATCCCTTCTATAAAATGGCACAGTATTTTCATATAATCTATGATCATTCTCCCATACACTTTAAATCATCTCAACTCAGAATAATTAATGCAATATAAATACTGTGTAAACATTTGTTATAATATATTGCTTAGGGAATAATGAGAAGAAAAAAGTCTGTATGTTTAATGTAGGTACATTTTTTTTTTCAAATATTTTCAATACATAGTTGACTCCATGGCTGCCTAACCCAGGGATTTAGAGAGCATTCAGTAGCAATGGAAAATCTAGAGCCCAGATCTTGGTTTCTAAATGCTCCACTAAAGCCAAGTAAGTGTCCATGGAGAATTGGCTTGTTCAAGGGATGGGAGAGGAAAATAAAAGATAAACCTGTAAACTCTTAAGTGCTGGGAAATATGGAAGTGTTGAAAGAATGATAAGGATATATAAAAAGTTGAAGGAATTCTACTGGCCAAATCTGGGATAGTTTGATCTTCAAGGTAAATAATAGATAAAATAAGAATCTGAGGGGCCAGCACCATGGCTCACTTGGCTAATCCTCTACCTGCGGTGCCGGCATCCCATATGGGCGCCAGGTTCTAGTCCTTGCTGCTCCTCTTCCAGTCCAGCTCTCTGCTGTGTCCCGGGAAGGCAGTGGAGGAAGACCCAGGTGACTGGGCACCTGCACCTTCGTGGAAGGCCAGGAGGAAACACCTGGCTCCTAGCTTTAGATCGGTGCAGCATGCTGGCCGTAGCGGCCATTTGGGGGGTGAACCAGTGGAAGGAAGACCTTTTTCTCTGTCTCTCTCTCACTGTCTAATTCTGCCCGTCAAATAAGTAAAAAATAAATAAATAAATAATAAGAATCCGTGAGTTCATAGTGATAATATACAATAAATCATTAAACAAATCAGAGAAAGGGCTCTTCCTTATAGCAGAATGCTGACTAGCCAATAAGCACTGAAGAATTGAGAACTTAAAAACCATATAGTAACAATAGATTTAGGCAAGAATCATTATGAATGCTTAACTGGGAGAGGGAGAGTTTGACAGACAGAGTATTTACATAGTTTCAAAGTGTCTCTCTATGAATAAACAATAAAATGATAGAAAAAAGGATCGAAGTTTTTAAAATTCATTATAAATGTGGGAAAATGGTAGCCATACAGTGGAGAAATCTGACAAGACAAGTGACTATAATCAATTTCATCAGGTGAAAGCAAATGGACCAAACTCAAATAGAAAATTCTGCTATTGGGGGTATGGTTAAATCAACATTAAGATACCTTCAGAAATGTCTCAGTGTGGGTAGGAGGCATGGAAATATGGGACAGTTCGTTAGCAGCTTTTCATTGTCAAAACAAAGCACTTGAAAGTGACTACCTAGAAAAGAGAAGTTTGTTTAGCTGACAGTCTGTTTGACTGAAAGTGCGAATGGTTTGATGTAGGCTCTGGCAAAGGCTCCATGGTGCATGGCAGAGCCTATGCAGAGGAGAGATCTGCAGTGAACCAGGAAGTAAAGAAAGGCTGGGCTCAACTCATGTTTGCATAACAATGCTCTCATGAGAACTACCTTCTGAAGGCATGTCCCCAGTGACCTTAAGACCCCCCACCAGGCCCACCTCCTAAACACCATAATTGGATTAATTTATGACTTTGGGATTTAAGTTCCAACTTGAGTTCAGGAGCCGTATCATATTCAAACTATCGCAAGGGGTGGAAAAAGAACAGATGATGGTTTGGGGAGAAGGACGGAAGAACACATGGCTATCACATCCTAGGAGCTCCACATCAGAACTACAGAGAATAGGGGACGGACCCACAGCAGCAGGGAGCTTCCTGGCCGAGTTCACACCATTCCTTAGACCATATTCTCTGGTGCTTGGTCCAGCCATGTCAGCTGGCTGCTGTCACTCTACAGGCACTGCTCAGGACAGAGCCCTGCCAGATGGGCTAAGCTTTTGTAAGACTTGCCTTGCAGTTGAATTTCTTCTGCCCAACCTGCTCCTCCCCTTTTTCTCACAGGCTCATTGGTCTTTAAACAACCTGTTCCCAAATTTCCTATCAGCCGCTGCCTCCACAGAAACCAACACAACCAACTCACTGGGAAGCTCCTGATATCCGCCCTCAATTAAGAAGGAAAATAAGGACACATCTAACACTTATAAAAATACATGGTTTCAAAAGAAAGCAACAGATGAACACAAGCTGTTCAGCTAATGAAGGTCTTGTGTTTGGAAATCTGTCATGTATTTGGATTGGGGGACAAATTTTCCAAGATGAACTGGTTTGAGAAGACACAGATTGGATCCTTTATTGGTTTCCTAGGCTCGCTATAACTAAGGACCTCAAACTGGATGACTTAAACCACTAGAAACTAATTCTCCCACAGTTCTAGAGGCAGGAAGCCCAAGATCAAGGTGTCCCTAGGGCTACGCTCATGCCCTCAGCTTTTCAGGCAGTTATTGGTGTTCCTCGGCAAGCAATTTCCTAACTCCAGTGTCTACTGCTGCTACCACATCGCCATCTTCCCTGTGTCTGTCTTCACATGGCTCGCTCCTCTGTGTGTATCTCTGTCTCAACATTCCTTCTCTTCTTTTTGTATGCATAAAGGCATCCATCATTTTGGATGAAGTCCCTGCCGTACTCCAGTTTGATCTTGTCATAACTTGTATCAGAGCCTACTTCCAAATGAAGTCACATTCCCAGGTAGCAGGAGTTGGGACTTCAATCTATCTTCTCAGGATACATGAACCAGTCCACAACAGATGGCATACTAAACGAGCCCACTGACGCCTCTTGGAGCTGGAACTCTAAAGCCAACTCCTTTGGAGTTGACTCCAAGCAGAACTATGTTAGAGCCTAAAAAAAAGAGAAGGTAGGGCAGTGAAAGGAGTTTAGACATGAGAACGGAACGGTGTGGCTCTACTGTGGGCCTATGTATGCAGCAGGGGAGAACATGATAGTTTAGACTTCCTTTTTTTTTTTTTTTTTTGACAGGCAGAGTTAGACAATGAGAGAATGAGAGAGAGAGAGACAGAGAGAAAGGTCTTCCTTTTCCATTGGTTCACCCCCAAGTGGCCTCTATGGCCGGTGCTTTGCGGCCAGTGTGCTACGCCGATCCGAAGCCAGGAGCCAGGTGCTTCCTCCTGGTCTCCCATGTGGTGCAGAGCCCAAGGACTTGGGCCATCCTCCACTGCCTTCCCGGGCCACAGCAGAGAGCTGGACTGGAAGAGCAGCAACCAGGACAGAATCCAGCGCCCCAACTGGGACTAGAATCCGAGGTGCCGGTGCCGCAGGTGGAGGATTAGCCTAGTGAGCTGTGGCGCCGGCCTAGACTTCCTGACTGTAGAATCATACCATGTACCCCTGCGGAGGGCAGGGGAGTTGATCTTGTTAGCCAGGGCTGAAGTGAGGGCTCTGGGTGGAGGACATGCAGTGGGGAATCCCAAGGTACGAGGCAATCCCTCAACTATGCCAACGGCCACACTCCAGAAGCCCTTTGGAAGAGTCCTCATGTTAGAGGAGGCTAGGAAGCAAAAGACAGTGGGTTGGGGAGCAGGTGCAGTATTCAAATTCGTGCAAAGGTAGACACATCTGGACAACTACATTCATACAAAATTACAAATGTGAACAGATTTAACCAAAAAAAGTTCACTGAGCCAGAGAGGTCTTCACCAATAAAAATGGACCCAGACTGAAGATTCAACTAATCCTTTTTTTTTTTTTTTACTGTATCATGCTATAAAAGTGATAAGCATTTATGAAAGCTGTATTTAGAATTTTTAATTTGGATCTTTTCCTTCTAGCACTGTGTGGTTGGATTCTCCCTCCAATGTTGGGAGGTAGCAACAAGCACAGATCCCAGTCAGCCCGGTTGTCATCAGGGGGAACCACAGACAGTCTGCAGTGTGCTGGGTGGCTAAGCTACTGTGTTCAGGAGGTTAGGTGAATATTAAATTCACTTCCAACTTAACATGGGTTTATCTGGATGAAACCATCATAAGTCAAGGGCATCTGCACATGATAAAATTAAGAATTTGGTAAGAGGTTTTGAAATAGAACACTGTGGCAAAGCTGGGGTTTGTCCAAGCTGGGAAGTTCTGATAAAATAGTGAGGTTATAAAAGCAATTAAGAAGTTGCACATGGTAGCACAAACGTGCTGATTCCTGCACTGCACATAGAATTTTTATGGCTTATTTGTGGATTGAAAGTAGCATAAAAATGAACAGGAACTTGTTTCTTTTTTCAAAAAGAGCTGTGGCTAATTAGAATTTCATTTTGTTTGTCTCTGTGACCTCTCAATGGGTTTGTAAGCTATTAAATTATATTCAAGCCAGTTGTTTGGGGTAGAGGAGTTGTTTTGCATCTCTTTTGCATAAAAGCATCAAACATGATATTGAAATACATTATCATTACTAGGCAATGTAATATTGTCATTGTTTTCCTTAGTGGCCAATGGTTCTATCTGTGTCAAACAAAGCCCTTGCCTCCTATTCAGCATTTTGAGGTATATTAGTGATGCATTATTAATGTATTTAGGTAGTTGTTATTTTTAGATTTGGTTAAACCAGGAAAGGGAAAGTGTAGTAATGTAGGCAAAATTTAGTAAAAATGTTTGTTGAGAGCTGGCTAATTTGAACAATTAACTGTGAATCTATACTTGATTATTTTCACCTGAGATGTACAAGATAACTGGTCAAAACATCTTTTTTTAAAGAAATCTTTTTTAAAAGATTTACTTTATTTACTTGAAAGGCAGAGTTACAGAGAGAGGTAGAGACAGAAAGAGAAGTATTCTATCCACTAGTTCTTTCCCCAAATGGCCGCAACAGCTGGAGCTAGGCCAATCCGAAGCCAGAAGCCAGGAGCTTCTTCCAGGTCTTGCATGTTGCTTCAGGTGCCCAAGCACTTGTTCTAACCTGTCTGCTTTCCAAGGTGCATTAACAGGGAGCTGGTTGGAAGTGGAGCAGCTGTGACTTGAACTGTAGCCCATATGGCATGCTGGTGCTGTAGGCTGGGACTGTAATTGCTGCACCGCAGTGTCGGCCCCTAAAATATCTTTTTACACAGTATCCTGCTTATGCTACCATTTTGATTTAACATTTGAGTCTTCAGATAAAGAGATCAGTACAACATTGAGTCAAATTTTGGTTGGGATCAAAATTCCATTTAGGCTCACTTGAATGTTTAAATGGAATGCTTTTTTGGTTATCTAAACAATGTCACAGAGGAACCAATAATTAGGAAGAAGTTGTAGCTAATTAGAATGCATTTTATCATATAAATCACATTATATTTGGTGTTATAACCCTTATGAATGCTAGCAAAAAGCTAGATACATTAAAAAATGAATCTAGACATCTTCTTTCCTAAGTCTAAATTGGACTGACGAAGTACCAAGATAGGAAAGGATAAATCCTGTGCTATTACAGCATGTGGAGTTGAGTTCTGTGATAACATGGTAGTTACTTCTTCCTGTCATTATCAAAACTTGTCATAACTCACATTTTGACTTACCTATAAGTTTGAAATGTAATTTAGGAGGAAGAAAGGCGACTCAGAAGTAAAAATTGATTCCTGAATTCTGCCTTGCATGGAAGAAGATCTCGGTTGGAATTCTGATGCATTTGTGAACTCTACTTGAATAAATGCTAAATATAATCTGATTTCTAAGCCTGTCACAGAAGTTGGAGAGGATTGCGGTTACTCTTCATCAATAATAAAGTCTATGTGGGCTGAATTGGTCATATTTTTGCTTGAGTGAGGGTAAAATGGGTAGCCAATGCGAAGAAGAGATAGAAGCCATTAAGAAATGGTGGTGGCTGTGGCCCGTGATGCTGGGAATGAAGGATTCTGCCACTTTGGAGCCAGGCAGTGCTGCTGAGGTCTTCTGTCCTGAGGGCCTCCACCTGGTAACAGGGGCACTGTGGTTCCAAAGAGTTCCTTAGAGACAACCAGGGGAGTAAAGGAATCATCTGATGAATGGCTGTAATCACCTGGCACTTTTTGAAATCAGAGTTACCCAGCTAATTACTATATGAATATTTGGTTCCTATACAAGATTTTGTGTGGAAAAACACCCGCCTTGTATGGGAAAAGAACCTTTAAGTCATTGTGTTTGGGATCCCCTACTCCCTACCCCGGTTCCAGTAGCATTGCTGCAGAATTAGGAGAAACAATAAAGATCTGCCAAGCTACACTTTGGTACATGCTACTTCAGAGGTGCCTTTACCTGTATTTTCATGTTTGGCAAGCTAGATTCATCCATTCTAATTAGCATCGATGCAGAGCAGCTCCAACATGTAAGGTTCAGGGTTTTAAAGAGATACTGGGCAAGAACTCATGAATCCCTGCTCAGACTTCTTAAAGGAGTGGGTGTCTCTGACTCCTAGCACTACAACGGATGTGATGGATATTCATGAGCTAGTATCATATGTGCATGCATTTCCCACCCAATATTCTCAAGCCACCCACAAAGTGCCAGCTAAAGGGGAAAGTCCCGGTTCCATGGTGGCTAACATGAGCCGCATGGCTACCTGAAAATGAACTTTGTCTTACTGCTCAGGTGCAGTGCAATGACTGGCTAACACTTTGTACACAACAACTTATTTATTATGCTCAGCGTGTACTGGAAAGAGAATTATCAAGAAATGACAAGCCTCCCTCTCCCACCTGATTATAGAAATTGGTTTCAGCATCTGAATGATCAGAAAAGTTAGCCATTTGCAATTGTTTGTCAAGAGATACTTGCCGAGTTTCCAAAAATATGGTGGGGTGGATAACTGTGGAGAACATAGCCCAGGACTGTGGAGAGTGACAGCTTGGACTCATGGAAGCAGAGGAAAAGTAAAGCTGCTACTTGGAACTTCTGTCGCTTGTTTGCTGGAGAAGGGGCCGTAATGCCTGTAGAAAGACTCATGAAGCCAGGCCAGTGCTGAAGCACAGTATTAGGGGGCCAAAGGACTGATGAGTTTCAGAACACACTGGGCATTCCAAGGCTTACATCCTCATGGTCAAAATCCCAAGGCATAGCTACAGGTTTGAAGCCCCTCATTGGAAGGGAGTTGACTCAATTTTCTGGTTTTCCCAGCAGCACCTTTTCCACTGAAGGTTGGTTAAGGGAAGGAATCAAGTTTTTCAGGACTTCTCTGTGGAGTAAACTGCTTACCTGGGGACTTGGAAGGAAGGTGACCCACTCAGCTTGCCTAGGACTTTCCCAATTTTAGTACCGAAAGTCCTGTGTCCTGGGAAAACTAGGATAGATAGCAGTCCTAAGGAAATAAGAGCCAAGCAAACAACTGGTTGTTCCAGTTACCTACTGTTTTATAACAAACCATTACAGACTTAACCACAACTACTAGTTGGTTTACTCACCATTTGGTACTTGGGGCTGAGTTCAGCTGGGCAGTTCTTCTGCTGGTCTTGCTGGTATGTTTGTGCAGCTCTATTCAGCCAGTGAGTGGTATAGAGGCTGGAACATATGGGCCGCTTTCCCTCTCCAAGTAACCTCAGGGCCTTTTTTAAATATCAGGGTAGCTGAATTTCCTTCATACAAACCACAATGCAAAGCTGCTTGGCTTCTCCAGGTTTGCAACTTGCACATTGTCCCATCCACCCCATCTTATTGATTAAAGACAGTCACAGCACTCATTCTAGAATCAAGGTAATGGGGCTGCAGTACTACACAGGAACACACAGTGGGGGACAGTTCCCCGAGGCTACCAATGTAACAGTGTCCCCCAGAGGGACAGTGGGGTGCTCACTGGGACTCACAGGACTCTGGTATCACCTCCATTTACTGGGTGCCACCCGCCTTCCTCTCACGCTTATGGTGAGAACAGATAGCAAATAGTTTGCCCATTGTTCGGAGCCGTCCTGAGCTCCAGGTAAGCGTTGGACAACTCTGTTATTCCTACTACTTCTGTCAAGTGGAAGGGATTGTGAATTTCTAAGGTTTCCAGAAGATTTGCAGGAAGGCAGGAAGTTCCGAAGTCCTTGACTGTGGACTTGAGCTCATGGGGGCCCTGACTCTGCACATGCCCTGTACCTGCCAGGTGTCTCTGGAGTGCTGAGGACAAAGGCACAGCACCTGTCCTGTGGGAGCTGCTCCTTCACGGCCCCACCCTCTACCCCGCCTCTAGGAGCTTCCCAGCAGGGCCTCGTCCCAGGGGTGGAGCTCCTGAGGGCCAGAGAAGCCTGGCTACTGCTCTGGAACACGCAGGGTGTGTCAGGAAGTGACCTCTTCCAGGGTGGCCAGCTCCCAGGGATTCCTGGGAGCCCGAAGTGAGGAGCAGCAGCCATCCCTTCGGCTTGCACATCATGGTGTTCCCCTTGCTTCTGCCTCCCGCCCCAAAGATCCGGGGCCCCTCACATTACTCCAGTGCAAACTCCCCGGTTAAAGAACAAAACGACCAGAGGAGAGTTTAAACGTTTGATGACATCTGAGGAGACAGAAATTTGATTTGATTTCTGCACACTGTATAGGAGTCTCCAGACTTCCAAAAACTCTTGGAAAATGGAATTAAGGGATGTTTATTCGGTGCAAACAAATCTTAAAATTCATGCATATGCGGGATCTTTAAAAAGTTCCGGGATTGGGGCGGGGTGGTGGTGGTGGAGAATGCTTATGAAAAAAACTGCATGGATTTCAAAATTTTTTCCCACCAAAGTGAGTTTATCTTTTCATACCATTTTCCATGAACTTCCTGAAGCGTGGGATTATAATTCGTGCTCTGTAAATAACTACAAATATGCGATGCCAGTCCAAAGACCCCACAGACCCTCCGAGCTCCGCTTCCACGCCTTCTCCTCCGACCTCCTCTCCCTCCACGGCGGAGGCCACCCGCAAAGCTGCGCTTCTGGCTGCCTCCCTCTCTCTCCAGGGCCCCGCCCCGCCTGCACCGCCCGTCTCGCGCTTCCCGCCGCCGCGCGGTCGCTTTAAGCCGGGCGCGCCGCCGCGCCTTTCCTCCCCGGCGCTCGCCCGCTCCCCGCCGCCCTCCCGCTCCTCCTCTTCTCCTCCGCTCCTCCTCCTCGCGCTCCTCAGCCGGCCCCGCGGCGCGCTCCGCTCGCAGCAGCTCCCGGACCCGCAGCCATGGCCGACATCAAGACGGGCATCTTCGCCAAGAACGTCCAGAAGCGACTCAACCGCGCGCAGGAAAAGGTCAGCAGAGGGCGGCGGGAGGCGGGAACGCTGTCCGCCGGACACCGGCGCCCGCGGTGCGGGGCCCGAGCCTCGGGATGCGGCGCGCTGCGGAGCCTGGCTGGAGCCGGGGATGCGGGGACGCCCTGCCCAACGTGCGGCGACTGCGGCGAGCGGGGACCCGGGCCCCGCGGGGACCGGGCCGGGCGGCGAGCGCTCCAGGACCGGTGGACGCGGCGCCCGGAGCGCGCCAGGGGCGGCCGCTGTCCGCTGTCCGAGCGTCCCCGGGCCCGGCGGCGGGCGCTGCGGTGACAGGTGCGGCGGCTTGCCCGCGGCGCCCCGAGCGGAGCGAGTCTCCCGGCGCCCGTCCGCGGGCGGCTCGCGGGGACGCGGCCCGCAGACCCGGCCCGGGGATTGCGGCAGCCGACCTTCCCCGGGGAGGGGGATGGGGGGCGGATTTCGTGCGGTAGAAATGACCGATTTCGCAGAAAAGTCACCCAGAAAAATCTGGACCAATGAGGCGGCAGCGTGTAGAGCGAACGATTTCACACCGTGCTGGGGAGTCCGTCTTGGAGTTGAAAACAGAGATCTCCATGCACAATTTTTTTTTCTTTTTTTCCTTTTGGTGTTTATGGCCCTTTTGATGCCAGTGTCCTTTTTTGGAAGGTCAAAAAAGTGTGACCTGACCCAGCAGTTCTCTACGCATTTCTGCAGCAAGGAGGATGTTCTATGGCATTAAAAAAAAAAAAAAAAGCTCCGAATTGTTGGGTTCCCTGTTGTTTTGTCAGCCTCTCAGTAAATTGGCCACTCTATTTCTCTTCTGCAAAGATGCACACAGATCAAGGCCAGGTTCATAGCTAGCACAGCTGGGAAGAGTCGCAGGGGCTTTGTACCAGGCACTGGGCTTGCTGGCTTTCCTGGTGGCTGCTGTCCCTGACAGCTCTAAGCTCTTCACTTGTGTCCTGAGCAGAGAACATTTATAATGCAGTTTGAGCATTGTGCTTGAAAATGAACCCCAGCCAGTGAGCCCATGACTGGTGTCAGCTGAACTGTGTTCTCTTTCACGTGGCTGTGTATTCCTGTTTTACTGGAAGTCAGAATTGCCGCGTTGCTCACTGTGACAGCGAATCTCCCTGTGGAGACCCAGGCTCCGGCTGCACCTGAGCGCCCCTCGCCCCTGCCCTGGGGGCTCTGGAATGAGGCGCTGGGCAGAAGGAGGCTCCGTCCCTTGGCCAGTTCCAGGCCCAGGGCTCCGTGGCTGCTTGTGGTCCCTCCTTGCACACAGGCAAGCTCTCCATGTAGTAAGAGGATTGTATTTCTTTTAATATCTGCCCAAGCTCATCCTGCACTCACAGGAGCCTCGTGCTGCAGCTCCCTCAGCCGTGAATTAGCAAGGCTTCCACCCACCCCCTTCCTGTCCTGGGTACTTGTCCAGAAAGTAGTCAGAGCGGGGCTGGCATTGGGGTTTGGGCTGGGTTTTGTCATCCTTTTTCCACCCTTCGTTTTGCCCACTTGTTAGGTAACTTCCACTCCTCAAGTCGTATCTTTGCCTAAAGCTTTTCACCGAATCCCCTTTCCATCTGTGAAGGCATTTAATGGTAACGGTCTGCCTTTTCACATATGAAATGATTTTTTAATCTAGGTCACCAGCTGTTAACATGCCCAAAATAAACTAAAAGAAAGCGTAATCTCTCTGACAGAGCAGTCAAGCCTGTGTGAATTGTCAGAAACTCAGTTTTTCCCTGATTAAGGTCAAGTGTGTATTATGACGGCAGATGTGGCTGGTATCCGCTCTCCAGAGCCACAGGTGGGCTGTGGGAGCCTGCTCAGTCCTACGGGGTCTCCATTTTTCCTTCCCTGGGCAGAGTGGCTGGTGAGGAGTGCCTCCTGCACCTAGTGTTGGGAGTGACACCAGGAGGCTGAGAGCAGGGTGTCTGGCTCTGGCTGCCATTGGGGTGTGCTTGGCATGGAGGGAAAAGTTGGGGCAGGGATCCAGGCGAAGCAGCTCAGCCAAGCCTGAGCAAACACTGCTGGAGAACGGGAGGTGAACGGGGGGCTGCTGTCAGGGTTCCTTAGCCGCCTTCCCCTGCTGTCCCCTCTTTCTGCACCCTTGGCCATCACCTCTGCTCCACGACCGACCTCGTCCCAATAAGTCAATGCCACACTTACCTTCCCGAGACTGTGTGCTTGGTTTCACAACCACATTTTCTTACAGAGTCCCTTCCCTTGAAATTCTTACCATCTGCTCTATCACAGCTTGTATGCCTTTTGCTCCAACTGCAGGCTAAAGTGACTCCTGGAGGGGACTGACTGCTTTTATGAATTTAAAATACATTTTTTTTTTTCTTATTGAAAACCAGTCAAGGTTCATTGAAGAAAGAAATATATACATATATACATACGCAGGAAATAAATCCCATCAATTAGGCAACTCCTAGTTCTGCCTTGTGGATATTTCATTTCATTTGATATGTTCCCTAGTAGATCATTTTCTATATGCATATGTAAATATTTTTACAGTTCAATGGCTGATATTATATCGTTTGGTAACCTGTTTATTTCATTTCATTCTATTCATGTATATATTTTCATCAACATTTTAAATGACTGAACACTATTGAAATGTGTGAATTTTAATGAATCCTGCTTTTGGATTTTCATTTCTCACTATTTCTGTATATAAGCAGAAGTCAGTAAGCAGAATTGTAAGGAGCCTGTTTATAAATACTCTTTATTACCTCCTTAGATCAATTCCTAGAAGAATTATTATGTCAGAGGTATGCTTGTTTTTTTACTACAGCTAGATGGCCTTCCAGAAAGGTTACACTGATTTATGTTCTCACCATCAGTCCATGTACACACTTGCCAAATCTGGATAATAAAATTTCGAATAATTTTATCTATATTATTGGAAAAATTATTAATTATTTCATTTGAATTTTAAAGACTGAACTTCTATTTTTAAATCATGGATTTTGCATTTATATTTTTGCTGATTTTCTGTAGCATGCATCTTGTTATTTGTAGTGGTAAAAATCAATTGTAAATATTACAGACACTTTTATTGGATTTTTAATTCTTTGATGATTTCTTCTGATAGAGAATATTTATTTTTATTTATTTTTAATTTTTTAAAATTTATTTGACAGAGTTAGACAGAGAGAGAGAGAGAGAGAGAGAGAGAGAGAAAGGTCTTCCTTCTGTTGGTTTCCCCCTGCCAAATGGCTGCTACGACCGGAGCTACGCTGATCTGAAGCCGGGAGCCAGGTGCTTCCTCCTGCTCTCCCATGCAGGTGCAGGTGCCCAAGCACTTGGGCCATCCTCCACTGCCTTCCCGGGCCACAGCAGAGAGCTGGACTGGAAGAGGAGCAACTGGGACTAGAACCTGGCGCCCATATAGGATGCCAGCGCCGCAGGCAGAGGATTAATCAAGTAGACATGGCGCCGGCCCCGAAAATATTTATGTTTTATTATGTATAGCTGCTTAAATGTATTGGTTAGTTTTGTGTGATTTCTCTTTTGGGTAGAAAACTTGACTCAAATGAGCTTAAAGGAAAAGGAATTTATTTGCTATTAGCAAAAATAGCTAACATGAATATAAAGTTATATTCTCATGTTTTGTTATATTTATAAATGTATGCATATGTGTGTATTTTTAATGTTTTAATTCATTGAGTTCTATCGGACAGGTCCTGTTACTGCCCTTGTTTTACGGATGAGGAAGAGATTAAATGACATGCCCAAGGTCACACAGTTAGTGGGCAGTAAAGCCAGAGTTTGGACCCAAATAGTCCTGTGCTTTCCCGTTACATGATATTGCCTTTTATAATTGTGAAAGGACGGGACAAGCTTCAGGCCTGCCTAGAGCCAGGGGCTCAGCCACAGATGCCTTTTCTCCATCTCTCATCTGTGCCGTGCATCCTGTGCACCCCACTCTTGGGCACATTGTTCCCTCTTGGTGGCAAGATGGCTGCCAGCAGCTCCAGGCAAGTGCATGTCCTTCCTACAACATTTTCACACTGTTTGGTAGACCTCTCATTGTCCCAGATCAGACCACGTGCTTGTTCCTGGGAGGAGCGAGTCACAGGTCACTGCTAAAGCCTGAGATGGGGAGATTCCTCCGAATGAAAGGGACTCCTGGGAGAAGGGAAGGAAAACCAAACAGAAGGCGGTGTGGACTCCAGATGACAAAACAGAAGTCGTTACCACCACACCCCTTGAAGTCTTGGCCATCCCATTTTTATATAAATAATGACAAACTTAATAATTTAATATTAAAACTGTCTCATGAAATTGATGTATGTGCAGGTTATGAACTCAAATGTGAGTAAAAGGCTTCTATGAAACAGAGCCATCCTCTGTGTCCCCCTCCACCACCTCCAGCCTTGCTCCTGCAGGTGATTGCCAGCGTCAGGACGGCCCAAGGATGTGCGGGTAGGGCTAGTTCTTCATCTATCCGCTCATGTTTAGTGAAGATGGGTGAAGAGTAAGCTTCCTTAGATTCATCCCTCTACCGCCTCTTCTCCCATTCCTACCTTATTAATAGGTTGATTGCTGAAGATTGTATTTTAAAGACTGAAGCACAGTTTTTCTTGAGCAAGGGTGCAAATCTTAAGCGTGATGAATTTCTTTGTGTTGGCCATCTGCATTGCTACCACCCAGATCAAGTTGCAGAACATTTCTGTCATCCCAGATCGCTCGCATTCCCCTTGCTTCTCCTACTGTTTGTCTCTTTACATTCATGCCTTTTAAAATTCCATTATTGTCAATTCTCTGATGATCTCCTTTTCATTCATGTACTTTTTGAGAATTTTCATGTCTTATTTAGTGAAATGTCTGTTAAAGTCTTTATTTATTTATTTATTTATTTATTTTGACAGATAGAGTTAGACAGTGAGAGAGAGAGACAGAAAGGTCTTCCTATAGTTGGTTCATGCCCAAAGTGGCCGCTACCGCTGGAACTACGCTGATCCGAAGCCAGGAGCCAGGTGTTTCCTCCTGGTCTCCCATGCGGGTTCAGGAGCCCAAGTACTTGGGCCATCCTCCACTGCCCTCCCGGGCCACAGCAGAGAGCTGGAGTGGTAGAGGAGCAACCGGCACTAGAACCCGGCATCCATATGGGATGTCAGCGCTGCAGGCGGAGGATTAACCTAGTGAGCCACGGTGTCAACCCCAAAGTCTTTAGCCTCTGTTTTTTTATTTGGGTTTTCCAGTTGCGTTAATCTATTTTCTATTACTGAGGCTGGCTGGCTAACTTTCCAATGAAAAGAGGTTTATTTAGCTCACAGCTCTGGAGATTCAATGTCCAAGATTGGGTGGGCCTCTGTGGTTTAGCCTCTGGTGAATGGTATTAGGTCAGCAGCAGCACATGTGAGAGCAAGAGGTCACATTACCAAGCAGGAAATCTTAGACTGGGAACCCACAAACCCTTGCTGGGAGAATTCCCCTCAGAGTCCTAAGGACTCCCTACTAAGCCCCACCTGCTAGGGTTCCACAATATTTTCCCAACATTACCACACTGATGACCAAGCCTCCAGTGCATGAAGGGACACACTCAAATCATATCCAAATGGTAGCACTTATCTTTTTCTTGTTGATTTGTAGAAGCTCTTTGTATAGTTAGGATTTGAGTCCTTTCTCACATTTTATATTTTCTCCCAAACAGAAGCCTGCTTTTTACTTTCTTATTGATGCCCTTTGATGAGTAGCAGTTTTAAATTTATGAAATTATATCCAAGGATTAAGTTTTGCATGCAGTATTTCATTTTCACTATAAATAGTAATTGCCATGTATTTTGGACTTGCTTTTCTATAAAAAACAATTATGGAATTGTTTCTTTTCACTTCATCAGAGCTGTGATGCTTATCAATATTACATATATATCAAAATTATATATATATACATATATATGTATATATATATATAATTTATTTGAGAAGTAGTAGCAGAGATAGTGAGGGAAAGTGACCAAGCGAGCAAACTACCATCCATAAACGCATTCCCCAGTGTTCACAGTGGCAGGGCCAAAGCCAAGGGCAGAGATCCAATCCAGATTTGGCTTGTGGGTGGCAGGGATCCAACCAGTTGAACCATCACTGCTGTTGTCCAGGGTCTGTGTTAGCAGGAAGCTGGAATCAGGAGCTGGAGCCGTGCATCAAACCCATGTACTCTGGTGTGGATCATGGACAGCCTAGCTGGCATCTTAAATGCTAGGTCCTGAAGGCCTGCCCAAGGTTCAATTTGTCGCATAATGCGATTGTTCTGTTTTCTGACCTTGGAGACATCCTTTTTGGAGTTTCTGCCATTTGCTGTAATCTGGGGTGATTTTTTTTTTCCTATGGGAAGGTCTTTAAAAAGCTCATGGAAAATGTGTTTATTTTAAAACCATGTGTGTATGTCAACATTTTTTGCACCAAAATAATCTTTTAGCTCCATGACCTTTCTTGGAGCACCCTCACAGCCTGCGTGTTCTCTTGCCAGTGTTGGGGTACTGGAAGGCACCTGACTCTCTCAACTCCCCCATAATCCTGGGCCTGCAGACAGCTTGTTGTGTCAATGCTGTGCTTCCTCCTCACCTCCTGCAGCCCCTGGGCCAGGGGTCAGATCCTCAGCTGGAGTGCACCTGTGTAGGGGAGGCTGTGTCGTGGGAATTGGCTGTCTTTCGTTGGTTGCTCCAGGACAGGCATGTTGTTTTTGTAGATTCCTCTCTGCTGCTCGTTTGTTTCCATTTTTCTGTCCTCTTTTCAGCTTCTATAAAATGCATTAGACTCTCATCCACTGCCGCTGGTTTCCTGCTCTGCTCCTGGTCTGTTCATAGCTTTCTGTTCCTTTTCGGGTCATTGAGAAGAGATGGAAATAAGCACACACAGTCAGTCTCTCATATTTAACCAGAAGCCTTTCTTTTAAATATTTGACACCTCTGGGGTTTTCCTCGCGACCATCCATGTGTGAAGTCCAGTGACATTTATTTGGTCTCAACACGCCTTGATCTTGATGCAGTATTTACATCAGTAAAGTGTTGTTGTTCATCATTTTTAAACATGACTCAAGTGAGCAGGGTAACCTTTGCTATGTTATAATTCTAACCTCTGTAAGCACTGCGCTTCCTTTGACATAAAATGTTAGACTGTACTCCAAGGATCTGTCCAGTTTATGTGTCTCAACAGGTAATTATGTAATAATCTTAGGTCCATTTTTTTTTTTTTTTTTTACTACGTTATGTCTTTCTGACTAAATTGTAGGTACTTGAGGACAGGGACCAATGTTTTGTTAATTGTATGCTGTATCTTCAAGATGTTCGTGGAAAGCACATGTTGTAAAAAAACCATACATGTACTTCCAGAATATTTTATATCAAAATAAATTTATCTTTTAATTCCATTTTTCCACAGACTTACTGAAGGGCCCTCATACGTAGTCAGAGGTCATGAATTGCTTTGACTTCCTATGTTATTGCTTGGTAATTCTCCACACTTGCGAACAGATTATCTTAAGACTCCTACATTATTCTTTCTCTGACTTCTGTGGATTTATCATAAGACTTTAACTATCATTTGCTATGTTGTTTTGTGAAGGTAGCACATCAAATACACTTATTTTTATAGATTCTGTACATGGTGGGAAGTTTGTGAATATTAAATTGAACTGTGTAGAATTGTCCTTTTTGTAAGTCAAATAAATATTGGCTGAGTCATGTGGTTCAACCCAAAGTACTGGTTGAGTGATTCACTAAGAAAAGCAATGTCATGCCCTTCTGCATGCCTAGCTATGTGATTCTTGGCTTTTTTTTTTTTTTTTTGAATTATTGCCTTGCGGATGCTGGCATTTAGGTTTGTTCTCAAAGAGAAACCAATGGATGGTATGTATTTGTGTGTGTAAATAGAATGGGAAAACGGAAGACCCTTTACTGTCCCAGGGATTCCCAAGAGTTCTGCTTGTGTAAGAGAAGCTAGTGTGGCAATGTTTCTGTTTGAGGGTCTCTGAGGCACATCAGGGGTTCCCCATTTGAGACTATCAGAGAACTTTAAAAAATCTTTTTATTATAAAGATTATTTATTTATTTGAAAGCCAGTGAAACACACACACAGAGGGAGACAGAGACATGGAAAATGAGAAAGAGAGATCTTCCATCTTCTGGTTCACTTTGCAAATGACCACATCAACCAGAGGTAGGCGGGCCAAAGCTTGGAGCCAGGAACTCCATCCAGGTCTCCCGTGTGGGTGGCAGGAACCCAGGTGCTTGGGTCATCATCTGCTGCCTCCCAGGTGCACCAGCAGGCAGCTAGATAGGAAGTGTGGAATAGCTGGACCTCAAATCACGTACTTCAGTATGGGATGTGGGCACCCTTAATGGCTGCTTAACCCACTGGCACACAATGCCTGCTCCTCAGTTTTCTTTGTTACCTGCTTCTATATTTTACAAAGCTTTTGCCTTCTGCTGTGGCTTGAAGAAGTGCTGGAAATGTAATCACAGTGTGACAGTATTGAGAAGTGTTAGGTCTTGAGGACTCCACTGTCTTGAATGGATTGAAGATGATCACAGAAGTGCTTGAAGCTGCAAGTTTGATCTGTTGGTCTCCAGCTCTTCCACCTTCTGCCATGGGAAGATGCAACACGAAGACCCACATCAAATGCGGATCCCCTGGTTTTAGACTTCCAAATTTTTAGAATGTTAAGAAATAAACCTTTTTTTTTATAAATAAATTACCCAGTTTCAGTTATTCTGTTACAGCAGCACAAATTGGACTGGGATACCCTCTCTTCCACTAACATATTTTTTATCTGGCTGTGTTAGAAACTGCTGAAATTAAAATAATATTTATAAGTACATTCATCACCGAGTAAGGGTTTCATCTTCATTTTTTTGCCCTCACACAGACATATGAGGTTACTTTACAGTTTGTGAAAAATGGATTTAAAAGATGAGTTTATTTTGGTGCAGTTTAAAAGAAATCTTTGCATAGTTTTTTCAGAATATGTATTTTTCATGAAATTTTTCATGATGCTTCCTATGTATAGATTTTTGAAAGTTTTGCACCAAACTAAACTTATCTCTGAATTCATTTTCCATGATTCTTTTGAAGTACCCTTGTGTATTCATGCGACCTTCTTTCTCCAGAATGGCTACAATAGGGAATCAAAACTAATAACTCAGATTTTAGCATTAGTAAACGTTACCTTTCTCCTTTGCAAAATAATGTATGTGGTGTGTATGTGCATTTTAAAAACCAGCCTTTCTGGGGGTGGGCATTGTGGTGCAGTAGGTTAAGCCACAGCTTGGGGTGCCAGGATAGTGTATTGGAATACTTGGTATCAGGTTCCGCCTCTGCCTCTGATCCAGCTTACTACTAGTGTGCACTCAGGGACACAGCAGGTGTTAGCCCAAGGAACTGCCATGCACATATGAGACCTACATGGATGTCCTGGTGCCTGGCTTTGATCTGATCAGCCCTGGATGTTGTAGGCATTTGAGGAGTAAACCACTGGATGAATTATCTCTCTCTGTTTCTGTCACTCTGTTTTTAAAAAAATAAATAAATTAGCTTTACTGTTGGACCAATATACTTTGTAATAACTGAAATACTTGTATAAACAATATATCTACTTTGGGATATGAATTTGCTTCCACTTCTTTGAATATTCAAATTAAATGGTTTCTCTACCTTATCAATTATCATGAGAATTTTTTTTTGAAGATTTATTTATTTGAGAGGCAAAGTTACAGAATGAGAGAGGGAGAGACATAGAGAAAGGTCCTTCATTCACTGGTTCACTCACCAAAAGGCTTCAATGACCATA